>NC_044995.1:7999103-8299103 GCF_008728515.1 Papio anubis | reverse complement strand
GATAAATCACATTCGGACAGTTCATTTCAAGCCTCCCCCTCACACAACAGCCCCATTTAAGGGTTAGAGAGTGGAGGAATCTTACTCTCATTTCACTCCAGTTTGGGTGAGAGAATTTGCTGCTTGTTCCAGAGAGCCGTTTTCTGTCTGCTAACCACGCCGGTGAAGAATCTTTCTACCTTCCTCTTACACAAAGTCATACCTGTCTCAGCATCACCAGAACTATCAGAAATTGCAAAAGGTTTTATATTTTAACCTTACTTGCAAGTCAACAAGTAAGATTGTCAGTTTATGGATGTTGGCTGAGGGCATGTGATTTCTGGATACGAGAAAATATGTGTTTTATTATTCATCAAGAAAATGGCAGCAAGAACTTCGCATCTGCACACATTCCCCTGTCTACTCCAAGGGACACAGGGATGAGGCATGTGTGCTTGTACACCGTTACTTTCTTATAAAGTTTACGTTTCAGTGTCTTCCTCCCAAAAACCTCTAAGCTGATCCCACTTTTTCCACAGAGCTGCTCCAGTGTGGTGTGGGTGGAGGGAGGGATCAGGAGGTACAGAAGGAAACAGTGACCCCTGCTGGCCAGCACAGCACTAACAAGCCTCATTTCACAACCCTGTTTATGGGTCTATAGAGATCAACGAAGAAACATAAACATTGTACAAACATGTACAATTCACATGTTTCTGATAAGATCAGGGGGTTTCGTGGTGCTCAGCCAAGCAGAGCAAAGCTTGGATACACCGGAGTCTCCACGGATGAGAATAAAGGGGCTGACATTTGGGAAACTTGCATTGATCATTGCAGAGATGTTCACCACCAACTGACTGGGATTATTCAAAAGACCCAAACAAACTTGAAAGGTGAAGAGAGAGTGTAAAAGGACACAAAAGTGCTCACCAGGAGGATGGTTTTGGTAGCTCTGGACTCAGGGGAGGATGTGGGGGACCCACTGCTTGTGCCTGTGCAGGATGCAAACGATGGAGCTGCTGCCCCAGAGCACGAGCCCCAGACAGATCACATCAGGGAAGGACAGCAGTGCCGCGTGCAGCGACTCTCTGGTGTCCTCGTGATGAGCAGCAGAACAGTATCCCAGACCTTTGGACTTTGTGGTATTTTTGCTACTTCACTTGCCAGTCACGTGCATGAGAACAATGCTATTCACCAGCATGTGGGGGAGCCAGCTGAGGAACACACAGGAGCCAGCGTGCTTGGGGGCTTTCCCTTCAAGCTCCGCCCACCTGAGCTCCCGGGGCTGACGGTGATGGCCTGGAAAACACTCAGGAGGCAGGTGCTGCCAGTGGACACTCCCCCGCCCACTCTGTGGACATAAAAAAGAAATTTACATCCAGAATCATTCAGGAAATACCTAAACCCAAAAGCTGCCATTGTCTGTGGCACTCCTCTAGGGAGGAGGAATAAGGTGTTGGCTACAATTAGGTGTGTGATAATCAAATCTGTGGACCTTAACCTGCACCCAGTGATGGAAAAGAACAGATAATGGTAAATAAGAAATTCCCCAGGATTCTAACTGTAGTCTGCGATAAGAACATCATTCCCATTGCCCCATCCCAGCAGCCGTTCTGTCAGTTCCCACAGGCTGCTACTCACCTTCAGAGGCACAGGATCCTGCAGGGAACGTGATGCATGAGTGACATTTAAAAGGCAGCTGGTACTTGGTGGGGGCTGAGATGGGAGGATTCCTTGAGCCCAGGAGGTTGAGGCTGCAGTGAGCCAAGATCACGCCACTGCCCACCAGCCTGGATGACGAAGTGACACCCTGTCTCAAAATAAATAAGTAAATAAATAAATAATAGTCAGCTGAAATGCAATAGAAATACTTCATAAAGTTCCTTTCTATTATGAAGAGTTTGCCATCTTTGGATGTGTCCTCTTTTAAGTGTATTTGCAATGAATTGCTCTTTGCTATGAAGAACAGACATGTATTCACCTCCATAGTCTTCATAATCTATGAGCCAGGCACCACCATTATAAAGACCAAGAGGACTCAAGCACAGAGAGATGACATGATTTGTGTAAATTCACACCGTGTTTGGGGTGGAATGGGGACTGATCTTGTCTGGGCTGATTTCAGAGTGCGTTAACCACCATGCTCTACTGTCAAAGCCAGTTAGCGGAGTTCTTCCAATAACGAACATACATATTTAATTTCTATTTAATACCTTGTCTGTATAGTTTACGCAGGTGACATTTAATTTTATAATTTTGGTTTTGACCAGTTTCCATTGATGTGTACAATATTACCCCATAGACTGATAGCAATTATGAATAAATCTTTAAAGACCTTGATAAAATGTAGATACACTGCTTGGAGTATAAAATTACAGGAATCTGCCTCATGACTAAATTAGATTTAAAAGATTGGCCCCATATCAGGACAGCTACAGAGAGACCCACTTCTTTTTATGCCAGGAAAGAAAGTACGATGGCACCTACCACAGGAATTAATGGACACTCTGATATCATGTCCTAACTACGTAAAGTGAAACACTAGAGGATCATAAAACAGAGTCGGGTAGAAATTAAATTATCATGATTTTCAGTTCATATACTCATCAATTAATGAGTACATACATTAACTAAGACAATAAGTGTTGAGGCGAGTTTTGTAAAAGGTGTTAATATAGAGCATATATGGAAAATTAAATCTGTAAGGCATGGGATCTTGTGCATTTGATAAATTGAAATAGCAGATTTGGAGATTAGATTTCCTTCTTTTTTTTTTTTCTTTTTTAATCATTACTTGCTGCTTTGTCCTTTATTTTCATGATTATCGTATTATCAAACTATTCAATAACTTGATTTTTTATAAACAGTATGTCCCAGAACACTCATAGAAATTACACAGGTCTAGGCTTTTCTTTTTTTTTTAAGCTCTCCTTTTTTTTTAAGCTGCCTCTCTCCCTGTATACCATGAACACAGTGCAAACGGGAGGGCCTTGCATGCTGGCTTCCCCCCATCTCAGGCTTGTCCCTTTCAGAATACTGAGGAGGAGATGCAGAAAGATGAGGAAATAATGCTGAGCTAAATCGAGAAGGGCCATTTTCTGTGTCACCTGGATACTCCAAATCACAGCTTAGTTTCCTTTTAATTCATAAGGCTAGAGTTATTTGAGCCATCATGTTAATTGGGAATCCCCTGTGTCTCCACGGAAGAGTGGCCAGTTCCACCCAGTAGAACTTCCCGGGTACAAGAAGTTCTGCTCAGGGTCATCCACCTGAGATTCCACCTGGTTTCCCTGGATTCTTGTAAACGGGCGGCCTTCGGCAAAGGAATTGTGCAGTTTCCCGGCAGCGAACATTCTGTGTCTCTCTCTAGGTGGCAGTCTGGCTCTTTTATTTTGAAACCAGTTATCAATTACAAACACGGGACAAGAGACTGTCCAGCCAGTTCTTCCCTGGTTGTAAAATCAGGATAAGGATTCTGTGCAAATGACTGCTGCAGTACAGTCAGCTTATCCTTGGTAAATTTATGCCATGGTTTTACACTGCCTCTTCCCTGTCTTCTTCTTCTTACTTCATTATGACTGTCAATGGGAGATCCATTGGAAGTTAAGATGAATCTCTAGTCCAGGTTCTGAGAGATAGAGTCAAGATTTCCTTTGTTTTTAAAAGACTTTGAAGTTCAGGGGTACATGAGCAGGTTTGTTACACAGGTAAACGTGCATCATGGGAGTTTGTTGTACAGATCATTTCATCACCCAGGTATTAATTCTAGTACCCATTAGTCATATTTCCTGATCCTCTCCCTTCTTTCGCCCTGCACCCTCCAATAGGTCCCAGTGTGTGTTGTTCCCCTCTATGTATCTGTCTTCTCGTCATTTACGTCCCACTTACAAATGAGAACATGTGGCATTTGGGTTTGTGTTCCTGGGTTAGTTTGCTAAGGAAAATGACCTCCAGCTCCATCCATGTCCCTGCAAAGGACATGATCTCATTCTTTTTTTATGACTGCATAGTATTCCATGGTGTACAGGTACCACATTTTCTTTATCCAGTCCACCAGTGATGGACATTTTGGTTGACTTCATGTTTGCTATTGTCAACAGTGCTGCAACAAACATACACATGCATGTGTCTTTATAATAGAACAATTTATATTCCTTTAGGCATATATGCAGTAATGGGATTGCTGGGTTGAATGGTATAACTGTCTTTAGGTCTATTTTCTGGAAGACAGAGCAGCGACTTCCAAAATTTCTAATGTGAACTAATGGCTTCATGTTCTTCCTTTTACTTTTTTTTTTTTTTTTTAATCTCTCAAAATCCTTCTTAGCTACGTTGCCTGATTCCATTTATCTGCATATAACCTAAACCATCAAAGGTCTGAATATTGTAAGGAAGCCTACTTTGGGTGGAAAGATTTCTCTGGGATTCAGAGAATCCACTGAGACATACCAGGTGTGTGTTCAGTCCCTGACGTACCAGAGCTCAGTATTTCCTGCTTCCTTCTTGTGAGACCCTCTCTGCCTCCAGGAATCAAGGAGAAGACACTCCAAAATCCCTTTGGAGATGCTATCTAGGAATCAGTAAATGTTTTCTTGGTAATTACAAGGGGGAAAAAGTTTTAAAAAAAGAATAGCTTCCTAGGACTGCACTGTCATAGCTGTGACAGGTAAAATGATCATTGCAGTTGTGAGAGCAGGTGAGGTCACAGAACCACAAGCCCATATCTAGCAGCCTGGCTGCTGCCCTCTCATATAATACTGACTGGCATGACCAGCACACTTTGAACTCACCATCCAGACAGAAGGATGGGTCACGTGAGTATTTTATATTTCAGTTTGACAGGTAGAGTCCGCAGTAGAAGGAGGTATATAAGAAGTCCAGATATGGCCAGGTGTGGTGGCTCACGCCTGTAATCCTAGCACTTTGGGAGGCCTAGGTAGGCAGATCACCTGAGGTCAGGAGTTCGAGAACAGCCTGGCCAAGATGATGAAATCCCATCTCTACTAAAAATATAAAAATTAGTTGGGCGTGCTGGCATGTGCCTGTAATCCCAGCTACTTGGAAGGTTGAGAGAGGAGAATTGCTTGAACCCGGAAGGCAGAAGTTGCAGTGAGCCGAGATCGCAACACTGCTCCGCAGCCTGGCTACAGAGCAAGACTTGGTCTCAAGGAAAAAAAAAAAAATGAAATAAATAAATAAAATCAATAAACTTGTGAGCACAACTGAATACCAAATTATATAGAAATTTCATAGAAACATATAGTTCACCAATATTGAAATACATATTACTATATAATTATATTGATGTTTAGTAATATAACTATGTTAAATATAGTATCACGAATATAGTTCAGCAATATATAGGATACCAATTTCTCTTAACAGAAATATCCCAAATGGTAATAATTCTCTAGCTAGGTTGACAAATTACCTTCTCAGTGCAAAATTAGTTTACTGGTCCTATAATGATGTAGCCAGGTCTCCAACTCCTGGTGCCACTCCTGCGTTTATGCTGTTACCTGCCAAAAGGAAATTGGCTGGTAATTTACTGATTAATGAAGGTTACCAGTCATTTGATTTTTTTTTTTTTTTTTTTTTTTGAGACTGAGTCTGGCTCTTCAACCAGGCTGTAGTGTAGTGGCATGATCTTGGCTCACAGCATCCTCCACCTCTCGGGTTCAAGCGTTCCTCCTACGCCAGCCTCCTCAGTAGCTGATATTATAGGCACCCCCCACCATGCCTGGCTTCATTTGACTTTGAAAGAGAAAACCTGTGTGTAATCCCAGCATTTTGGGAGGCCAAGGCGGGCAGATCACTTGAGGTCAGGAGTTCAAGACTAGTCTGGCCGACATGGTGAAACCCTGTCTCTACTAAAAATACAAAAATTAGCTGGGAGTGGTGACGAGCGCCTGTAATCCCAGCTACTCTGGAGGCTGAGGGAGGAGAATCGCTTGAACCTGGAGGCGGATGTAGCAATGAGCAGAGATCGTGCCACCACACTCCAGCCTCGTTGACAGATCAAGACTCAGTCTCAAAAAAAAAAAAAAAAGAAGAAGAAGAAGAAAAAGAAAATAAAGTTATCCTGGATTATCTGGGTGGGTCCTATGTGGCCTTGAAGCAGAAATGTATGTCAGAGAGATGCAGTAGAGGAGGAAGTTAGGACCCAGGAGCGCGAGGGTGATTTCACCTGCTGGATTTTGAATATATGGGGACCAGGAGAAAGAAATGAATTCTGACAACAATCTGAATGAGCTTAGAAGGAAATTCTGCCCCCATAGTCTCCAGAATAGAGCCCATGGCTCTGACTTTGATTTTGGCCTTGTGAGACCAGAGTACCCAGAAAAACCCGACACATTTCTCATCTATGAGCTGTGAGAAAATAAATGAGTGCTGTAGTAAATGGCTGGTAAACCGTGGCAATGCATAAATAGAAAATTAATGCACACCTGAACAAATGTAACGATAAAACATTTAAACACTAAAATAAAAAGTAACCATTTATATTGACATAATAATTTTCATCAGTTTGAGGTGTATCCTTACGCCTACACAATTTCATAGAATATCTAAAACTGCATCTGAAATCACATACAAAATATATATGTATATACACACCATTCAGATATTCTGTTCATGATTCAATATTTAAATATAAATTTACAGTTATTTATCTAATTCAGTAGCTTTCCCCAATCAGTGATGGGTTTGTTTTGTTTTGTTTTGTTTTGTTTTGAAGATGGAGTTTCACTCTTGTTGCCCAGCTGGAGTGCAATGGCGCAATCTCAGCTCACGGCAACCTCTGCCTCCCGGGTTCAAGTGATTCTCCCGCCTCAGCCTCCCTAATAGCTGGGATTACAGGCATTCACAACCACGCCCGGCTACTGTTGTATTTTTAGTAGAGACGGGGTTTCACCATGTTGCTCAGGCTGGTCTCAAACTCCCGAACTCAGGTGATCTGCCTGCCTCGACCTCCCAAAGTGCTGGGATTACAGGCGTAAACCACCATGCCTGGCCAATCAGTGATGTTTTCATACCAGTTGCAATAGATCTATGCATTTTTTAAAACGCCACATCAGATTCCATGGTGATTGTGAATAAACCATGGCATTGCAACACTCCCTGTTCACACATCGACAGGACTGAGTGTGTCCATCTGTGTCCTGCCAGAGCACACATCACAGCATGTGGATCACGCTGACTGAGCACCTGTGGTGACCTGTGTGGTCCTTGGATAGATTATTATTGCACCATGGTGACTGCACATTCTCCCCAAGACAGACAACTGATAACAGACCTTGCGAGTAGCCATAAAATATCACATTCCAACAAATGGGCACCCAGGTAACTCCACCTAGTACTGCCTCCTCTAGGCCCCTGTCATCCTGTAGAAGGCCAGAAAAGAATGGGATTTGCACGAAAATCTAAGGTAGTTTTCCTGGGAGCCCGCAGTTTGTGGAGGGAAATGGGAACTGCTTTGTATGGGCTTTTTGTGGGGGGTCAGTCCATCCCATATCTCCACTGCTGTAAGAAAATTTGGGGGCATCTATGGGAAGGCACCTGAAGACAGAGTAGAAACTCACATTTTGATTTCCAGGTAGGAACTTACCATAACTGATTCTCTTCTGTGGCAAAGAATTATTATAACATATGATATTTGCTGGAATTTTTGTTTTTTTTTTTTTTGAGCTGGAGTCTCACTCTGTCACCCAGGCTGGAGTGCAGTGGTGTGATCTCGGCTCACTGCAAGCTCCGCCTCCTGGGCTCAAGCGATTCTCCTGCCTCAGCCTCCCAAGTAGCTGGGATTACAGGCGCGCACCACTGCACCCCACTAATTTTTGTATTTTTAGTAGAGACAGGGTATCTCCATGTTAGTCAGGCTAGTCTCAAAGTCCCAACCTCAAGTGATCCACCTGCCTCGGCTTCCAAAAGTGCTGGGATTACGGGTGTGAGCCACCTCGCCCAGCCTCTATGTAGCTTTATTTTCATCTTTGTAGCTATCTCATTTAGGAATAAAATGGGAGGCAGGTTTTTCTGATGCAGTTCTCAGGTTGACCTTTCTCTTTGGCTTAGTAATTTTTATTTTCCTTTCATGAGCTTGTGACAGACATAATGCTTTGACACACTGATACTGCTTTATATAGATTTTCCATAACAGTAAAGTCCAAGGGTCTGTCATGAATTGGGTTAGATGAGAAGATTCCCAGGAGACTCCTGGTCTCAAGCAATCCTCCCACCTCAGCCTCCCAAAGTGCCAGGACCACAGGTGTGATCCACTGAACCCAGTGGAGTCTCGATCTCAAAAAAAAAAAAAAAAAAAAAAAAAGGCAGTACAGAAATTAAGGTACTCTATGGAATTACATAGTTTCCCTTTTTTATTTTGAAATGAAAAGTCTCACATATTTATTACTGAACCCAGCCAACCAATGGGTTCATAACAGATTCAGAGAGAAAAAATATATTCCCAGTAAAACATGTCCAACTCTCCAGATGGTAGTGACATTTTCAGCTTGATATGGTAACGTGATAGTGATGCTCAGACAGCATAAATATGAGTGCCATCTCATGTGCAATTCCTTATAGACCAACCTATAGCTTGGTTCTTCTCCGATGTCTCCTTTTAAAGTTGTACTGGATTTTCTTACCAGTTTTCATCTGAATCCACTGGGGAACGGAACAATTTTGCTTTTGTTTCTTGGCCAGGAATCGCTTAATCCTGAAAGTCCTGTGAGAAGATCTGGCAAGAAGCGGGGTCAAGTACACACCACGAGAGGAGAGAGGAAGAGAAGGGGCTTGACATCTTTTTTTTTTTTTTTTTTTTTTGAGACAAAGTGTCGCTCTTGTAGCCCAGGCTGGAGTGCAATGACACCATCTTGGCTCACTGCAACCTCCGCCTCCCGGGTTCAAGTGAATCTCTGGCCTCAGCCTTCTAAGTAACTGGGATTATAGGCGCCCGCCACCACACCCAACTAATTTTTGCATTTTTAGTAGAGATGGGTTTTCACCATGTTAACCAGCCTGTTCTTGAACTCCTGATTATTGTTTCTGCTGTTACCTGTCAGTCCTCTTCATTGTGGCACAAACAAGATTTTTTTTTTTTTTTTTTTTGTAAAACTGATGTGGAGGGGGCACGGTGGCTCACACCTGTAATTCCCGCACTTTGGGAGGCTAAGGCAGGCAGATCGCGAGGTCAAGAGTTCAAGACCAGCCTTGCCAATATGGTGAAACTCCATCTTACTAAAAATACAAAAATTAGCTGATGTGGTGGTGGGCACCTGTAGTCCCAGCTACTAAGGAGACAGAGACAGGAGAATCACTTGAACCTGGGAGGCAGAGGTTGCAGTGAGCCGAGATCATGCCACTGCATTCCAGCCTGGGAGATAGAGTGAGACACCATCTCAAAAACAAAACAAAACAAAACAAAACAAAAACAAACAAAAAAACTGATATGGATGCTGTGCCTGCCACTCCATGCATCACCTTCAACATTGTCTTGTCCCAACTCAAAATAAGTTATCCATTTACAAACTGTTGATTTATTTTACGCATTGTCTCCATAAACTTTTCATAAAGCATCAATGATTTCATTATTCCTCTACCCAAACCTTACCATAAGTATTCTTTTTTTGAGCCAGTATCTTGCTCCATCACCCATGCTACAGTGCAGTGGCATGATCACAGCTCACTGCAGCCTTGACCTCCCAGGCTCGAGCCATCCTCCCACCGCAGACTCAACAGCAGCTGGCCCTGCACGCGTATGCCACCATGCCCAGCTAATGTTTGTATTTTTTGTAGACAAGGGGATTTCACCATGTTGCCCAGGCTGGTCTTGAATACCTGGGCTCATGTGACCCACCTGTCTCGGCCTCTGAAAGTGCTGGGATTACAGGCCTGAGCCACTGCATCTAGTCTCATTGTAAATTTGATGCTTCTTTTTGTTTCAATTTTAGCAGGATTTATATTGCTTTGATAGAGTTTCTTTTTTTTTTTTTTTGGAGACGGAGTTTCGCTCTTGTTGACCAGGCTGGAGTGCAATGGTGCAGTCTTGGCTCACAGCAATCTCTGCCTCCTGGGTTCAGGCCATTCTCCTGCCTCAGCCTCCAGAGTAGCTGGGACTACAGGCATGCGCCACCACGCCTGGCTAATTTTGTATTTTTAGTAGAGACGGTGTTTCTCCATGTTGGCAAGGCTGGTCTCGAACTCTGGATCTCAGGTGATCTGCCCGCCTCGGCCTCCCAAAGTGCTGGGATTACAGGCATGAGCCACTGCGTACAGCAGATAGAGTCTCTTTTCAAACTCATGTCTTATCTTTCTGAGTGCCTCAAACTAGATCCTCTTCAGATATAACAGATTTGTACCAGTTTATTTTGGTGCAAAAACTGGGAAATTCACACACGATTTTTCTCATAATATGCAAAATACGTATTTTTCCATGAACTTCTTGAAGACCCCTTGTACTAGCAAACTGTATTCAAGAGGATATAGAAAGGATTGTAGATATTGAAGTGCCACTTATTTCTGGAATGCAAGGATGGTTCAACATATCAAGCAAATCAATGTGATATTTAACTTGAACAAAATGAAAGATGAAAACCACATCATCTCAATAGATGGAGAAAAAGTATTTCACAAAATTCAACATCCACTAATCATGGAAATCCTAAACAAAATAGATAGAAAAGGAAATTTACTTCAACAATAGAAAGACCATCTATGAAATGACCAATGAGTAGATAACAAAGCAAGGAACATGGAATGCTTTTCCTGTAGGATCTCACATGATGCAAGAATGCTCTCACCCCTTCTATTCAATCAATACTGGCTGTCCTAGCCAGAGCAATGCAATAGCAAAAGAAATCAAACCCATCCAAATCAGAAAGAAAGAAGTCAAATTATATTTGTTTGTAGATGACACAACACGATCTTCTGTGTAGAAAATCACAAAGAGTCAGTCAAAATACTACTGGAACTAACAAACACATTCAGTGTATCTGCACAATACAATATCAGCACCAAAAATTAGTTGAATTTCCATACATTAACAATAAACAATTTTAAAACAAAATTGAAAAAGACTTCCATTTGCTAGAGAACTTAAAGTAAGAAATACTTAGGAATAAAAGTAAAAAGGTGAGAAGTTTGTACCTTGATATCTACAAACATAGATCAATATGATTAAAAACATATACAGAGATATAACCCATATTGATGGTTTGGAAAAATTAATGTTGTTAAATAATTATATAACCCAATGTGATTTAGATTCAACACAATATCCATAAAAATCCCTATCAGTTTTTGTTAAAGAACAAAAAGCAAACTGGGAAAAGTGGCTCATGTCTGTTGGCCAGAGTGATCTGAAACTCCTGACCTCAAGTGATCTACCTGCCTTGGCCTCCCAAAATGCTGGGATTACAGGCATGAGACACTGCGGCTGGCCCAGTCCTCTTAACATAAACACTTTAATGTCAATTAATGCTTGATGGTTTGCTATACTCATTGCATTTGGAACAATTACCTCGAAAATGAATTTTCTGATATTCTGCAAGGAGTGAAGTCTGCCTGAAAACCTTGCCACACTGATGCCATTTGTAAGATTTCTGTCCAGTATGGATTCTCTGATGTGTAATGAGGTGTGAATGTGAAATAAAGGCTTTGCCACAATCATCACACTTGTGAGGTTTCTCTTCTATATGCATTCTCCTATGTTTTGCATACGATGAAGCATGACTGAAGACCCTGCCTCAATCATGACATTTGTAAGGTTTCTCTCCAGTATGTGTTTGCCAATGAATTGCAAGGTATGGACGATGTCTGAAAAATTTGCCAATTATTACACTTGTATGATCTCTCTTCATTATGGGTTCTCCAATGATTTGCAGTGGTTGTAGTGTGACAATCATTACATTAGTAAAGTTTCCTTCATCATGGATTGCCTGATGGTGAATAAGTGTTGACTGCTCATCAAGGCTCTGCCAGTCTCATTACGCTTGTAAGGTTTCTCTCCAGTATAAATTCTAGTATGTTGTACCAGGTGTGAATCACGCCCGAAAGCCTTGACACAAACTCTTACAATTTTATGGTTTCTCTCCAGTATGAATTCTTTTATGTCTTTCATAGTTTGACTTGTGACTGAAAACTTTGTCACATTCTTCACCTTTGTAAGCTTTCTCTCCAGTATGAATTCTCCTGTCTTTCGAGGCTTGATTTGCTACTGTAAACTTGGTCACATGCTTCACATTTCTAAGGTTTCTCTCCACTATGAAGTTTATGATGACATGCAAGATTTGCTTTTTGATTAAAAATTTTGCAACATTCATTACACTTGTAAGGTTTCTCTCCAGTATGAATTATGAATTACAAGGACTGAATTGTGACGGAAGGTCTTGCCACACTCATTGCACTTGTAAGGTTTCTTTCCAGTATGAATTGTATTATGATGTGCAAGCTTTGTTTTTCAATTAAAAACTTTGCCATACTCATTAAACTTGTAAGGTTTCTCTCCAGTATGAAGTCTATGATGACGTGCAAGGTTTGCTTTTTGATTAAAAACCTTGCCACATTCATTACACTTGTAAGGTTTCTCTCCCGTATGAAGTCTATGATGACGTGCAAGGTGTGCTTTTTGATTAAAAACCTTGCCACATTCATTACACTTGTAAGGTTTATCTCCAGTATGAAGCCTATGATGATGTGCAAGGTGTGTTTTTCGATTAAAAACCTTGCCACATTCATTACACTTGTAGGGTTTCTCTCCAGTATGAAGTCTATGATGACATACAAGGTGTGCTTTTCGATTAAAACCCTTACCACATTCATTACACTTGTAAGGTTTCTCTCCAGTATGAACTGCTGTGTGAATTACAAGGGCTGAAATTCGACTGAACGTCTTGCCACACTCATTACATTTGTAACCTTTCTCTCCAATATGAATAGCCTTATGAATTACGAGGGCTGAATTTCGACTGAATGTCTTGACACACTCAGTACACTTGTAGGGTTTCTCTCCAGTATGAAGTCTATGATGACGTGCACGGTTCGCTTTTTTATTAAAAACTTTGCCACATTCATTACACTTGTAAGGTTTCTCTCCAGTATGAAGTCTACGATGGCATTTAAGGGTTAACTCCTGACTGAAGGTCTTGCCACACTCATTACACTTGTAAGGTTTCTCTCCAGTATGGAGTCTACGATGGCATGTAAGGGATGACTTTCGACTAAAGGTCTTGCCACACTCATTACACTTGTAAGGTTTCTCTCCAGTATGAAGTCTACGATGGCATGTAAGGGAATACGTCTGGCTGAAGGACTTGCCACACTCATTACACCTGTGAGGTTTCTCACCAGTGTGACATCTACGATGGCATGTAAGGTTTCGCTTCCGATTAAAGACCTTGCCACATATATCACATTTATATTGTATCTCTCCTAAATGGATTATCTGATGTTTCCTTAAGAGTGAGCTACAATTAAAGGCTTTGCCACTCTCATTACATTGGAAAGACTTTTCTTTCATGTGTACCTCCTGTTTTTGTGTGAGTAATGAAGAACTCAGGAAATTATTCCCATAGTTATTAGAAATATAGGTTTTGGGTCTACAAGAAATTATTTGAGATGTTGAAACTGAGGAAGCATCGTTGATAGACTTCTCGACTTGACTACCAATTTTCCCTTCGGTCTGAAATATGTGCAGTTCAGGCAGATGTGAATGAAAGCTTGATCCAAGTTGATCTTTAATAGGCTTGTTTCCAGCATGACTATGATCATATCTGTCTGTACTACCTGTCAAGTTTTTAATTTTTGTCATGGGTGCTTCCTGGCTATTTCTTTCATCTTCTTGCCACTGAAACTCGAAGTTATGAATATCTTTCTCAATTTCCTGAAAGCAAAAGTCTCCAATGTGATGACTTTCATGTCTTTCCAATGTTCCTGTGTGGATCACTTCTCTATTGCTTTGCGCAGTTGACAAGAACTCCATCATGCATTTGGAAGAGATATCTACAAAATATAAACACCAGTAGGTGTACAGATGGTAAAGCATACTAAAATGTGTAAATATGACACAAAAAACAATACTTATTTTAAACTTCCCAAACATGATCTTCAAAGTTTAAGAACACAAAAGGAGTAAGATTCTTTAATAAATAAAGGGCTATTACATGTGCTTCAAATCATTTCTACGGAAGCCTATTTCCAGTATCACGACAAAACACTGACAGGGCACAAATGTGTGTAAGCCTAAAGTAAGAAGTATTTTTCCACTGTGACCCTAAACTGTCTAACAGTTTGCAAAAAACATATCACTGTCAATCAATAAAAAGTATATATTCTTCACATTTACAGCATATTTACTGTATACAAATAAATGCTAAAGGACCACAGGATATACGATATTGGTAAACAATCCACAACAAGCTCATGTAAGGATAACCAAAATCAATGGAAATTCTATATTGTCAAACAATCATAGCACTGAAAACATAAGAAAACATTACAAAATTTAGCCAGGTGTTGTGGCCTACGTCTGTAGTCCCAGCTACTCAGGAGGCTGAGGCACAAGAATGGCTTGAACCCAAGAGGCAGAGGTTGCACTGAGCTGAGATTGCAACACTGTACTTCAGTCTGGGTGAAAAAGTAAGACTTTATCTCAAAAAAAAAAAAAAAGTTAATACAATATTTTCCTGAATAACTGTCATAAAATTACCTATATCTATGCAGAAAAGGCATACTGTGACTTTTTTTTTTTTTTTTTTTTTTTTTGGGACGGAGTCTCTGCCGCCCAGGCTGGAGTGCAGTGGCACGATCTCGGCTCACTGTAGGCTCCGCCTCACGGGTTCACGCCATTCTCCTGCCTCAGCCTCCCCAGTAGCTGGGACTACAGGCGCCCGCCATCTCGCCCGGCTAGTTTTTTGTATTTTTTTTAGTAGAGACGGGGTTTCACCGTGTTAGCCAGGATGGTCTCGATCTCCTGACCTCGTGATCCGCCCGTCTCGGCCTCCCAAAGTGCTGGGATTACAGGCGTGAGCCACCGCGCCCAGCCACTGTGACTTTGTTTAAAAAAAAAATTTGTATTTTTATATTTTTGAGATGAAGTTTCACTTTGTCACAACGGGCTGGAGTGCTATGGCCTGATCTCGGCTCACTGCAACCTCCACCTTTTGGGTTCAAGCCATTCTCTTGCCTCAGCCTCCTGAGTACCTGGGATTACAGGCATGTGCCAGCATGCTTGGCTAATTTTTGTAATTTTAGTAGATATAGGGTTTCACCATTTTGGCCAGGCTGGCCTCGAACTTTTGACCTCAATGATCCACCCACCTCTGCTTCCCAAAGTCCTGGGATTGCAGGCATGAGTCACAGTGCCCTAGTTAATGTGACATTAATGCCGGGCGCGGTGGTTCACACCTGTAATCCTAGCACTTTGGGAGGCCGAGGCAGGTGGATCACCTGAGGTCAGGACTTTGAGACCAGCCTGACAAACATGGAGAAACTCCGTCTCTACTAAGAATACAAAATTAGCTGGGTGTGGTGGCTCATGCCTGTAATCCCCGCTACTCGGGAAGGCTGAGGCAGAAGAATCACTTGAACGCAGGAGGCGGAGGTTGCAGCAAGCCAAGATCACGCCACTGCACTCAAGCCTGGGCAACAAGAGTGAAACTCCATCTCAAAAAAAAAAAAAAAAAAAGTGACATTAACTAGTGGACTGTGTCAGTTATGTTGCATACTACATACCGAAAAGCCTTATGTACAATCATAAAAATTAGTTAGTAAAATATTGTAACCCATAAAACTAGCAAGCAAATAACAAGTACATTTATACAACCTGCAGAATTCTAAACAATTCCCTGTTAACAAAAAAGCCACAACTTCTATTTACCACCAGCACACAATATAAGAACCAAAATATAGCCTGGCATGGTGGCTCAAGCCTGTAAATCCAGCACTTTGGGAGGCTGAGACGGGCGGATCACGAGGTCAGGAGATCGAGACCATCCTGGCTAACATGGTGAAACCCCGTCTCTACTAAGAAATACAAAAAACTAGCCAGGCAAGGTGGTGGGCGCCTGTAGTCCCAGCTACTGGGGAGGCTGAGGCAGGAGAATGGCGTAAACCTGGGAGGCGGAGCTTGCAGTGAGCTGAGATCCATCCGGCCACTGCACTCCAGCCTGGGCGACAGAGCAAGACTCTGTCTCAAAAAAAAAAGAACTGAAATACATGTTAAGATCACTACCTTCTGATGTATGAGGTCAAAAAAATACACAGCATTATAAGGAATAGGAATTAACTAACGGCAGGGCGCAGTGGCTCATGCCTGTAATCCCAGCACTTTGTGAGATCGAGGTGGGCAGATCATGAGGTCAGGATTTCGAGAGTAGCCTGGCCAACATGGTGAATCCCTAACTTTACTAAAAATACAAAAAAATTAGCTGGGCATGGTGGCGTGCACCTGTAATCTCAGCTACTTGGGAGGCTGAGGCAGGAGCACCGTTTGAACCTAGTAGGCCAAGGTTGTAGTGAGCCGAGATCGCACCATTGCCCTCTAGCCTGAGTGAAAGGGTGAGACTTCGTCTCAAAAAAAAAAAAGAATTGACTAACAGTGTCAGAGGGTGCAATTATGATGTCACAGCTACAATTATGAAACAGCCAGGAAATACAGCAATTCTAAATACATGCATTGCCCTTAGTTATCTAGTTCACTAGCATAAAATATAAAACATAGAATGTGCACTGGGAAAATTTATAAACTGAGATCAGCGAAAACATTGTATATAACAAGATGCACAGTAAAAACAATATGATGCTTTTCATGAATGTTCATATTGACCAAAAGCCATGTTTGGATTTCTTATTCTCCAATAGGATGTTCCTGCAGATGGGGCCTCTGAGAGAATTTGGTCATGGGTGTTGACTACCGTGAGCAGGACCAGTGCTTTTATAAAAAGAGATATTAAAGAGCTCATTTCCTGTTCTTCTTTCCACCATGTCAGGACATGGCAGGAAGATGGCTGGGCTAAACCATGAAGAAGGCCGTCACCAGGAACAATTTGGCTGGCACCTTGCTCTTGGATTTCCCACTTTCCAAATTCATGAGAAATAATTTTCTGTGTCTGAAGCCTCCTAGTTTATTTCTTTTTTTTGTTCGTTTTTGAGACCGAGTCACACTCTATCACCCAGGCTGGAATGTAGAGATTCTCCCGCCTTAGCCCA
Organism: Papio anubis; assembly: GCF_008728515.1. NCBI lineage: Eukaryota > Metazoa > Chordata > Mammalia > Primates > Cercopithecidae > Papio > Papio anubis. The sequence goes on along the minus strand of NC_044995.1, from coordinate 8,281,925 downwards.
GAGTCTGTCTTTGTCGCCTGGACTGGAGTGCAGTGGGGGAATCTTGGCTCACTGCAACCCTTCACCTGCCGGATTCAAGTGATTCTCCTGCCTCAGCCTCTCCAGTACGTGGGATAAGGGCTGTGTGCCACCATGCCCAGCTAATTTTTGTATTTTTAGTAGAGACGGGGTTTCACCATGTTGGCCAGGCTGGTCTCAAACTCCTGAACTCAGGTGATCTGCCCATCTTGGCCTCCCAAACTGCTGGGATTACAGGCGTGAACCACTATACCTGGCCAATTTTCGTATTTAGTAGATTTGAGATTTCACCATGTTGGCCAGACTGGTCTCAAACTCCTGACTTCAAGTGATTTGCCCATCTTGGCATTCCAAACTGCTGGGATTAGAGGCATGACCCACCTTGGCTGGTCAGTCGAAGGTATTTCTGAGAGGACAGTGAAATGACTGGGACACGAAAGGAAGCATCTCATCATCAACATCACCGAAGGTTGACAAATCTTATTAAGCAAAGGAAGTTTAGAGCCTGTACTATAAATCTTGCAATACTTGAAGTCATCTAATAGCAATAACATGTTTTAAAAACTTTGAGGCCAGCCGGGCACGGTGATTTACGTCTGTAATCCCAGCACTTTGGGAGGCTGAGGCAGGAGGATCACGAGGTCAGGAGATCGAGACCATCCTGGCTAACACAGTGAAACCCCGACTCCGCCTCTACAAAAAAAAAAAAAATTAGCCGGGTGTGGTGACATGTGCCTGTAGTCCCATCTACTTGGGGGACTGAGGCAGGAGAATCACTTAAACCTGGGAGTTGGAGGTTGGAGTGACCCAAGATTGTGTCATTGCACTGCAGCATGGGTGAAAAGAACAAAACTTCGTCTCATCAACCAATCAATCAATCAATCAATAGGCAAATAAAAGGACAGATACAGAAACTGTTATAAGTACACCTTTTCTTCATAATTCAACTTTTTTTCCTGTTATTTAGAAGAAAAAAGCATGAAAACACAATATACGTATATGTTGATGAAAACGCAACATACACAGAAATAATTCTGACATAAACAAAGAGTTCTGGTGGAGAAAAATTAGTTTTTGCAGGTTATGGAATTTTTTTTTTTTTTTTTGAGACACAGTCTTGTTCTGTCCAGGTTGGAGTGCAGTGGCACAATCTCAGCTCACTGCAACCTCCGCCTCCCAGGTTCAAGCGACTCTCCTGCGTCAGCCTCTTGAGTAGCAGGATTACAGGCGCCCACCACCGTGTCCAGCTAATTTTTGTATTTTTAGTAGAGACGGAGTTTTGCCATGTTAGCCAGGCTGGTTTTGAACTCCTGACCTCAGGTGATTTCCCCGCCTCAGCCTCCCAAAGTGCTGGGATTACAGGCGTGAGCCACTGGGGCACAAGGATCGGTTGAGCTGGAGAGGCGGAGCCAGTTGCAGTGACCCAAGATGACGCCACTGCCCTGTAGCCTGGGCGATAGAGTGAGACTCCGTCATAAACAAACAAACAAAAAGGTAAATAAGAAGGGAGCCAAACATGTCTACACAAAAAAGCAATTAAACACAAAAAGTAGTAAATGAGAAATGAAGAACAAAAAAAAAACCTACAAGAAATACAGATAATAAGTAACAGAAAGGCAATGGTAAGGTCTTCTCCATCAGGAATACTTCAAATGCAAATATTTAACTCTGCACTCAGAAGGCAAAGACTGGCTCAATCAACAGGAACCAACTACGTGTTCTCTGCAGAAGACTCATATTGGCCTTAAGGACACACATATGCAAAAATTTAAAAAATAAAAGCCAATAATTAGTTATGGGGGTTGGCGCCTGTAATCCCAGCTACTAGGGAGGCCGAGAAAGATCTCTTGAGCCCAGGAGATCAAGACCAACTTCAACAATACAGCAAGCACCTGTCTGTAAAAACAAAAACAAAAACAAAAAACAAAAAAACACAAAAAACTAAACTAAAAAAGTAGCCCGGCATGGTGGCATGCACCTGTACCAGCTACTGGAGGAGGCTGAGGTGGGACAATCACTTGAGCCCAGGAATTCAAGATTGCAGCGAGCCCTGATCCCACCATTGCACTCCACCCTGGGGGACAGAGCAAGACACTGTATCTAAAAAAAAGAGAAAATACAAAGATATGCAAGGGCACATCCCCAGCAGGGAAGGTATCCTCACCCAGGGAGACCAGGTTCCTATAATTCTCCACCATCACGTCTCTGTATAGAGTCCTCTGAGCAGAGTCCAGGCATTTCCACTCCTCCTGGGAGAATTCTATGGCCACATCCCTGAACGTCAATAGACCCTGGAATGAAAACACATTTTAAGCAAATGGTTCTAGGAGGAGTTCTTATCTTTACAGAAAATGAGAAGAGGAGAGAGGGGAAAGCAGGGATTAATTGCAGTGAATGTTCTGACAAAACTGAGTGAGGGATTTTCCACCACGTTTTGTCTTCCCAGTTGTGTTTTATTATACTTTTTTTTTTTTGAGGTGGAGTCTCACTGAGTTGCCCAGGTTGGAGTGCAGTGGCGTGTTCTCGGTGCACTGCAACCTCCACCTCCCAGGATCAAGCGATTCTCTTGCCTTAGCCTCCTGAGTAGCTGAAATTACAGGTGTGTGCCCCCATGACCAGTTAATTTTTCTATTTTTAGTAGAAACAGGGTTTCACCATATTGGCCTGAAACTCCTGACCTTGTGATCCGCCTGCCGCAGCCTCTCAAAGTGCTGGAATTACAGGCGCGATCCACCGTGCCCGGCCCAGAAACTTTTATTGACACACCAAGTGACATTCAGTATCTAGATGAGACAGAGTATGAATGATGTCTTCAGAGATGACAACGTCCATAGTGAAAGATCAGAAACTAAAATCCGTCTGGGCACGGTGGCACATGCCTGTTATCCCAGCTACCCGGGAGGCTGACGCAGTAGAATTGCTTGATCCTGGGAGGCAGAGGTGGCAGTGATCCGAAATCGTGCCACTACACTCCAGCCTGGGCAACAGAGACTCCATCTCAAAAAAAAAAAAAAAAATTAGCCGGGCATGGTGGCAGGCACCTGTGGTTCCAGCTACTTGGGAGCCTGAGGCAGGAGGATGGCTTAAGCCTGAGGGTGGAAGTTGCAGTGAGCTAAGATCGTGCCACTGTGCTCCAGCCTGGGCAACACAGTGAGACCCAGTCTCAAAATAAAAGAAAATACATGAAAACTAGATTACTCAAAGGATGAAAATCCATTATATATACACATATATATATCAACAAAATAATGAAACCTACACACACAAAAAACTAGATGTTAATACAAAGGGTTGTCATTTTCCCCAGATTTTCAAATTGTAAAAGTTGTTCAAAATATATACATTTGTGTGTGTGTATGTATGTATATGTGTGTGTGTGTTATGTGTGTGGGTATGTGTATATATATAAAGTGTTTAAAAATATAAAAAGTAGCAAGTCTTGTTTAACTGAAGAGGGATCTCATCTTGCTGGAAAAGGACACTTTGGCAGTCGGGGGCAGGGGGGAATCTTGTGGGATCTAAGAAAACAGGAAATGCCCCATCCTAGAGGAAGCAATCACCCTTTCACCTGCCTGACCTGGAGGAAGCTTCAGATATGTGTAGGAATGCAGGCGTGCGCAGAGGCAGCCACTATGGCACTCTTTACACAGGGAAAAATCGCAAAGGACCCACATGTTGTCATTCAGTCCATTTCCAATGCAGATGCCAAACAGCAAGCTAGCCATGTTTACTAACATGACAACATGTAAATTCACAACCAGCAGGATCAAATATCAAAGTAAAATATTTACTGGAACACAAAGAAAAAAACAAGACACTGGGGTCTACTTGAGAGTGGAGGGTGGGAAGCAGAAAAAATAAATACTGGGGTTGGATGCAGAGGCTCATGCCTGTAATCCCAGCACTTTGGGAGGCCAAGGCGGGTGGATCACTTGAGGTCAGGAGTTTAAGATCAGCCTGGCCAACATGGTGAAGCCCTGTCTCTACTAAAAATACAAAAACTAGCAAGGCGTGGTAGCAGGCTCCTGTAATTTCAGCTACTCGGGAGGCTGAGGCAGGAGAATTGCTTGAACCCAGGAGGCGGAGGTTACAGTGAGCTGAGATCGTGCCATTAATAACTCCAGCCTCGGCAATAAGAGCAAAACTCAGTCTCAAAAAAATAAATAAATAAAAAATAACTATTGGGTAAGGGGCTTAACACCAGAGTGACGAAATAATCTGTACAACAAACCCCGATGACACTAGTTTATCTGTGTAACAAACCTTCACATGTAGCCGCAAACCTAAAGTGAAAACAGAAATATAAAAACTTTTTTTTTTTTTTTTTTTGAGACGGAGTCTTGCTCTGTGCCCAGGCTGGAGTGCAGTGCCACAATCTCAGCTCACTGCAACCTCTGCCTCCCAGGTTCAAGTGATTCTCCCGCCTCAGGTTCCTGAGTAACTAGGATTACAGGCACGTGCCATCACGCCCGGCTACTTTTTGTAAAAAAGTAATTTTTTAAAAAAAATTTTACTGCAGAATTTTTTTCTAAGTCTCGTAACGATGCAGAAATACACGAGTACGAGACTAGCTCTGACACCTGGCACAGAACTGACAGTAGCGGCTCCCCAGTGAGGCTGGAAGGAGGGTGGAGGACGTGACAAGGAAAGGAGATGCTTTATGGCCAAGGGTCTAAGCTGCAGCTTTGCTTGGAGTTTTACCACAAAACAAATATATTCATCATGTGATGTTTAAATATAAAAATATGTATTTAATAATAATTGGTGGGGCTGGGAACAGTGGCTCGTGCCTGTAATCTCAGCACTCTGGGAGGCTGAGGCGGGCAGATCACCTGAGGTTAGGAGTTTGAGACCAGCCTGGCCAACATGGTGATATTCGTCACTAATAAAAATACAACAGGCCGGGCGCAGTGGCTCAAGCCTGTAATCCCAGCACTTTGGGAGGCCGAGACGGGTGGATCACGAGGTCAGGAGATCGAGACCATCCTGGCTAACACGGTGAAACCCTGTCTCTACTAAAAAATACAAAAAACTAGCCGGGCGAGGTGGCAGGCGCCTGTAGTCCCAGCTACTCGGGAGGCTGAGGCAGGAGAATGGCATGAACCCGGGAGGTGGAGCTTGCAGTGAGCTGAGAACCGGCCACCGACCACCGAGCGGGGGAAAAAGGGCGAGACCCCGCCTAAAAAAAAAAAAAAAAAAAAAAAAAATACAACAAAACTAGCTGGGCATGGTGACGCGTGCTTATAATCCCAGCTAATTGGGAGGCTGAGGCAAGAGAATCACTTGAACCTGGAAGGTGGAGGTTGCCGTGAGCCAAGATCATGCTGCTGCACTTCAGCCTGGGTGACAGAGCAAGACTACATATATTTAAAATATAATAATATTATCACAATATAATAATAATGATAATACAAGTTATAACCATGTTTAATGAAACCACAGACTCCATGAGCTTAATGCACTAAGAATGGTTTAATAAATCTCCTGCTATTATTTAGGTAGATTTCCTATTCTTAATGATGGAGTAAAACACCTTGTATCATTCATGTCTGTGTATGAACTTTCCATTCTAATTAGTAAGATTTTTGGAATCAGAAACACAGTAACTCACTCAATTACCTAAAAATGTAGTATAAAATCAGGGAGAAAAGATTTCCCCATAATGGTCACCTTTTCTAGAATGTACCAGGTACTTTGTGCACATGAATACATGACTTCCACTGGCAGCTGCTCTAATTCTGGTCCACAGAGAGCTGATAGTGCATCCAGATGTGGCCCCTGAACAATCCCTGCTGCCCAACAGCACTGACACCACGGGGTCCTCACCCCGTCTCCATCCATGTCTGGTGTGAGCCCTTCCCAGGACCATGCCCAGTGCAGCCTCTTCCCAAGTTCATGCCACTGGGTCACAAGAGACGGAATCTAAGCGAGATGAGAGAGACTGAGGGAAGGCATGGGTGAGTGTGAGCAAACCTGTCAGACAGGACGCTTCAGACTCAGAGAAGATTCCCAACTCCAAGCCCCAGCGTTTCTGAAAGGAAGGAGACAGAACAATCCACCGAGAATATCATCTCACCTGAGGAAGAGCCATCCCTGACTCCTCTGCTTTCCTCTTCCGGGTTTCTTCCTCATGGACCAAGAGTCTTTAGAAGCCAATCCTGAATGTTAAAAATATGTTGTTTATTGCTCAGAATCAACACACCCCGTCCCTGTAACACAACCACACACACAAAGGACACCTCACCCTGGGAAATATGGTCCCCTCTGCTGCCCACCGCACCAGGGACAATAAACTCCTACAGGAAAACTCCTGTTCCGCTTCTGGAGAAGCCCACACACACGCTGCAGCAGTGGGGAGCTGGGTTGGAAGGAGCTCCCCTTCAGGGCACAGACCAGACCTGACCAAACCCCATGCAGGTGCTGGGTGTGGTGGCTCACGCCTGTCATCCCAGCACTCTGGGAGGCCAAAGTGCGTAGATCTCTTGAGCTCAGGAGTTTGAGACCAACCTGGGCAACGTGGTGAAATCCCATCTCTACCAAAAATACTAAAATTTAGCCAGGCATGGTTGTGCTCGTCTGTGTCTGTGGTCCCAGCTATTTAGGAGGCTGAGGTGTGAGGATCGCTTGAGCTCAGGAGTTCGAGACCACTCTGGCCAACACGATGAAACCCTGTCTCTACTAAAAACACAAAAATTGAGCCAGGCATGGTGGCTTATGCCTGTAATACTAGCACTCTGGAAGGCCAAGGAAGGTGGATTACTTGAGATCAGAAGTCAGAGATCAGCCTGGTCAATGTGGTGAAACCCCATCTGTACTAAAAATACAAAAAGTAACTGGGCTTGGTGGGTGTCTGTACTCCCAGCTACTCAGGAGGCTGAGGCAGGAGAATCGCTTCAACCCAGGAGGTGGTGGTTGCAGTGAGCCAAGATCATGCCACTGCACTTCAGCCTGGGTGACAGTGTGAGACTCAAAAATAAAATAAAATAAAATAAAATAAAAATAAAAATACAATAATTAGCTGGGTGTGGTGGCACACACCTGCAATCTCAGCTACATGGGTTGCTGAGGCACAAGAATCACTTGAACCCAGGAAACAGAGGTCACAGTGAGCCAAGATCATCAGACTGCACTCACAGCCTAGGCAATAGAGTGAGATTCTGTCTAAAAAAAAAAAAAAAAGAAAAAAAAAAAAAAGCATTTCTGATGTGACTGACGCAGAGATAAAAAAAATCTCAGTAACATGATAGAGACTGAAGGGCAGGCCGGGCGTGGTGGCTCAAGCCTGTAATCCCAGCACTTTGGGAGGCCGAGACGGGCGGATCACAAGGTCAGGAGATCGAGACCATCCCGGCTAACACGGTGAAACCCCGTCTCTACTGAAAAAAAAAAATACAAAAAACTAGCCGGGTGAGGTGGCGGGCGCCTGTAGTCCCAGCTACTCGGGAGGCTGAGGCAGGAGAATGGCGTAAACCCGGGAGGCAGAGCTTGCAGTGAGCTGAGATCTGGCCACTGCACTTCAGCCTGGGTGACACAGCCAGACTCTGTCTCAAAAAAAAAAAAAAAAGAGAGACTGATGGGCAAAGGGAACTCCAGATGGGGGTAGGAGGGCATGAGAGACAGCTCTGAGCCTAGATCTGAACGAGGAGAAAAGGGACAGTGCTGTGATCATTTAGGGACATAGGGTAAGAGCAGGGACAATGACCTGAGACAGGAAGGGTTTTGATGTTTGGGAAAAGAGAAAAGCAAATGTGACTGGGGTAGAGGGATTCAGGAGACGGGGGCAAGCTCCCAGGAGGAGGCTGGACACTGGCAGGGGCCCTGGACACAGGGCTGTGGAGCCACAGTGAGGCATTGGGCTTTTGTCCTGGGGAACACGGGAAGCCGGTGGAGGGTTCCCTGCCAGGGACTGACATGACCTGCTTTAGATTTCACTGTGATATCCTCATACAGACAAAGGCCCCGAAGATGGTCTCTGTGTTTGAGTCTATACCTCTGTTTCTTCCATTCTTTTGCGTTTTATTTGTCATTTTTAGGGTACTGCATCCCATTTAAAATTCTAATTACAACTGGTCACTCCCCTCTCCCAGAAGAAAAGCCACACCCAGACACACACTCTATTTTGCCAATCATTTCAGGGGCCAGGGTCACTCGAATTGAGCTTTTCTGGTCTAGCCCTTCATCTCCAAGTTGCAGGGAGGCTCACTGGGGCTCAGAGAAAGAGAAATTTTCACTAAGTTACCCTGAGAAGGTCTGAGATGAGTGAGAAGGTGTGCCTGAATTCTTACATGGGGGCCTGGAAGGGCTAATGGGAAGGGTTGGTCTTTAACACCCCTATCCTTGAAAGTTAGAGAAGCATCTTTCACACGCCTGGGCTAAAGAAACTTCTTTTGCAAGGTTCTGATGCCATTGACTCCCGACATTTAATTCTTCCTTACATGAAAATCACACTTAAAGTTATAAAATGCAGAAGTGTGAACACACAGCTATTGACCTTGAAAACGGTGAAAAGAAGGTCAGCTGTAGAACTAAGACATAAGCAAATTTTTTCAATCATGAATACATGGGTGGCCAGGTGCAATGGATCATGCCTGTAATCTCAGCACTGTGGGAGGTAGAGGCAGGTGGATCACCCAAGGTCAGGAGTTTGAGACGAGCCTGGACAACATGGTGAAACCCCGTCTCTACTAAAAATCCAAAAATTTAGCCAGGTGTGGTGGCGGGTGCCTGTAATCCCAGGTACTCGGGAGGCTGAGGCAGGAGAATCACTTGAACCCAGGCGGCAGAGGTTGTAGTGAGCCTAGATCGCATCATTGCACTCTAGCCTGAACAACAAGAGTGAAACACCATCTCAAAAAAAAAAAAATACATGGGCACTTTTAGAATAGCATTCCGTGTTGGGTAAAACCTGAGACAGGGCTTGCTAGTCTGATATAATATAAAAAGAGTCTTGGAACATGCTGGGGTCCAGGGTTAAAACCCCTTGTGGCCTTTGGAACACCAAGCTCTGTGCTAAAGGGTGGAAGGTTGCCCTGCTGCACCACAATCTAAGCCCAGGGCATAAAATGCCTCATGGCTTGGATGGAATCCAGGGTTCAGGGCATGAAACCCCTTGTGGCCTCTGGAATGTGCCCACACTTGCTGGTTCCTTGCTTCTACCACTCCCAGGCTCATAAAATGATTATATCTTAAACTAGAACAACATGTTCCCCGTGATCTCAAGTACAGAACATGTTCCATATAAATGCTAAACCACACACCTGTAGATCATGTGCTGGATGCACCACTTCCTTTCAACCCCCACAGCCTCACCACCTGCTTCTTTGTTTGACCACCAATAAATAGTGTGGGCTTCCAGAGCTCAGGTCTTTTGCAGCCTCCATACTAGCGTTGGCCCCCTGGACCCACCTTATGCATCCTTAACTTGTCTTTTCTCATTCCTTTGACTCTGCCGGACTTCGTAGCCCTGACAGCCTGGTGTTGGGTGTGGCCACCCCAACAGTTCCATGCCAATCCAGCCCATCTTTCAACATTAGTCCAGAAGGGACCAGAGGGCCCAGAGGGAAGCATGCACTTAATAGATCACAGCTCAAGATGTTCACAGATGACATAAGGAAAGAAAACTGAAAAACAGACTAACTGGTTAAACTACATTTTGATGTTAAGGTAAAAGGTCACTGACATCTTTACCAGGTACACACTGACACAATCAACCTTCTGTATTAGGTACCAAAGGTTTCCAATAAATAATAAAGACGGGAAAGCATACAGACCTCGATCTCAACCGGACGCAACTAGTTTCAAACAGAAACTATTTTGAAATTGTTTTTAAAAAAATCTAACAAATTCTGGGGTCAACAGGAAAATAACTGGATAATGTACAGAAAAAAAAGTGATGTGAGCTGATTATAGGATGTGACAAAGGCATCTTTCAGAAGTGATTATGTATTTTTTTTAATCACAACATGCTTTTTACAGACATTATGCATTATGCTCATATTCCCTTAAATGTTGTTTCCAAAGGTGCTCAGCCTCTAGCCTAGCTAGAATCTCCGGGAAAAGGCAGAGAAAGTTTGGTGAAAAAGAGGCAGGAGAGGAGGGGGCAGTGCAAAGAGAAAGCAGCCTTCCAGTCAAAGATCAGCCCTCAGGTGAAGGTCAGTTTCGGGCAGGCTGGCCTCAGGCAGAGTCAGGGTCAGAGGGAGGAGCAGCAGCAGGGGGGGACTGGGGCATTCTACATCTCATTCAGGTCTAGCAGAGTCTGGTCCCGCATCCTTTGTGTACAGAGGTGTTCCTCTTTGGTGCATTTCACTTTATCTTCCAAGTCATCAATTGTCTTTTTGAATTTGGCTACTGATCTCTTAGCAAACTCAGCACGGGTCTCTGCCTCCTTGAGATTATCAGTAAGAATCTTCACCTCTTCCTCACATTTGTCTTCTTTTTGAGAGTACTTTTCTTCAGCTGCACTCAATTCACTTCAGGTTCTGGTGCGTCAGTCTGATCTGCTCATCCATCTCCTGGCAACGCGACTCTGCCAGCTCAGCTCGTTCTTCTGTGCCTTCCATGTCTCCTTCAATGATCACCAACTTATGAGTCACCTCCATACTTCCTATCTGCCTCTTCTGCAATGTGCTTAGCTTCTCTGAGTTGGATTTCCTGGAGTTCCATCTTTTCTTCAATTTGTAAAGTCCAGTTTTCAATAACCTTTATACCTCTCTCACTCTCCTCAGCAGTATTTTCCGCTTCTTCCAGCTTTTGCAGTGCTGTGGCCAGGCGCTCCTCAGCACATTCCAGCTCCTCTTCAACAAGCTGAATCATACTGTTCAAGGAGGCCACCTCAGCCTCAGCCTGTTCCTGGGCCCACATTTCTCCCTTAGCTTCTCGCTGGAGGCGCTCGGCTCGCTCCTTTGCATCATCTGCCTGCTGCTGCAGAACCTGGATCTTGCGCTTCACTGCCTCAATGGTGGAGATTCCAGTCATGGTGCCCACCCAGCTACACATGTGCTCCGGTTGCTGCCTCCTCCATTTGGCATTGCAGCCTCCTCTCCCATGATTATGTATTAAAAGAGAAATTTCGAAAACTAAGATTTATCTTAGCCGTGTGTGGTCGCTCATGTCTGTAATCCCAGCACTTTGGGGGAGCCGAGGTGAGTGGATCACCCGAGGTCAGGAGTTCGAGGCCAGCCTGGCCAACATGGTGAAACCTCATCTCTGCTAAAAGTACAAAAATTAGCTGGTCATGGTGGCACGGGCCTGTAGACCGACACACTCGGGAGGTTGAGGCAAAAGAATCGCTTGAAGCCAGGAGGCGGAGTTTGCAGTGAACTGAGATCATGCCACTACACTCCAGCCTGGGTGACTGCGCGAGATTCTGCCAAAAAAAAAAAAAAAAGAGTAAAGAAAGAAATGAAGAGGAAACAAAGAAAATAAAGTAAATCTATTACACGAGAACAAACGCACTTTTGATGTCCCTTTTGTTTTTTATTTTTTGTTTGCTTGTTTGCTTTTGTGAGATGGAGACTTGCTCTGCCACCCAGGGTGCCGTGCACTAGCACAATTTCGGCTCATTGCAGCCTCTACCTCCCAGGTTTAAGCAATTCTTGTGCCTCAGCCTCCCCAGTAACTGTGACTACAGGTGCACACCACCACGCCTGGCTAACTTTTGTATTTTTAGTAGAGACCGGGTTTCACCATGTTGGCCAGGCTTGTCTTGAACTCCTGACCTTAGGTGATCCACTCGCCTCTGTCTCCCAAAGTGCTGGGGTTACTGGCAGGAGCCACCACGTTTTGATGTCGCTTGTAAAAAGTTCTATGTAGCCCAGGTGCGGTGGCTCAGGTCTGTAATCCCAGTGCTTTGGGAGGTGACGGCAGGAAGATCCTTTGAGCTCAGGATTTTGAGACCAGCCTGGGAAACACAGTGAAACCCATTTCTACAAAAAAAAACATTGAAAACTTGCCTGACTTGGTGGCTCATGTCTGTGGTCCCAGCTACTCAGGAGGCTGAGGTAGGAGGATCGCTTGAGCCCAGGAGGTCGAGGCTGCAGTTAGAAGAGATCACGCTGCACTCCATCCTGGGCGTTAGAGCCAGGCCCTGTCTCAAAATATTATTAATTAATTTAATATTAATTAATTGCGTAATTATTACATCATAATTGTATTATGTAATTATTACATCATAACTGTATTATGTAATTATCACATCATAATTGTATTATGTAATCACATCATAATTGTATTATGTAATTATTACATAATTGTATTATGTAATTATCACATCATAATTGTATTATGTAATTATCACATCATAATTGTATTATGTAATAACAGAAACGGATTTTTTTCCCTCACATCACTGCACCACTTCCTACCCCACCCTGCAAAAAGAGAATAGAGTAATTCACAACTGAATAAGTCACTGTCCTCTGGCTGAATAGGGATTCCAAGTGGAAGCTGACCTCTATGCCAAGATTTATAGGATGTACATGTCTTATAGATAGGAATTTTAAAATTCTCAATCTCATCCATATAATTTAAACAAATTTTAAGTTATTAGATTATATACACAGAAGTCAACATGTCACAGGTAATCATGTCCAATGAACTCACCCACTCATCTGAACCCAAAGTCGCCCATCCCTTTATTCTTTTGAGACAGGGTCTCGCTCTGTTGACCAGGCTGGAGTGCAGTGGCATGATCTCGGCTGACAGCAGCCTGGACTTCCTAGGCTCAAGTGATCCTCCTGCCTCGGCCTCCAGAGTAGTTGAGAGTATAGGGTGCACCATCATGCCTGGTTAAATTTATTTGTTTATTTATTTTTGGCCGAGACGGGGGTCTCACTATGTCGCCCAGGCTGGTCTCAAACTCCTGGACTCAAGCAATCCCCTTGCCTCAGTCTCTGAAAATGGTGGGATTACAGGAATGAGCCACTGCACCCAGCCCCTTTTTCAGGCACCAATGCAACCTCACACTCAAGAAGGAGAAAAATTATTATTTCAGTTAGTTAAAGAAATTCCTGGAGTCTAGGCTGAGGACAACCCACCTGGGTTAGCTGTAAATCATGCACCAGTAGTAGAATTAAAGCCAGGAGCAACTCCTGTTCGGGTTCATCAGTACCCAGTTCCTCAAAAGTCCATACAGGGCATCTGCAAACATTTAGAACGGCTCTATAAACATAAGATTCTAGTCCAATGCCAGTCGCCTTAGAACACCCCACTTTTGCCAGTTCAGAAGCCATTGCCAGGGCCAGGGTCTAATGAATATAGGCCGGTGCAAGATTTGCATGTTGTAAACCAGGCCATGGTAACTATCCATCCAGTGGTACCTAATCTGTACACTTTGACTGGACTTATTCCAGCAAGAGCTAGTTTACAGTCTTAGACTTAAAAGATGCTTTCTTTTGTATCTGTCTGGCAGCAGTTAGTCAGCTGATGTTTGCATTTTATAAGACAAAGAAGCATCACAGTTCACCTGGACTAGACTCCCACGAAGGTTTAAACTCTTTTTTTTTTTTTTTTTTTTGAATGGAGTCTTGCTGTGTCACCCAGGCTGGAGTGCAGTGGTGCAATCTCAGCTCACTGCAACCTCTGCCCCCGGGTTCAAGCAATTCTCCTGCCTCAGCCTCTCGAGTAGCTAGGATTGCAGGTGCCAGCCACCGCACCAGGCCAGTTATTGTATTTTTAGTAGAGACGGGGTTTCTCCATCTTGGCCAGTCTGGTCTTGGACTCCTGACCTCGTGATCCACCCGCCTCAGCCGCCCAAAGTGTTGGGATGACCGGTGCGAGCCATCAGGCCTGGTTCTCTCCCACAATCTTTAGAGAGACATTGGCCTCAGACCTCATGGCCTATACCCCACCAAATAACAACTGCGCCTTGCTACAGTCTGTAGATGAGCTTCTTTTGCCGGCCCCAACCTCAGAGAGCTGTTATCGGGGAACCCAGGATCTCTTCCATCTCCTATAGAAAGTAAGTTACAAAATATCAAAAAGTAAAGCCCAAGGCCGGGCGCGGTGGCTCAAGCCTGTAATCCCAGCACTTTGGGAGGCCGAGACGGGCGGATCACGAGGTCGGGAGATCAAGACCATCCTGGCTAACACGGTGAAACCCCGTTTCTACTAAAAAAAATACAAAAAAAAGTAGCCGGGCGAGGTGGCTGGCGCCTGTAGTCCCAGCTACTCGGGAGGCTGAGGCAGGAGAATGGCCTGAACCCGGGAGGCGGAGCTTGCAGTGAGCTGAGATCCGGCCACTGCACTCCAGCCTGGGCGACAGAGCAAGACTCCGTCTCAAAAAAAAAAAAAAAAAAAAAGTAAAGCCCAAATTTGCCATGAAGAGGTTACATATCTAGGTGTCATAGTGAGCCACGAGGTACATGGCTTGGCTATGAGTGGAAGCAAGCCGTTTGCGTGCTTCCGGCCCTGACCACCCTACATCAAATAGGAATTTGTAGAGACAGCAAGATTCTGCCGCATCTGGATTCCAAAGTTCCCACTGATGGCTAATATGATCGTTAATATGAAGCCACAAAAGGAGGAGAAAAGGAGACCTTTCTTTGAAAAACTAATCGCCAGGCGCGGTGGCTCAAGCCTGTAATCCCAGCACTTTGGGAGGGTGAGGCGGGTGGATCACGAGGTCAGGAGATCGAGACCATCCTGGCTAACACGGTGAAACCCCATCTCTACTAAAAATACAAAAAACTAGCCGGGCGTGGTGGCGGGCGCCTGTAGTCCCAGCTACTCGGAGGCTGAGGCGGGAGAATGGCGTGAACCCGGGAGGCGGAGCTTGCAGTGAGCTGAGATCGCGCCACTGCACTCCAGCCTGGGCGACACAGCGAGACTCCGTCTCCAAAAAAAAAAAAAAAGAAAAAAGAAAAACTAATCAAGAAATAGCCCTCAAACAGATCAAGGAAGCTTTAACTAAGGCCCCAGCCTTAACACTACCAGACATAAGTAAGCTTTTCTTTCTGTATGTTCATGAATGAAAAAGAACGGCTATAAGGGCTCCGACTCAACTTATAGGATCATGGCATCACCCAGTGGCATATTTATCCAAACAACTAGACTCTGTGGTGTTAAGATGGCCTCTTTGCCTCAAGGCATTAGCTGCCACCATCTTGTTAACACAAGAAGATAGCAAATTAACTCTAGGACAGCAACTAAGCATCCGGGTGCCACATTCAGCCATAACTGTGATGGATCAAAGAAGGCATCATTAGTTATCAAACCCAAGGATGACTCGGTACCAAGGGCTTCTATGTGAAAACCCTTATACAACTTTAGAACAGTAAACACCCTAAACCTGGCTACTCTGCTCCCAGTCAAACCGGGAGCTCCCCTCCATGACTGTGTCAAAACAGTAGATGGGGTATTCCCCAGTGAGAAAGATCTTACAGACAGACCTCTCAGAGACCCAGATGTCAAGTACTTCACAGGTAGAAGCAGTTCTGTGCTAGAAGAGGTTCCACGTGCCAGGTATGCAGTGGTAACGTTAGACTCAGTAGTAGAGGCTCAGCCTCTGTCCACTGGAACATCAGCTCAAAAGGCAGAATTAATAGCCCTGACAAGAGCACTGTTGCTAGAAAAGACAAGAAAGTCAATATTTACACTAATCTCAGTATGCTTTTACTACATTGCATGTACATGGAACTATATATTAAGAGAGAGGAAACAGCTAGAGGATTAATTAACAGCTAGAGAAAAGAAATAAAGTACAAAGAAGAGATTCTACGGTTCTTAGAGGTGTATAGGCTGCAGAAAAAGTAGCTGTAATGCACTGCAGAGGGCACCAAAAGGCAAGGACGCCAGAAGCCAAAGGAAACAGAAAGGCAGACAGAGAGGCAAAGTGCGCAGCAATGCTCACGCCACATTTTAAAGAGGAAGCCTTAGCTATGCCTCTCCTCCCAGACCTCCTCTGCAAGAGGGCCCAAGTTATACTCCAAATCAAAGAGCCTGGTGTGACCAAGAAGACAAAAAATATATTAAAAGAAGGTAGTAGGCCGGGTGCGGTGGCTCAAGCCTGTAATCCCAGCACTTTGGGAGGCCGAGGCGGGTGGATCACGAGGTCAGGAGATCGAGACTATCCTGGCTAACATGGTGAAACCCTGTCTCTACTAAAAATACAAAAAACTAGCCGGCGTGGTGGCAGGCGCCTGTAGTCCCAGCTACTTGGGAGGCTGAGGCGGGAGAATGGCGTGAACCCGGGAGGCGGAGCTTGCAGTGAGCCGAGATCACGCCACTGCACTCCAGCCTGGGAGACACAGCGAGACTCCGTCTCAAAATAAATAAATAAATAAATAAATAAATAAATAAATAAATAAATAAATAAAATAAAAGAAGGTAGTAAATTATCTTTGATAGGAGACTAGCCATTCCAAAGATGTTAGCTCCTAAGTTCGTGAAGCCAATTCATCAGAAACTCATATAAGAAAAACAGCATTTGAAATGTTATGAAAGTGCTATTTCTTTCTTTTTTTTTTTTTTTTTTTTTGAGATGGAGTCTCACTCCGTCACCCAGGCTGGAGTGCAGTGGTGCGATCTTGACTCACTGCAACCTCTGCTTCCCGGGTTCAAGCATTTCTTCTGCCTCAGCCTCCCAAGTAGCTTGCCTTACAGACACCTGCCACCACGACCGGCAATTTTTTTTGTTTTTTTCAGTAGAGACCGGGTGTTAACATGTTGGTCACAATGGCCTTGAACTCCGGACCTCGTGATCCGCCCACCCTGGCCTCTCAAAGTGGTAGGATTACAGGCGTAAGCCACCGCGCCTGGCCACGAAAGTGCCATTTCTATGTGCCGTGGCTCTGTGCTGTCATCTGAGCCGTTTGTGAACAATGCTTAACCTGTGCTCAGAATAACCCACGACAGGGGCCCACTCGGCCCCCAAGAATTCAAGAAGCAGGAGCCAGGCCTTGTGAAAACTTGCTTATAAACTTTACCGAACTGCTCCGTGCCAGACGCTATGGGCATAGGCTAGTGCTTATTTGCACCTTTTCAAGATAGGTTAAGGCTTTCCCCACCAGGACAGAAAAAGCAGGAGAAGTGACTAAAGTACTGATAAAAGACATTATCCCCAGGCTTGGACTGCCTCTAACTTTAAAGTCAGACAATGGGCTGGCATTTGTAGCTGAAATAGTGCAAGATTTAACAAGACTGCTAAAAATAAAATAGTAGTTATGCCTAGCCTATTGGCCGGAAAGTTCAAGAAAAGTAAAATGCATGAACTGGACACTAAGCTGCTACTGAAGAAATACTGCCAAGAAACTCGTCAGGTGTTTCCTACGGTCGTCCTCCGAGTTAGGTGCACCCCCACCAAACAAACTAGGTATTTACCCTATGAGAGTTTGTTCAGTCAGCCTCGTCCAATCATAAGTCAAATTAAAAGTGATCTTCAAGAACTAGAGGAATTAACTTTAAGAAAGCAAATGCAGGCTTTAAGAATAGCCATGCAAAAAATCCATAACTGAATACAAAAAAGAATGCCCATAAGTCTGACAGATCCAGTACACCCCTTTAAACCTGGAGACTCTGTTTATGTTAAAAAGTAGAATCCAGCTTCTCTAGGACCCATATAGGATGGGCCCTATACTGTAATCTTGTCCACACCCACTGCTGTTAAACTTGCAGGAATCGTGCCTTAGATCCACCACAGTCAGCTGAAACCAGCAGATCAGGACAAGTGGACCAGCCAGCAAGACCCAGATCATCCAACTGGACTGATCCTGAGATGAGACCAAGCTGCTGCTGAGGACGACAGCCCTGTTCTGGTCACTCCGGAGGCTGACCAGTCGATGCATGGCTGAAGCTGGAGGGGACGACAAGCCCTGCTCTAGTCACACACAGGAAGCTGACTAGTCTTCTATGCACAGCCAAAGCTTGAGGACTCATCATGCAAGTAAATGTGGTTGGAAATCTTAAGACTAGTAGTTTTCCTTGTAATACTGTTTTATTATTGTTCTGTCGCTGTACTCAACCTCCTCCCCCAGGCAAGGCCCTCTTCTGACCTTGCTGGATATGAATATGCTGTCCATTGTTTTGCTGTTGTTACTCCCCTTAACCATGTTAGAAGAAGCACCTATAGAAACGTGTCCCCACTGTACACATACTACCTGGTCAGGGAACAGCATAACTAAGACGCTATTGTTCCATAGTTATTAGGAGTGTATAAAGTGTATGAAGAATATTATAAAGGCCAGGCACGGGGGCTCATGCCTGTAATTCCAGCACTTTGGGAGGCTGAGGCGGGTGGATCACCTGAGGTTGGGAGTTTGAGACCAGCCTCACTAACATGGAGAAACCCCATCTCGAATAAAAAGACAAAATTAACCAGGCATGGTGGTGCATGCCTGTAATCACAGCTATTCAGGAGGATGAGGCAGGAGAATCGCTTGAACGCAGGAGGTGGAGGTTGTGGTGAGCCATGATCATGCCATTGCACTCCAGCCTGGGCAACAAGAGTGAAACTTCATCTCAAAAAAAAAAAAAAAAAGACTTGTACATATAATCAGACCATCTACTCAATTTGTGACCCAGGAAATAACCAATCTTATGTATATTATAACCCCAAATTTTCACTTGGCGAATAGTTTAAAATTCATGCAAGGTCAAAAGAAAGTCCCCTCTTAAACAAAACCAAGGTCCCTCCCTTTTATCGAGGGCCTATTTCTCTGTATTTTGATGCTGATCCAGCAGCAGACCTAGACTCACCCGTCTGTGGTAACCTACCTGTACAGAGATACTATAGAAACGACTACAAATACCTATGTATACCACCTTGTCCCCCTGGGACCCAGAAAAAGATGGTGAGTATTGCATATCATGGCACCCCAGCACACAACAAAGGCCAATTATGCTTACCGAAATGCCGGCAAAACCAGATTGTGAAACAAAAACCTGTTGTCCTGTAAACTGCACCATTCTAAAGCCAGACCTACCCATGCGGACTGTGGGTTACCCCATACATGTCTCCACACACCTACCCAGCAACCTACCTATACATTATTAAAAAGGAACCCGGACCAGCAACAATTCCGAGTCTTTAAATCATTCCATAAGCCCGTAGACCAGAAGTTACCAGAGCCTCCTCCTTTAGCTAAAAACCTGTTTGCTCGGGTAGCTGAAAACACTGCTAGCAGCTTAAGCATTTCCTCATCATAGGAGACCAACGGCCTTAAGAAGCAAAAGCGTTAATGTCACAAGATAATTTAACTCTAACTGACTCTTCCCCCGAACCGATGCCCACAAGTTCAAGCATCTAGCTCTTTTTTTTTGAGATGGAGTCTTGCTCTGTCGCCCAGGCTGGAATAATGCAGTGGCCGGATCTCAGCTCACTGCAAGCTCCACCTCCCGGGTTCACGCCATTCTCCTGCCTCAGCCTCCCAAGTAGCTGGGACTACAGGCGCCCGCCACCTCGTCTGGCTAGTTTTTTTGTATTTTTTAGTAGAGACGGGGTTTCACTGTGTTAGCCAGGATGGTCTTGATCTCCTGACCTCGTGATCCACCCGTCTCGGCCTCCCAAAGTGCTGGGATTACAGGCTTGAACCACCGCGCCCGGCGCATCTAGCTCTTAAAAACTTCCATTATCAGGAGATACTGTGCTGTTCGCTAAGGAAAAGCTTTTACAGACTCAGTAGAAGAATTAACTTGTTTAAGACAGCAGTATTATAATAAACCACTAAAGAAAACTTCGTGGCAAGGCAAGGATGACTCCAGATCACCTCATCCAAATCCATTCTCCCGTTTCTCTAAACCGCATCTAGTATCAGCTTGAAGCTCCAAATACCTGGCAAGCACCCTCCGGTCTCTATTAGATCTGTGGGCCTCGCGACTACCGACAGTTGCCAGGAAAAAGGACAAGGGTTTGTGTACTTGAAACCATTAGACCATGTTTCTTCTCACTCCCACTGCAACAGGGAGAAACTTGATGATATCCTGTCTACAAAAAAATCAAAGAAAAAAACAAAAGAGATATAGACATAAGAAAATACATAAAATAGAAGATTAGAAAGACACAGATTGGCCCCTGAAAGACTAATTCAGTACTCTAGGCCAGCTACCTGGGCACAAGGTAAGTCATAAAGCTACCACACCCCAATTTACACACTTAACCGCATCCTAAAGTTGCAAGCAGCACTTGAAATCATCAGTAATGAAACAGCAAATGCATTCGACTTACTGGCCCAGCAAGCCACAAAAATGAGAAATGCCATCTACCAACATAGATTAACTTTAGACTACCTCCTAGCCCAGGAAGGAGGAGTACGTAGAAAATTTAATCTAACCAATTGCTGCCTGGAAATCGATGGCAATAGGAAGGCTATTACAGAAATAACTGCCAGAATGAAAAAATTAGCCCATTTTCCAGTCCAGACTTAGAAAAAGTAGGCTCCTGAGTTCCTCTTTAGAGGCTGGTTTTCCTCCTTCAGTAGGTTCAAAACCTCAATAGAAGTAGTTCCAGCCATACTAAGAATTTGTTTAATACTCCCTTGCCTCTTACCTCTCCTTGTTAAGAACATTCAATCAACGATAGAAGCAATTGCAACCAGGCAGACTACCACTCAGCTAATAGCTCTATGTGAATACCAGCCTGTGCCTAAAGAAGAAAACCTGCTCTTTCATGAAGAATCCAGTAACAGTGATGCTTTCTATTAAAATCTTGTTTATAAAAAGCACCAAAGGGAGAAAACTGAGGCAGAAATTTAAAAAATAAATATGCATTCATTCACTCTAGGAAAAGTAACAGGCAAGGCAAGGGTTAAAAGGAAAAGAATCAGTTTTCCTCTCCCTAGCAAGCCACTCACAAGGATGAAGAGAACATAACTTGTTTGAGAAGTTCAAGGAATGGCCCCAGACAATTTAGAACAAGAATGAAGAAAGGAAGGAAGGAAGGAAGGAAGGAAGGAAGGAAGGAAGAAGGAAGAAGGAAGGAAGGAAGGAAGGAGGGAGGGAGGGAGGGAGGGAGGGAGGGAGGAGGGAGGGAGGGAGGGAGGAGGGAGGGAGGGGAGGGAGGGAGGAGGGGAAGGAAGGAAGGAAGGAAGGAAGGAAGGACTGAAGGAAGGAAGGAAGGAAGGAAGGAAATGTGTGTATTTAGCTGTTCTTGTTTTTCTTTCAATGCAGCTACAAGGCCACCAGCTATGCAAGGTTACAAGTTATGCTATGGTATAGATTACATGACCTATCACTATATGACTAACTGCTTTTATTTTGCATCTGTGAGTCTGCTTATAAAACCCCACTCTGTCTTTGATGAAATGCTCAGTTTTTTTAGATGTAAATCCACTGAGCCGGTGAGTACCTTAAATAAACATCCTCCTTTCTCCCCCATATCAGTCTCTCTAGTCCTCAGTTTGCCACACCACCATCTCTGTGCCTCCTCTGCTCTCCTCGTTAAATTATCTCCTCCCGACCGGGCGCGGTGGCTCAAGCCTGTAATCCCAGCACTTTGGGAGGCCGAGGCGGGTGGATCACGAGGTCAGGAGATCGAGACCATCCTGGCTAACATGGTGAAACCCCGTCTCTACTAAAAATACAAAAAAAAAAAAACTAGCCGGGCGTGGTGGCGGGCGCCTGTAGTCCCAGCTACTCGGAGGCTGAGGCGGGAGAATGGCGTGAACCCGGGAGGCGGAGCTTGCAGTGAGCCGAGATCGCGCCACTGCACTCCAGCCTGGGCGACACAGCGAGACTCCGTCTCAAAAAAAAAAAATTATCTCCTCCCTTTACACCCCTTGTCCCCACTGTCTGGCACCCCAGATCCCCAGGTGTCCTCCCTGCTGTGGTTCTCCCTCTGTTCTCCTTGCCACCAGCAGCACTGTGTTCTGTCTGCCCTGGCTCCAAATCCCTCCTCCTCTCCCTCACTCTGATGAGCCTCCCTCTTTGCTGTCCCTCTCCCTACCTTGCTGTCCTTCATCTGTCTGTCCTTCTTTTTTTTTTTTTTTTTTTTTTAGACAGAGTCTCGCTCTGTCACCCAGGCTGGAGTGCAGTGGCACGCTCTAGGTTCACTGCAACCTCTGCCTCCTGGGTTCAAGCAATTCTCCTGCCTCAGCCTCCCTAAGTAGCTGGGATTACAGGTGCCCACCACCACATCTGGCTAATTTTTGTATTTTTAGTAGAGACAGGGTATCACCATGTTGCCCAGGTTGGTCTCGAACTCCTGACCTCAAGTGATCCGCCTGCCTCAGCCCTCCAAAGTGCTGGGATTACAGGCATGAGCCACCACACCTGGCCATCTGTCGGTCCTTCTAGCTTTTCTCTGCATTTCCTCTGTTGCTTTTCTCCTCCTGCTTTATTATTATTATTTTTTTCACTTTTGCTATCTCTTGGCAAATCCCTACCCCATTCTCTACTTTGCCATCTGTTATGAATCTTTGTCATTCTTTTCTGTCTCAGGTTTTCTACTGGTCTCTGTCTCCTGATCCCTTTGGCCCACACAATCACAGGAGAGTTTGGAGTAAGGTGCCTGCATCCCAGGGGAGCGCATTTTCAAGGGGCTGGAGCTGGGCAGGGAAGAACACTCCGTGTCACAGGATGTGGGGAAAAGAGATAGAGATCAGATTGTTACTGTGTCTATGTAGAAAAAGAAGACATAAGAAACTCCATTTTGATCTGTACTAAGAAAAATTGTTTCTGCTTTGAGATGCTGTTAACCTGTAACTTTAGACCCAACCCTGTGCTCACAGAAACATGTGCTGTAATGAATCAAAGTTTAAGGGATTTAGGGCTGTGCAGGATGTGCCTTGTTAACAATATGTTTGCAGGCAGTATGCCTGGTAAAAGTCATCGCCATTCTCCATTCTCGATTAACCAGGAACACAATGCACTGCGGAAAGCCTCTGCCCAAGAAAGCCTGGGTATTGTCCAAGGTTTCCCCCCACTGAGACAGCCTGAGATATGGCCTCATGGGAAAGGAAAGACCTTACATCCCCCAGCCCGACACCCATAAAGGGTCTTTGCTGAGGAGGATTAGTAAAAGAGGGAGCCTCTTTGCAACTGAGATAAGAGGAAGGCTGTCTCCTGCTCATCCTTGGGATTGGAATGTCTTGGTGCAAAGCCGACCATTCCCATTCTTTCTATTTTCAGATAGGAGAAAACCGCCCTGTGGCTGGAGGTGAGATATGCTGGCAGCAATACTGCTCTGTTGCTCCTTGCTACACTGAGATGTTTGGGTAAAGAGAACCATAAAGCTAGCCTGCGTGCACATCCGGGCACAGTACCTTTCCTTGAACTTATTCATGATACAGATTCCTTTGCTCACACGTTTCCCTGCTGACCTTCTCCCCACCTGTTGCCCTGATACACGCCCCTAGCTAAGATAGTAAAAATAATGATCAATAAATACTCAGGGAACTCAGAGGCTGGGACCGGTGCGGGTCCTCCCTATACTGAGCACCGGTCCCCTGGGCCCACTGTTCTTTCTCTATACTTTGTCTCTGTGTCTTCCTTCTTTTCTCAGGCTCTCGTCCCACCTGACAAGAAATACCCACAGGTGTGGAAGGGCTGGCCCCCTTTAACAGGACAGGCCCCAGCCACCTCCCCAAGGTAGGCTCAGGGGAAGCCGTGACTGCGGAAGGGAGACCTAGGGAGCAGCAGGGCCCAGCAGGAGGAGGGAGGTCGGGGGGCGAGGGCGCCTTAAGACAAGGGTGGGGTCTGCAGGATCCCAGGACCAGACAGAGGAGGCGGCCTTCCTGGGACTGGGGCCGCGGTTCTACCTTCCATGGGCGGAAGAGGGCGAGAATCCACCTATCCGGTGAGGACTTTAAAAAGCGCGGGGCGGGAGGAGTCAGAAAAAGGTTTAGAGCAGGAAAACTACGCGATAGAAAGTGTACACACTGCCCTACAGCAGAAAGACCCGGGTCGGGACCAGCCTCAGGGCGACCTTAAACCCCAAAGGAAGCGACCCCCGGACTCTCACAGGGTCGTCTCAATTTGCTGTAGGTGAAGGAAGATGGCTGAAAATTTCCAGGTTTGTGGGGACCCCACACCCCAGGTACAGAAGCGCCAGGGACCTGGGAAGCGCAGACTTAATACAACACAGAACGAAACTCACGCGCGGCGATGGGACCGTCACTCCACGCGATCCGCTTCCGGGTTTTCGCGAATCTGCGCGCAGGACAAAAGCCAGGCCTGGGTGGGACCCGCGAGGAGGTGGGCGGGGCCTGGGCGAGGTAGGGGCGGGGTGCGAGGCGGAGAGATTTTGCTCTTTAGAACCGGCAGAGGGCGGGGCAGAGGGCGGGGCAGGGGCGGGACCTGTGACTTCCTCACCCTCCCTCCGGCGCCTGTTTTAGGGTTTTGGAGTCCAGACCCACCAGAAAGGCTGAGGCGTGATTCAAAAGCCCTGGAATTGTCTGGAATGGGCATGTAAACTAGAATGTGAAATGCAAAGCCCTGCCTGGGCCGAAGGTACAATTTCATGCTGACGGCCCACAGAACAGAATAGAAATTCTCTCCCTTTCTATTCTCCATTCACTGGGTGGAGGGAAAATCCACCCTGTGCTCAGCTTCAGAGACTTCCCTAAAGCCACCGCCTGGGATGCGGGACGGAGTGTTCAGGCCGGCGAGGAGTGAGGTGACCACCTGCTGGGTAAACAGAGCAGGGAAAGCGGCCGGGCGCGGTGGCTCACGCCTGTAATCCCTGCACTTTGGGAGGCCGAGGCGGGCGGATCACGAGGTCAGGAGATCGAGACCATCCTGGCTAACACGGTGAAACCCCGTCTCTACTAAAATACAAAAAAAATTAGCCAGGCGCGGTGGCGGGCGCCTGTAGTCCCAGCTACTCGGGAGGCTGAGGCAGGAGAATGGCGCGAACCCGGGAGGCGGAGCTTGCAGTGAGCCGAGATGGTGCCACTGCACTCCAGCCTGGGCGACAGAGTGAAGACTCCGCCTCAAAAAAAAAAAAAAAAAAAAAACAGAGCAGGGATGCTGGCGCGGGGGCGGGAGCCTGAGGACCCAGCTACTCAGCAAGCAGCGGCGGGAGGATCGCTGAGCCTGGGGTCCAGGCCAGCCTGGGCGACAAAGTAACACCCACTACCGCAGGGCTCCCTTCCTCCTCTCTCTCTCTCTTTTTTTTTTTTTAATAACAAAAATACAATTTTGATTGCGTGAGATAGGGATCCAACATTATTCTTTTCCATGTGGATATCCAGTTAGTTGTCTCAGCACATTTGTGGAAGAGATTTATTACTTTATTTATTTACTTATTTCTTTTGTTTTGAATGAGAGTATTTCTCTGTAGCCCAGGCTAGAGGGCAGTGAGGGGATCTCGGCTCACTGCAGCCTCTGCCTCCTAGTTTCAGGCGATTCCCCTGCCTCAGCTGCGGTGTACCTGCCATTACAGGCGCGTGCCACCATGCCCGGCTAATTTTTGTAGACGGGTTTCACCATGTTGGCCAGGCTGGTCTCAAACTCTTGACTTCAAGTGATCCGCCTGCCTCGGCCTCCCAGAGTGCTGGGATTACAGGTGTGAGCCACTGCGCCTGATCCAACAAATACCTTTTACTTCACTTTCTAATTGTTGAGAAAATATAATTGAAAACAAAACAAAACAAAATCTTCCCCCAAATGACAAAACATCTGCACGACGATAATAGAGAAAGAAATTTAAAAAGTTATTAATAAATAAGCCTTAGACCAGAATGTGATGGGAAATAGAAGCAAACAGCTGAGAGGTTGAAAAAAGAGAAAGAAACTTCACTGTTCTATACAACCCATTAAGTACATGTTTTCAAGATAAACACTAATCAGTCCTCAGGGAAGAGGACTTGACAACACCCTTGGTCACACATAGTTCATCCTGGCTCTACTGGGTAATGGAGGTGACCATTTCTGTCAGCTAATTAGCTTCATGCTGAGGAGGGGAAGAAACCCTAACCCATGTTTCTTTGACAAGTGTGAGTTTTACAACATGGAGACAGGTGCCATCTCTAGTGAGGCTCCTAAAATTCGACAGAAACTGATGTCAGCAGTAAATAATAAAATTTAGAATTTATGATTAAGTATACAACTTATCTGAACACAAAGCATGAGGATAGCCACCTGGAAACATCAACTCCTAATGAATGGGATCAGCGTTCCAAAGTTGAGACATTAAGGTTTCACACACAGGGAAAGACAGAAGCTTTAGCAGAAGCACCATATTTTCCATTCAAGACCAGTGCATAGGTTACAGCAAGTTGATTGGTGACGGATTGATACACTTCAAGAAAGGTTATTTTATCACTCCATAAAAAGGGACAATGATCCCAGGAGGTCTTATCTTTGGGGCTGCTTAGTCTTCCTAATTATTTACAGGAAAACTCTTTTCCTGTAAATAAGAGCAAGACTCACCCAGGTTGGGGTGCAGTGGGGCAATCTCGGCTCACTGCAACCTCTACCTCTCAGATTCAAGCAGTTCTCCTGCCTCAGCCTCCCAAGTAGCTGGGATTACAGGTGCATGCCACCATTGTTTGTTTGTTTGAGACAGTCTCGCTGTGTTGCCTAGGCTGGAGTGCAGTGACACGATCTCAACTGCTTACTGCAACCTCCGCCTCCTGGGTTCAAGCGATTCTCCTGGCTTAGTCTCTCGAGTAGCTGGGAGCCTAGCTAACTTTTGTGTTTTTAGTAGAGATGGGGTTTCACCATGTTGGGCAGGGTGGTGTCAAACTCCTGACCTTGTGATCCACCTGCTTCAGCCTTCCAAAGTGCTGGGATTACAGGTGTGAGCCACCACGCCTGGCCTTTTGTTTTGTATTTTTAGTAGAGAGGGGGTTTCACCATGTTGGCCAGGCTGGTTTTGAACTCCTGACCTCACGTGATCTGGAGTACAATGGCGCCACCTCAGCTCACTGCAATGTCCACCTCTGGGGTTCAAGCGATTGTCCAGCCTCAGCCTCCTGAGTAACTGGGATTACAGGCGTCCACCACCATACCCAGCTAATTTTTGTATTTTTAGTAGAGACGTGGTTTCACCATGTTAACCAGCCTGTTCTTGAACTCCTGAATACTGTTTCTGCTGTTAGGTGTCAGTCCTCTTCATTGCGGCACAAACAAGATTTTTTTTTTTTTTTCTGTAAAACTGATATGGGGTGGGCGCAGTGGCACACTCCTGTAATCCCCGCACTTTGGGAGGCTGAGGCAGGCGGATCACGAGGTCAGGAGTTCAAGACCAGCCTGGCCAATATGGTGAAACCCCGTCTCTCCTAAAAATACTGCAGACATGTCCCACCACTCCCAGCTAATTTTTGCATTTTTTGTAGAGAAGGATGTTTCACCACGTTGCCCACGCTGGTCTTGAATACCTGGGCTCACGTGACCCACCTGTCTTGGCCTCTGAAAGTGCTGGGATTACAGGACTGGGCCACTGCATCTGGTCTCATTGTAAATTTGATGTTTCTTCTTGTTTCAATTTTAGCAGAATTTATATTGCTTGACAGAGTCTGTTTTCAAACTCACGTCTTATCCTTCTGAGTGCCTTAAACTAGAGCCTATTCTGACATAACAGATTTGTACCAGTTTATTTTGTTGCAAAAACTGTGAAATTTATGTAAAATTTTCTCATAAGACACATACTACGTATTTTTCCATGAACTTCTTGAAGACTTCTTGTACTAGAAAACTGTATTCCAGAGGCTATAAAAAGGATTGTAGATATTCAAGTGCCACTTATTTCTGGGATGCAAGGATGGTTCAACATATTCAAGCAAATCAATGTGAAATACGACTTGAACAGAACGAAAGATGAAAACCACATCATCGGCCGGGCGCGGTGGCTCAAGCCTGTAATCCCAGCACTTTGGGAGGCCGAGACGGGCGGATCATGAGGTCAGGAGATCGAGACCATCCTGGCTAATACGGTGAAACCCCGTCTCTACTAAAAAATACAAAAAAAAAACTAGCCGGGCGAAGTGGCGGGTGCCTGTAGTCCCAGCTACTTGGGAGGCTGAGGCAGGAGAATGGCATGAACCCGAGAAGAGGAGCTTGCAGTGAGCTGAGATCCGGCCACTGCACTCCAGCCTGGGTGACAGAGCAAGACTCCGTCAAAAAAAAAAAAAAAAAAAAAAAAAAAAGAAAACCACATCATCTCAATAGATGGAAAAAAAGCATTTCACAAAATTCAAAATCTAATAATCACAGAAATCCTAAACAAAATAGGTAGAGAAGGAAATTTACCTCAACAATAGAAAGACCATCCATGAAATGACCAACGAGTAAATAACTAAGCTGGGAAAATGGAATGCTTTCCTGTTGGATCTCACATGATGCAAGAATGCACTCACCCCTTCTGTTCAATAGATACTGGTTGTCCTAGCCAGAGCAATTAAGTAGTAAAAGAAATAAAACTCATCCAAATCAGAAATAAGTAAAATTATATTTGTTTGTAGATGACACGATCTTCTGTGTAGAAAATCACAGAGAGTCAATCAAAATACTACTGGAGCTAACAAACACATTCAATGTATCCGCACAATACAATATCAGCACCAAAAATTAGATGAATTTCCATACATTAACGATGAACAATTTTAAAAGAAAATTTAAAACACTTCCATTTGCTAGAGAACTTAAAGAAATAGGAATAAGTGTAAAAAGGTGAGAAATCTGTACCTTGCAATCTAAAAACATACATCAAAATGATTAAAAACATATATATATAACCCATATTGCTGGTTTGGAAAAAGTAAGATTGTTAAATAATTATTATTATTATTTTTTTTTGAGACGGAGTCTCGCTCTGTGGCCCAGGCTGGAGTGCAGTGGCCGGATCTCAGCTCACTGCAAGCTCCGCCTCCTGGGTTTACGCCATTCTCCTGCCTCAGCCTCCCCAGTAGCTGGGACTACAGGTGCCCGCCACCTCGCCCGGCTAGTTTTTTGTATTTTTGAGTAGAGACGGGGTTTCACCGTGTTAGCCAGGATGGTCTCGATCTCCTGACCTCGTGATCCGCCCATCTCCGCCTCCCAAAGTGCTGGGATTACAGGCTTGAGCCACCGCGCCCGGCCGTTAAATAATTATATAACCCAATGTGATTTAGATTCAACACAATACCCAGAAAAATCCCTATCAGTTTTCATTAAAGAAGCAAAAAACAGGCTGGGAAAATGGCTCCTGTCTGTTGGTCAGGCTGATCTCAAACTCCTGGCCTCAAGTGATGTACCCACCTTGGCCTACCAAACTGCTGGGATTACAGGCGTGAGCCACCACGCCTGGCCCAATCCTCTTAACATAAACACTTTAATGTCAATTAATGCTTGATGGTTTGCTATACTCATTGCACTTGGAACAATCACCTCAAAAATGAATTTTCTGATATTCTACAAGGAGTGAAATCAGACTGAAGACCTTGCCACACTCATGACATTTATAAGATTTCTGTCCAGTATGCATTCTCTGATGTCTAATGAGGTGTGAACATGAAGTAAAGGCTCTGCCACAATCATATCACTTGTGAGGTTTCTCTCCTGTACGAATTCTCCTGTTTTGCATAGGATGAAGCTTGACTGAAGACCTTGGCACAATCACATTTGTAAGGTTTCTCTCCAACATGAGTTTGCCAATGAACTGCAAAGTATGAATGATGTCTGAAAAATTTCCCGCAATTATTACACATGTAAGATCTCCATTATGGATTCTCCAGTGATTTGCAATGGTTGTAGCGTTACTGAAGACTCTGTGACAATCATTACATTAGTAAAGTTTCTCTATACCATGGATTGCCTGATGAGGAATAAATGTTGACTGCCCACTAAAGGCTTTGCTACACTCATTACATTTGTTTCTCTCCAGTGTGAATTCTAGTATGTTGTGCCAGGTGTGAATCATGCCTGAAAGCCTTGTCACAAACTCTTACATTTGTATGGTTTCTCTCCAGTATGAATTCTCCTGTCTTTTGAGGCTTGATTTGCGACTGTAAACTTTGTCACATGCTTCACATTTCTAAGGTATCTTTCCAGTATGAATTCTATGATGACGTGCGAGCTTTGCTTTTCGATTAAAAACCTTGCCACACTCATTACACTTGTAAGGTTTCTCTCCAGTATGAATTCTATGATGACGTGCAAGGTGTGCTTGTTGATTAAAAACCTTGCCACATTTATTACACTTGTAAGGTTTCTCTCCAGTATGAAGCCTATGATGACGTGCAAGGTTTGCTTTTCGATTAAAAGCCTTGCCACATTCATTACACTTGTAAGGTTTCTCTCCAGTATGAATTGCCTTATGAATTACAAGGGCTGCATTTTGACAGAAGGTCTTGCCACACTCATTACACTTGTAAGGTTTCTCTCCAGTATGAATTGCCTTATGAATTACAAGGACTGAATTTCGACCAAACGTCTTGCCACACTCATTACACTTGTAACGTTTCTCTCCAGTATGAACTGCCTTATGAATTACAAGAGCTGAATTTCGACTAAACTTCTTGCCACATTCATTACACTTGTAAGGTTTCTCTCCAGTATGAAGTCTATGATGACGTGTAAGGTTTCCCTTTTTATTAAAAACCTTGCCACATTCATTACACTTGTACGATTTCTCTCCAGTATGAATTCTCCTATGACTTTCAAGGTTTGATTTGAATCTGAAAGCTTCATCACATTCTTCACATTTGTAAGGTTCCTCTCTAGTATGAGTTCGCCCATGAACTGCAAGGTATGAATGATGTCTGAAAAATTTGCCACATTTATTACACTTGTAAGATCTCTCTTCATTATGGATTCTCCAATGATTTGCAATGGTTGTAGCCTTACTGAAGACTTGGTGACAATCATTACATTTGTAAAGTTTCCCTAGACCATGGGTTGCTTGATGGTAAATAAGTGCTGACTGCCCACAAAAGGCTTTGCCACACTCTTTACACTTGTAAGGTTTCTCTCCAGTATGACATCTACGATGGCATGTAAGGGTTAACTCCTTACTGAAGGTCTTGCCACATTCATTACACTTGTAGGGTTTCTCTCCAGTATGGAGTCTACGATGGCGTGTAAGGGATAAATGCTGACTGAAGGTCTTGCCACACTCATTACACTTGTAAGGTTTCTCTCCAGTATGAAGTCTATGATGGCGTGTAAGGTATGACTTCCGACTAAAGGTCTTGCCACATTCATTACACTTGTATGGTTTCTCTCCGGTGTGAATTCTCCTATGTCTTTCAAGGTTTGATTTGAAAGTGAAAGTTTCATCACAATCTTCACATTTGTAAGGTTTCTCTCCACTATGAAGTCTACAATGGTATACAACGGATGACATATGACTGAAGGTCTTGCCACAATCATTACACTTGTAAGGTTTCTCTCCAGTATGAATTTTCCGATGTCTTTCAAGGTTTGATTTGAAACTGTAAGTTTTGTCACATTCTTCACATTTGTAAGGTTTCTCTCCACTATGAAGTCTACGATGGCATGTAAGGGTTAACTCCTGACTAAAGGTCTTGCCACACTCATTACATTTGTAAGGTTTCTCTCCAGTATGAAGTCTACGATGGCATGTGAGGGATGACGTCCGACTAAAGGTCTTCTCACACTCATTACACTTGTACGGTTTCTCTCCAGTATGAATTCCCCTATGTCTTTCAAGGTTTGATTTGAAACGGAAAGCTGTGTCACATTCTTCGCATTTGTAAGGTTTCTCTCCAGTATGAAGTCTACGATGGCATGTAAGGTATGACGTCTGACTGAAAGTCTTGCCACACTCATTACACTTGTAAGGTTTCTCACCAGTGTGACATCTACGATGGCATGCAAGATATTGCTTCCTATTAAAGACTTTGCCACATACATCACATTTATATTGTTTCTCTCCTAAATGGATTATCTGATGTTTCTTTAAGAGTGAGCTATAATTAAAGGCTTTGCCACTCTCATTACATGGGAAAGATTTTTCTCTCATATGTACTTCCTGTTTTTCTGTGAGTAATGAAGAATTCCGGAAATTATTCCTATAGTTATTAGAGATATGAGTTTGGGGTCTACAAGAAATTCGTTGGGCTGTTGAAACTGAGGAAGCATCATTGATAGACTTCTCAACTTGATTATCAATTTTCTCTTCCATCTGAAATATGTGCAGTTCAGGCAGATGCGAATGAAAGCTTGATCCAAGCTGATCTTTAATAGGCTGGTTTCCAGCATGCCTTTGATCATATCGGTCTGTACTACCCGTCAACTTTTTTATTTTTGTCATGGGTGCTTCATGGACAGTTCTTTCATCTTCTTGCCACTGAAACTCAAAGTTATGAATATCTTTACTAATTTCCTGGAAGCAAAAATCTCCAATGTGATGTCTTTCCAATGTCCTTGTGTGGATCACTTCTGTATTGCCTTGCACTGTTGACGAGAAATCCTTCATCGTGCATTTGGAAGAGATAGCTACAAAATATAAACACCAATAGGTTTCCAATTAAGTACAGACGGTAAATCATACTGAAATGTGTAAATATGACACACAAAAAAATACTTATTTTAAACTTTCCAAACAAGATCTTCAAAGTTAGGAACACAAAAGCGTAAGATTCTTTAATAAATAAAGGGTGATTATATGTGCTTCAAATTATTTTTACGGAAGTGTATTTCCAGTATCATAACAAAACACTGACAGGGCACAAACATGTGTAAGCCTAAAGTAAGGAGTATTTTTCCACTGTGACCCTAAAGTGTCCAACAGTTTGCAACAAACATATCACTGTCACATCAATGAAAAGTACATATTCTTCATATTTACAGCATATTTACTGTATACAAATAAATGCTAAAGGACCACACAATATACTATATTCATAAATAATCCACAACAAGCTCATGTAAGAATAATCAAAATCAATGGAAATTCTGTATTGTCAAACAATCATAGCACTGAGAAGATAAGAAAAGATTACAAAATTTAGCCAGGCGTGGTGGCCCACAGCTGTAGTCTCAGCTGCTTGGGAGGCTGAGGCACAAGAATCGTTTGAACCCAAGAGGTAGAGGTTGCAGTGAGCCGAGATTGCACCACTGTACTTCAGCCTGGGCGACAAAGTGAGGCTCCATCTCAAAAAAAAAAAAAAAAGTTAATACAATGTTTTTCTGAATAACTGTCATCATAAAATTACCTATATCCATGCAGAAAAAGCAAGTTGTGACATTAAGAAAAAAAATTTAGTATTTTTAGTATTTTTATATTTTTGAGGTGAAGTCTCGCTCTGTCACAACAGGCTGGAGTGCAATGGCCCGATCTTGGCTCACGGCAACCTCCGCCTTTTGGGTTCAAGCCATTCTCCTGCCTCAGCCTCCTCAGTACCTGGGACTACAGGCACACACCACCATGCTTGGCTAATTTTTGAATTTTTAGTAGAGATAAAGTTTCAACATGTTGGCCAGGCTGGCCTTGAACTTTTGACCTTAAGTGCTCCACCTGCCTCAGCCTCCCAAAAGTCCTGGGATTGCAGGCGTAAGCCACAGTGCCTGGTGGCACTTTGTGACATTAACTAGTAGACTCATGTCAGTTATATTGCATACCACATACCAAAAAGCCTAATGTACAATCATAAAAATTAGTAAAATATTGTCACCCATAAAACTAGCAAGCAAATAACAGGTACATTTATACAACCTGCAGAATTCTAAACAATTCCCTGTTAAGAAAAAAGCCACAGCTTCTACTTACCACCAGCACACAATATATGAACTGAAATACCTGTTAAGATCACTACCTTCTGATTTATGAGGTCAAAAAAATACACAGCATTATAAGGAATAAGAAGTGACTAACGGCCTGTAATCCCAGCACTTTTAGAGGCGGGTGGATCATGAGGCCAGAGTTCAAGAGTAGCCTGGCCAACATGGTGAAACCCCAACTCTACTAAAAATACAAAAAAATTAGCTGGCCGTGGTGGCGGGCACCTGTAATCCCAGCTACTCAAAAGGCTGAGGCAGGAGAATCGTTTGAACCCGGGAGGCGGAGGTTGTAGTGAGCCGAGATCGAGCCATTGCACTCCAGCCTGGGCGACTTCGTCTCAAAAAAAAAAAAAAAAAATTGACTAACAGTATCGGAGGGTGCCATTATGATGTCACAACTACATTTATGGAACAGGCAATACAGCAATTCTATATATATGCATTTCCCTTAGTTACCTAGTTCATGATGCATAAAATATAAAACATAGAATGTGTACTGGGAAAATATATAAACTGAGATCAGAGAAAACATTGTATAAAACAAATTGCACAATAAAAAAAAATATATGATGCAGGCTCCCTGGTCTGAATGTTCATATTGACCAAAAGCCATGTTCAGAGTTCTTATTCTCCAATAGGGTGTTCTTGCAGATGGGGCCTTTGAGAGAATTTGGTCATGGATGTTGACTACTCGTGAATAGGATTCGTGCTTTTATAAAAAGAGACAGTAAAGAGCTCACTGCCTGTTCCTCTTTCCACCGTGTCAGAATACAGCGGGAAGATTGCTGGGCTAAACCATGAAGAAGGCTCTCATGAGGAACCAATTTGGCTGGCATCTTGCTCTTGGATTTCCCACTTTCCAAATTCATGAGAAATAAATTTCTGTGTCTGAAGCCTCCCAGTTTAAGCTATTTCGTTTTTTGTTTGTTTTTGAGACTGAGTCACGCCTATCACTCAGCCTGGAGTGTAGTGGCACAATTCTCCTGCCTCAAGAGATTCTCCCGCCTCAGCCCAGAGTCTCACTTTGTCACCCAGACTGGAGTGCAGTGGGACATTTTGGCTCACTACAGCCTCCACCTCCTGGGTTCCAGTGATTGTCCTGCCTCAGCCTCTTGATTACTTGGGATAACAGCTGTGCGCCACCATGCCCAACTAATTTTTGTACTTTCAGTAGAGACAGAGTTTCGCTATGTTAGCCAGGCTGGTTTTGAACTCCTGACCTCAGGTGATTTGCCTGCCTCAGCCTCCCAAAGTGCTGGAATTACAGACTTGAGCCCCTGGGGCACAAGAATCGTTTGAGCCCGAGAGGCGTAGCTGGCTGCGGTGAGCCAAGATCGCACCACTGCACTGTAGCCTGGACAACAGAGTGAGACTCCATCATAAAAAACAAAACAAAACAAAAGTAATTAAGAAGGGAGTCAAAGTATGTCTACACAAAAAACCTATTAAACACAAAAAGTAGGAAATGATAAATGAAGAAGAAAAAAAAACCTACAAGAAATACAGATAATATGTAACAAAAACGTAAGGTCTTTTCCATCAGTAATGCTTCTAATGTAAATATTTAACTGCACTCAGAAGGTAAAGACTGGCTGAATCAACAGGAACCAATTACGTGTTGTCCACAGAAAACTCATATTAGCTGTAAAGACACACATATGCAAAAATTAAAAAAATAAAAGCCAATAGTTAGGTATGGGGATTGGGGCCTGTAAGCCCAGCTACTTGGGAGACCAAGGAGGATGTCTTGAGCCCAGGAGATCAAGACCAACTTCAACAACATGGGAAGAATCTGTCTCTAAAAAAAAATAAAACTAAAAAAGTAGCCCGGCATGGTGGCATGCACCTGTACCAGCTACTGGGGGAGGCTGAGGTGGGACAATCACTTGAGCCCAGGAATTCAAGATTGCAGCGAGCCCTGATCCCACCATTACACTCCACCCTGGGGGACAGAGAAAGACACTGTATCTGAAAAAAAAAAAAGAGAAAATACAAAGATACACCAGGGCACATCCCCTCTTCTGGAGGGAAGTTATCCTCACCCAGGGAGACCAGGTTCCTATAATTCTCCAACATCACGTCCCTGTACAGAGTCCTGGAGGGTTCAGGTACCACCTCCTGAGAGAATTCATATGGCCACATCCCTGAAATGTCAATAGACCCTAAACAAAACACATTTTAACCAAATGGTTATGGGAGGAGTTCTATCTACAGAAAATGAGAAGAGGAGAGAGGGAAAGGTGGATTTAATTGTAGTGAATGTTCTGACAAAACTGGAGTGAGGGATTTTCCAACAAATGCTTTGTCTCTCCCAGCGTTTTATTATACTTTTTTTTTGAGGTGGAGAGTCTCACTGAGTGCCCAGGCTGGGAGTGCAGTATGCATGGTGCAGGTAACCTCCACCTCCCAGGATCAAGCTGTATTCTCTGCCTTAGCCCTGGAATAGCTGAAATTACAGGTGTAAGCCTCATGACCAGTTAATTTTTGCATTAGTGGTTCAGGGTTTCACCATTGGCCTGAAACTTGACCCTAGATTCATTCCTGCCGAGTTTTCTCAAAGTGCTGGAATTACAGGCTGGATCCACCATGCCCCGCCCAGAACTTTTAATATTGACACACCAAGTGATATTCAGTATCTAGATGAGACAAAGTATGAGTGATGGCCTCAGAGATGACACAAATATCCACAGGAAAGATCAGGAAAACTAAACTGCCTAGTAACGGTGGCATGCCTGTTATCCTAGAAGCACTGGAGTTTGACGAAAGAATTGTTGATCCTGGGAGGTGAGGTGGCAGTGATCCAACCAGCCACACCCAGCCTGGGCAACAGAGACCCCATCTCAAAAAAAAAAAAAAAATTAGCCGGGCATGGTGGCAGGCACCTGTGGTTCCAGCTACTTGGGAGCCTGAAGTAGGAGGATGGCTTAAGCCTGAGGGTGGAAGTTGCAGTGAGCTAAGATCGTGCCACTGTGCTCCAGCCTGGGCAACACAGTGAGACCCAGTCTCAAAATAAAATAAAATACATGAAAACTAGATTACTCAGAGTATGAAAATTCATTTTATATATATATATATATAAATATATATATATATATATATATATATATATAAAACAAAATAATGAAGCCTACACAGACTCACAAAAAACTAGATGTTAATACAAAGGGTTGTCATTTTCCCTAGATTTTCAAACTGTAAAAGTTGTTCAAAATATATACATTTGTGTGTGTATATGTATGTATATGTATATGTGTGTGTGTATATTGTGTGTGTGGGTGTTTACATATATAAAGTTTTTAAAAATATCAAAAGTGGCAAGTTTTGTTGACCTGAAGAGGAATCTCATCTTGCTGGAAAATGATACTTTGGCAGTATTATTGCAGTGAGCTGAGATCATGCCAATATACTCTAGCCTGGGCAACAAGAGCAAAACTTAGTCTCGAAAAGAAAAATAAATAAAACATAACTATTGGGTACAGGGCTTAATACCAGAGCGATGAAATAATCTGTACAACAGACCCCGATGGCACTAGTTTACCTGTGTAACAAACCTTCACATGTGCCCCAAACCTAAAGTAAAAACATAAATATAAATTTATTTTTTTTAAGATGGAGTCTTGCTCTGTCACCCAGGGTGGAGTGCAGTGGTGCAATCTCAGCTCACTGCAACTTCCGCCTCCCAGGTTCAAGTGATTCTCCTGCCTCAGCCTCCTGCGTAGCTGGGGTTACAGATGGCATGCCACCACGCCTGGCTAATTTTTTTTTTTTTTTTTTTTTGAGACAGAGTCTTGCTCTGTTACCCAGGCTGGAGCACAGTGGTATGATCTCAGCTTACTGCAACCTGCATCTCCCAGGTTTAAGTGCTTCTTCTCCCTTAGCCTCCCAAGTAGTTGGGATTACAGGCACATGCTACTGTGCCTGGCTGATTTTTGTAGCTTTAGGAGAGAGTTTCACCGTCTTGGCCAGGCTGGTCTTGAACTCTTGACCTCATGATCCACCCATCTCGGCTTCCCTAAGTACTGGGATTACCTGCGTGAGCCATCGCGCCTGGCCAATTTCATATTCTTAAAATAATGAGGGAATAAAACGTCTTCTATCATTCATGTCTGTGTATAAACTTTCCATTCTAATTAGTAAGATTTTTGGAGCCAGAAACACAGTAATGCACTCAATTACAAAAAAATGTAGTATAAAATCAGGCAGAAAACATTTCCTCATACTGGGCTCCTTTTCTAGAATTTACCATGTACTTTGTGCACATGAATACATGACTTCCAGTGGCAGCTAATCCTGGTCCACAGAGCATCCAGATGTGACCCCTGAACAATCCCCACTGCCCAACAGCACTCACACCACGGGACCCTCACCCCGTCTCCATCCATGTCTGGTGTGAGCCCTTCCCAGGACCATGCCCAGTGCAGCCTCTTCCCAAGTTCATGTCACTGGGTCACAAGAGATAAAATCTAAGAGAGATGAGAGAGACTGAGGGAAGGCATGGGTGAGTGTGAGCAAACCTGTCAGGCAGGACGCTTCAGACTCAGAAGATTCCCAACTCCAAGGCCCAGCGTTTCTGAAAGGAAGGAGACAGAACAATCCACCGAGAATATCATCTCACCTGAGGAAGAGCCATCCCTGACTCCTTTGCTTTCCTCTTCCTCTTCCGGGTTTCTTCCTCATGGACCAAGAGTCTTTAGAAGCCAATCTTGAATGTTAAAAACATGTTGTTTATTGCTCAGAATCAACACACCCCATTCCTGTAACACAACAACACATACAAAGGACACCTCACCCTGAGGAAATATGGTCCCCTCTGCTGCCCACCACACCACGGACAATAAACTCCTACAGGAAAACTCCCGCTCGCCTCCTGAGAAGCCCCCACACACGCTGCACCAGTGGGGAGCTGGGCTGGAATGAGCTCCCCTTCAGGGAACAGACCCAGACCTGACCAAACCCCATGCAGAGGCTGGGTGAGGTGACTCATGCCTGTCATCTCAGCACTGTAGGAGGCTAAGGTGGGTAGATCCCTTGAGCTCAGGAGTTTGAGACCAGCCTGGGCAACATGGTGAAACCCCATCTCAAACAAAAATACAAAAACTTAGCCAGGCATGATGGCGCACATCTGTGTGTCTGTGGTCCCAGCTACTTAAGAGGCTGAGGTGGGAGGATCGCTTGAGCTCAGGAGTTTGAGATCAGCCTGGCCAACATGGTGAAGCTCTGTCTTTACTAAAAATAAAAAAATTGGGCCAGGCGCAGTGGCTCGTGCTTCTAATACTAGCACTCTGGAACGTCGAGGTGGGTTAACTACTTGACGTCAGGAGTTCCAGACCAGCCTGGCCGACATGGTGAAACCCTGTCTCTATTAAAAATATAAAAAGTAACTGGGCTTGGTGGGTGTCTGTCCCAGCTACTCAGGAGGCTGAGGCAGGAGAATCGCTTGAACCCGGGAGGTGGTGGTTGCAGTGAGCCGAGATCATGCCACTGCACTCCAGCCTGGGTGACAGTGTGAGACTCAAAAATAAAATAAAATAAAAATAAAAATACAATAATTAGCTGGGTGTGGTGGCACACACCTGCAATCTCAGCTACTTGGGAGGGTGAGGCATAAGAATCACTTGAACCCCGGAGACAGAGGTCACGGTGAGCCAAGATCATGAGACCGCACTCACGGCCTGAGCAATGGAGTGAGACTCTGTACAGAAAAAAGAAAAAAAAGCATTTCTGATATGATTGATGCAGAAATAATAAAACCTGAGTAACGTGATAGAGACTGATGGGCAGAGGGAACTTCAGATGGCGGTGGGAGGGCATGGGAGACAGCTCTGAGCCTAGACCTGAACGAGGAGAAAAGGGACAGTGTCGTGATCATTTAGGGACATAGGGTAAGAGCAGGGACAGTGACCAGAGACAGGAAGGGTTTTGACATTTGGGAAAAGAGAAAAGCAAATGTGACTGGGGCAGAGGGAGTCGGGAGAGGAGGGCAAGCTCCCAGGAGGAGGCTGGACACTGGCAGGGGCCCTGGACACAGGGCTGTGGAGCCACAGTGAGGCGTTGGGCTTTTGTCCTGGGGAACACGGGAAGCTGGTGGAGGGTTCCCTGCCAGGCACTGAGATGACCTGCTTTAGATTTCACTGTGATATCCTCATACAGAGAAAGGCCCCAAAGATGGTCTCTGTGTCTGAGTCTACACTTCAGTTTCTTCCATTCTTCTGCTTTTTTTGGAGGGGGGTACTGCATCCCATTTAAAATTCTAATTACAACTGGACACTCCCCTCTCCCAGAAGAAAAGCCACACCCAGACACACACTCTATTTTGCCAATCATTTCAGGGGTCAGGGTCACTCAGGTTGAGCTTTTCTGGTCTAGCCCCTCATTTCCAAGTTGCAGGGAGGCTCACTGGGCTCAGAGCGGGAACATTTTCACCATGTTACCCTGAGAAGGTCTGAGGTGAGTGAAAACGTGTGTCTGAATTCTTACATGGGGGCCTGGAAGGGCTAATGGGAGGGTTGGTCTTTATCACCCCTATCCTTGAAACTTAGAGAAGCATCTTTCACACACCTGGGCTAAAGAAACTTCTTTTGCAAGGTTCTGATGCCATTGATTCCCGACATTTAATTCTTCCTTACAAGAAAATCACACTTACAGTTATAAAATGCAGAAGTGTGAACACACAGCTATTGACCTTGAAAACGGTGAAAAGAAGGTCAGCTGTAGAAGTAAGACATAAGCAAATTTTTTCAAACAAGAATACATGGGTGGCCAGGCACAATGGATCACACCCGCAATCCCAGCACTTTGGGAGGTCGAGGTGGGTGGATCACCTGAGGTCTGGAGTTTGAAACCAGCCTCGCCAACATGGTGAAACCCATCTCAACTAAAAATACAAAAAATTAGCCAGCCGTGGAGGCAGGCACCTGTAATCCCATCGACCTGGGAGGCTGAGGCAGGATAATAGCTTGAACCCGGGAGGCAGAGGTTGCAGTGAGCTGAGATTGCACCATTGCACTCCAGTCTGGGCGACAAGAGCGAAACTCCATCTCAGGAGAAAAAAAAAAAAAAAAAAAAAAAAGAATACACGGGAGCTTTCGGAACAGAGTTTCATGCCAATCCAGCCCATCTTTCAACATCAGTCCAGAACGGACCAGAGGTGCCTTGAGGGAAACATACACTTAATAGCTCACAGCTCAAGATTTTAACAAATGATAGAAGGAAAGAAAACTGAAAAACAGACTAACTGGTTGAACTACACTTTGATGTTAAGATAAAAGGTCACTGACATCATTACCAGGTACACACGGAAACAATCAAACTTCTGTATTAGGTTCCAAAGGTTTTCAACAAATAATAAAGACTAGAAAGCATGCAGACCTCGATCTGAACTGGACGCAACTGATTTCAAAAAGAAACTATTTTGAAATTGTTTTTAAAAAAACTCTAACAAATTCTGGGGTCAAGGGGAAAATAACCGGAAAACATACACGTACAGAAAAAAATGATGTCAGCTGATTATCGGATGTGACAAAGGCATCTTTCAGAAGTGCTTATGTATTAACAAAGAAATTCTGAAAACTAAGATTTATCTCCGCTAGGCGTGGTTGCTCATGCCTGTAATCCCAGCATTTTGGGAAGCCGAGGTGGGCGGATCACCTGAGGTCAGGAGTTCAAGGCCAGCCTGACAATGGCCAACATGGTGAAACCCCATGTCTACTAAAAGTACAAAAATTAGCTGGGCATGTTGGTGCACGCCTGTAGTCCCGCCTACTCGGGAGGTTGAGGCAAAAGAATCGCTTGAACCCAGGAGGCGGAGGTTGCAGTGAGCTGAGATCATGCCACTGCACTCCAGCCTGGGTGACTGAGTGAGATTCTGCCAAAAAAAAACAAAAACCAAAAACAAAAACAAAACTAAGATTTATCTCAAACTCAAATTGGAAAAAAAAAAAAAAGAAAGAAATGAAGAGGAAACAGAAAGAAAATAAAGTAAACGTATTACACATGAGAACACAAGTACTTTTGATGTCTCTTTTTGTTTTTTATTTTATTTTTTGTTTGTTTTTGTGAGATGGAGACTCACTCTGCCACCCAGGCTGCAGTGCAGGGGCACAATTTTGGCTCACTGCAACCTCTGCCTCCCGGGTTCATGTGATTCTCGTGCCTCGGCCTCCTGAGTAGCTGTGACTACAGGTGCACACCACCATACCTGGCTAACTTTCATATTTTTAATAGAGACCGGGTTTCACCACGTTGGCCAGGCTGGTCTTGAACTCCTGACGTTAGGTGACTCACTCACCTCAGTCTCCCAAAGTGCTGGGATTACTGGTGTGAGCCACCATGCTTTGATGTCCCTTTTAAAAAGTACTATGTAGGCCAGGTGCGGTGGCTCATCCCTGTAATCCTAGTACTTTGAGGGGCCTACGCAGAAAGATCCTTTGAGCCCAGGATTTTGAGACTGGCCTGGGAAACATAGTGAAACCCCATTTCCACAAAAAACAAAACAAAACAAAACAAAACAAAAAGAAAAAGTAGCTGGGATTGGTGGCTCACGGCTGTGGTCCCAGCTACTCGGGAGGCCAAGGTAGGAGGATTGCTGGAGCCCAGCAGGTCGAGGCTGCAGTTAGAGGAGATCACGCCACTGCACTCCATCCTTGGCAATACAGCCAGGCCCTGTCCCAAAATATTAATTAATTGATTGATGTTCCAGTAGGCAGAGGCTGAGCCTCTACTACTGAGTCTAATGTTACCACTGCATACCCAGCATGCACAATTCCTGTGAGTTAAACAGCAGTGGGAGTGGACAAATCGTGCCTTAGATCCACCACAGCCAGCCGAAACCGGCAGCTCAGGACAAGTGGACCGGCCAGCAAGAGCCAGATGATCCAACTCGGCTGGTCCTGTGACGAGACCAAGCTGCTGCTGAGGATGACAGCCCTGCTCTGGTCACTTTCTGAGGCTGACCAGTCTACACATGGCTGAAGCTTGAAGAAACAGCAAGCCCTGCTCTAGTCACATACCGGAAGCCGACTAGACTATGCACAGCTGAAGCTTGAGGACACGTCAAGCAAGTAAATGTAGTTAGTAATCTTAAGACTAGTAGTTTTCCTTGTAATACTAACTGTTTCCCTACTGTTCTGTCGTTCTGACCAACCTCCTCCCCCAGGCAAGGCCCTCTTCTGACCTTGCTGGATATGAATATGCTGTCCATTG
Organism: Papio anubis; assembly: GCF_008728515.1. Taxonomy (NCBI): domain Eukaryota; kingdom Metazoa; phylum Chordata; class Mammalia; order Primates; family Cercopithecidae; genus Papio; species Papio anubis. Next base: position 8,239,112 of record NC_044995.1, on the reverse strand, counting down.
TTTTGCTGTTGTTACTCTCCTTAACCATGTTAGAAGAAGCCCCTATAGAAACGTGTCCCCACTGTACACATACTACCTGGTCAGGGAAGAGGATAACTAAGACTCTATTGAACCATACTTGTTACGAGTGTATAAGGACTTGCTGAAGAACTTGTACTTATAATCAGACCACCTACTCCATTTGTGACCCTGGAAATAACCAACCTTATGTATGTTATAACCCGCAGTTTTCACCTGGTGAAGAGTTTAAAATTAGTGCAAGGTCAAAAGAAAGGCCCTCTTAAACAAAACCAGGTCCCTCCCTTTTATCGATGGCCTATTTTTCTGTATTTTGATGCTTGTCCAGCAGCAGACCTAGACTCATCCGTCTGTGGTAACCTACCTGTACAGAGATACTATAGAAATGACTACAAATACCTATGCATACCCCCTGGGACCCAGAAAAAGATGGTGAGTATTGCATTATCGTGGCACCCCAGCACACAACAAAGGCCAATCATGCTTACCGAAATGCCGGCAAAACCAGATTGTGAAACAAAAACCTGTCATCCTGTAAATTTCTACATTCTAAAGCCAGACCTACCCATGGACTGTGGGTTACCCTTGCATACATGTCTCCCACACACCTACCCAGCAACCTACCTATACGTTATCAAAAGGAACCTGGACCAGCAAATACCCGAAGTCTTTAAATCATTCCATAAGCACGAGACCAGTAGTTACCAGAGCCTCCTCCTCTAGCTAAAACCTGTCTACCTCGGGTAGCTGAAAACATTGCTAGCAGCTAAGCGCTTCCTCATCATAATGGCACTCAATGGCCTAAGAAGCAAAGAGCTAATGTCACAAGATAATTTAACCCTAACTGACTCTTCCCAACCTATCTACAAGTTCAAGCGTTCCAGCTCTAAAACTCTACTTATCAGGAGATACTGTGCTGTTCTACTACAAAAGCTTTTACAGACTCAGTAGAAGAATTAACTTGTTTAAGACAGCAGTATTATAATAAACACTAAAAGAAAAACTGGCAAGGCAAGGATGACTCCAGATCACCTCATCCAAATCCATTCTCCCGCTTTCTAAACCGATCTAGTATCAGGCTGAAGCTCCAAATACCTGGCAAACACCCTCCGTCTCTATTAGATTCAGGCCACACGGTCACCGACAGCTGCCAGGAAAGTGGACAAGGGCTTGTGTACTTGAAACCATTAGACCATCTTTCTTCTTACTCCCACTGCAACAGGGAGAACCTTGAAGGTATCCTGTCTACAATAACATTAAAGAAAAAAACAAAAGGGATATAGACGTAAGACATAAAAATAGAAGATTAGAAAGACACAGATTGGCCCCCGAAAGACTAATTCAGTACTCTAGGCCAGCTACCTGGGCACAAGGTAAGTCATAAAGCTACTGCACCCCAATTTACACACTTAACCGCATCCTAAAATTGCAAGCAGTATGTGAAATCATCACTAATGAAACAGCAAATGCATTCAACTTACTGGCCCAGCAAGTCACAAAAATGAGAAATGCCATCTACCAAAATAGATTAACTTTAGACTACCTCCTAGCCCAGGAAGCAAGAGTACGTAGAAAATTTAATCTAACCAATTGCTGCCTAGAAATCCATGACAATAGGAAGGCTATTACAGAAATAACTGCCAGAATGAAAAAATTAGCCCATGTTCCAGTCCAGACTTAGAAAAAGTAGGCTCCTGAGTCCCTATTTAGAGGCTGGTTTTCCTCCTTCAGTAGGTTCAAAACCTTAATAGAAATGGCTCTAGCCATACTAAGAATTTGTTTAATACTCCCTTGCCTCTGACCTCTTGTTGTTAAGAACATTCAACTACAGAAGCAATTGCAACCAGGCAGACTATCACTCAGCTAATAGCTCTATGTGAATATCAGCCTGTGCCTAAAGAAGAAAACCTGCTCTTTCATGAAGAACCCAGTAACATTGATGCTTTCTATTAAAATCTTGTTTATGAAAAGCATCTAAGGGAGGAAACTGAGGCAGAAATTAAAAAAATAAATATGCATTCTTTCACTCCAAGAAAAGTAATGGGCAAGGCAAGGGTTAAAAAGAAAAGACGAACCAGTTTTCCTCTGCCTAGCAAGCTCACTTCAAGGACAGTTATAACATAACGCTGTTTGAGAAGTCGAAGCCAAAGGAACCGGCTCCAGACAGCTCCCCCCACCCTCCCACCCTTTCCAGAACAAGAATGAAGAAAAAAAATAAAAAAAAAGGACAAATGTGTAGATGGCTAGCTTTGTTTTCCTTTCAATGTAGCCAAGGCCACCAGCTATGGAAGGAAACAAGTTACGCTATGTCAAGTGATTACGGACTCATCATTATATGATTAACTGCTTATTCTGCTTCGAGCAAAACCCCACACTTGTCTTTTGTTGAAATGTTCAGCTTTTTTAGATTATAAATCCACTGGAGTCGGTGCAACACCATCTGTAATGCCTCTGCTCTCCCATTAAATTCTCTTCCCTGTTACTAACTTCCCTTGTCCCCCCCCACTTGGCAGCCTAGATCTTCGTGGTGTCCTCCCTGCTGTGGTTCTCCCCTCTGTTCCCTTGCCACTCAGCACCACTCTGTCCGTCTCGCCCAACCCTCCTCCTCTCCCTCTCACCCCTGATGAGCCTCCCTCTTGCTGCCCCTCTCCTACCCCGGTTGTCCTTCATCTCTCTGTACATCTAGGGATTTTCTACATTTCTCCAGTTGCTCTTCTCCTCCTGCTTTCTTATCGTTTTCTTTTCACTTTTGCTGCCTCTCGACAAATCCCTCAGCATCCTCTACTTTGCCATCTGTTATGGGTCTTTCTCATTCTTCTTTTCTCTCTCTCTGGTTTTCTACTGCTCTGTCTCCTGATCCCTTTGGCCCACACAATCACAGGAGGGTTTGCAGTAAGACGCCTGCATCCCGGTGGAGCGCATTTTCCAGGGGCTGGAGCTGGGCAGGCAAGAACACCCTGTGTCACAGGACAGGCCCTGGGCACCTCCCCAACGCGGGCTCGGGGAAGCGGTGACTGTGCAGGGGACACCTGGGGAACTGCAGGACCCTGCACAAGGAGGGAGGTGAAGGGGCGTGGGCGCGTTAAGACAAGGGTGGGGTCTGCAGGATCCCAGGACAAGGCAAAGGACGCGGCCTTCCCGGGACTGGGGCAGCGGCGCTGCGCTCCAGGGGCCTAGGAGGGCGAGAATCCACCTATCGGGTGAGGACTTTAAAAAGCGCGGGGCGGGAGGAGTCAGAAAAAGGTTTAGAGCAGGAAAACTACGCGATAGAAAGTGTATACATTGCCCTACAGCAGAAAGACCCGGGACGGGACCAGCCTCAGGGCGACCTAAAACCCAAAAGGAAGCGACTCCCGGCCTCTCACGGGGATGTCTCAATTTGCTCTGGGTGAAGGACGACGGCTGAGAATATCCAGGTTTGTGGGGATCCCAAGTCCCAGGTTCAGAAGCGCTGGGCATCTGGGAAGCGCAGAGTTAATACAAGACAGGGCGAAACTCACGCACCGCGGTGGGACCGTCACTCCACGCGATCCGCTTCCTGGTCTGCGCGAATCTGCGCGCGCAGGACAGAAGCCAGGCCTGGGCGGGACCCGCGAGGAGGTGGGCGGGGCCTGGGCGAGGTAGGGGCGGGGCGCGAGGCGGAGAGACCTTGCGCTTTAGAACCCGCAGCTGGCGGGGCCGGGGCGGGACCTGTGCGCCTCTCAGCCTTGTTCCCAGCACCTCTGTTTTCAGGTTTTGGAGGCGAGACCGGCCGGGAAGGCTGAGGCATGATTCAAAAGCCCTGAAATTGTCTGGAACGGGGATGCAAACTAGCATGTAAAACGCAAGGCCCGGCCTGGGCGGAACGTACGATTTCATGCTGACCACCCACAAAACAGAACAGAAATTCTCTCCCTTTCTATTCTCCATTCACTCGGGAGGGAGAGTCCACCCTGTGCTCAGCTTCAGAGACTTCCCTAGGACCATCGCCTGGGATGCAAGACGGACTGCTCAGGTCAGCGAGGGACGACCTGCTGGATAAACACAGCAAAGATGCGGGCGCCGGGGCGGGAGCCTGAAGTCCCAGCTACTCAAAAGCAGCAGCGGGAGGATTGCTGGGCCTGGGGGTCCAGGCGGGCCTGTGCGACAAAGTAACACCCTGTCCTGCAGGGCTCCCTTCCTTGTCTCTCTCTCTCTCTTTTTTTTTCTTCATTTTGTTTTAACGCTTTAAAATAAAATTTTGATGGTGTGAGATAGGGATCCAACATTATTCTTTTCCATGTAGATAACCAGTTAGTTGTCCCAGCACATTTGTGGAAGAGATCTGTTGCTTTCTTTTATTTCTTTTCTTTGGTTTGAGACAGAGTATTTCTCTGTCGCCCAGGCTGGAGTGCAGTGGCGGGATCTGGGCTCACTGCAGCCTCTGCCTCCTGGGTTCAAGCGATTTCCGTGCCTCAGCCTCCAGAGTACCTGCCATTACATGCGCGTGCCGCCATGCCCGGCTTATTTTTGTATTTTTGTAGGCGGGTTCACCATGTTGGCCAGGCTGCTCTCAAACTCCTGACTTCAAGTGATCCACCTGCCTCGGCCTCCCAAAGTGCTGGGATTACAGGCATGAGCCACCGCGCCAGGCCCCCCAAAAATACTTTTTACTTTACTAATTGTTGAGAAAATATAATTGAAAACAAAAAGTCTTCCCCAAATGACAAATCATCTCCACGACGATAATAGAGAAAGAAATAAAAACCATTTCACTGATAGATAAACCTTAGACCAGATTGTGATGCGACATACAGGCAAACAGCTGAGAGGTTGAAAAGAGAGAAAGAAACTTCACTTTTCTCTACAACCCATTAAGTACATGTTTTCAAGATAAACATTAATCAGTCCTCAGGGAAGAGGACTTAACACTCTTGGTCACACGTAGTTCATCCTGGCTCTACATGGTAGTGGAGGTGACCATCTGTGTTAGCTAATTAGCTTCATCCTGAGGGAGGCGGAGAAACCCTAACCCATGTCTTCTTGACAAGTGTGAGTTTTACAACATGGCGACAGGTGCCCTCTCTGGTGAGGCTCCTAGAATCCGATAGAAACTGATGTCAATAGTAAATAATAAAATTTAGAATATATGATTAAGTATAGAGTTTATGTGAACACAAAGCGTGAGGATAGCCACCTGGAAACATCAACTCTAAATGAATGGGATGAGCGTACCCAAGTAGAGATGGTTAGGTTTCACACACAGGGAAAGACAGAGAAGCTTTAGCAGAATCACCACATTTTCCATTCAAGACCAGTGCATAGAGTGCAGCAAGTTGACTGGTTATTTTCACCAGCCTAGGTGACAAAGTGACACCCTGTATCAAAAAATAAATAGAAATACTTCATAAAGTTACTTTCTATTATGAAGAGTTTGCCATCTTTGGATGTGTCCCATTTTAAGTGTATTTGCAATGAATTGCTCTTTGCTATGAAGAACAGACATGTATTCACCTCCATAGTCTTCATAATCTATGAGCCAGGCACCACCATTATAAAGACCAAGAGGACTCAAGCACAGAGAGATGACATGATTTGTGTAAATTCACACCGTGTTTGGGGTGGAATGGGGACTGATCTTGTCTGGGCTGATTTCAGAGTGCATTAACTACCATGCTCTACTGTCAAAGCCAGTTAGCGGAGTTCTTCCAATAATGAAGATACATATTTAATTTTTATTTTATACCTTGTCTGTATATTTTACACAGGTGACATTTAATTTCATAATTTTGTTTTTGACCGGTTTCCATTGATGTGTACAATATTACCCCAGAGGCTAATACCAATTTTGAATAAATCTTTAAAGACTTTGATAAAATGTAGATCCACTGATTGGAGTATAAAATTACAGGAATCTGCCTCATGACTAAATTAGATTTAAAAGATTGGCCCCATATCAGGATAGCTACAGAGACACTCACTTCCTTTTATACCAGGAAAGAAAGTACGGTGGCACCTACCACAGGCATTAATGGACATTCTGATATCATGTCCTACCTACATGGACATTCTGATATCATGTCCTACATGACACGAAACACTAGAGGATCATAAAATAAAGTAGGGTAGAAATTAAATTATAATGGCCCAATGCGGTGGCTCATGCCTGTAATTCCAGCACGTTGGGAGGCCGAGGTGGGCGGATCACTTGAGGTTGGGAGTTTGAGAGCAGCCTGACCAACATGGAGAAACCCCATCTCTACTAAAATACAAAAATTAGCCAGGAATAGTGGTGGGCGCCTGTAATCACAGCTACTAGGGAGGCTGAGGCAGGAGAATTGCTTGAAACTGGAAGGCAGATGTAGCAGTGAACTGAGATAGTGCCACTGCACTCCAGCCTGGGTAATAAGAGCAAAATCATTTCAAAAAAAAAAAAAAAATTAATTGTCTCTATTTTCCAAAGGGGGCCAGCCCCCCCCACATCTGTGGGTGTTTCTTGTCAGTTGGGATGAGGGACTGAGAAAAGAAATGAGAGACAGAGACAAAGCGTAGAGAAAGAACAGTGGACCCAGGGGACCCGCACTCAGTATACGGAGGACCCGCGTCGGCACTGGTCGCTGAGTTCCCTCAGCATTTATGGAACACTATCTCTACCTTCTTGGAAAGGGGGATGTGGCAGGACTATAGGGTAATGGTGGGGAGAGGGTCAGCAGGAAAACATGTGAGTAAAGGACTCTGTGTCATAAATAAGTTTAAGGAAAGGTGCTGTGCTTTGATGTGCACGTACACAGACATCTCGGTGCATTAAAAGGCAGTATTGCCACCAGCATGTCTCACCTCCAGCCCTAAGGTGATTTTCGCCTATCTCAGTAAATAGAACATACAATCGGGTTTTACACGGAGACATTCTATTCTCAGGGATGAGCAAGAGACAGATGCCTTCCTCTTTCACTCATCCTCCTCAGCATAGACCCTTTCTGGATGTCGGGCTGGGGGACGGTCAGGTCTTTCCCTTCCCATGAGGCCATATCTCAGGCTATCACATGGGAAGAAAGCTTGGACAATACCTGGCTTTCCTGGGCAGAGGTCCCTGTGGCCTTCCACAGTGTATTGTGTCCCTGGGTACTCCAGATAGAGAATGGCGATGACTTTTACCAAGCATACTGCCTTCAAGCACTTGTTTAACAAAGCACATCCTGCACAGCCCTAAATCCATTAAACCTTGAGTCAACACAGCACATGTCTCTGCAAGCACAGGGTTGGGGCTAGGGTTACAGATTAACAGCATCTCAAGGCAGAGGAATTTCTCTTAGTACAGAACAAAATGGAGTCTCTTATGTCTACTTCTTTCTACATAGACACAGTAACAGTCTGATCTCTCTATGTACTCATCAATTAATGAATACATACAATGAGTAAAACAGTAAGTGTTGAGGTGAGATTTGTAAAAGGTGTGAATATAGAACATATACAAAAATTAAATCTGTAAGGCATGGAATCTTGTGCATTTGATAAATTGAAGTGGTAGATTTGGATTTGATTATTTTTTTGTTTTTTGAGACGGATACTCACTCTGTAGCCAGGCTGGAGTGCAGTGGCGTGATCTTGGCTCACTGCAACCTCTGACTCCCTGGTTTAAGCATTTCTCCTGCCTCAGCCTCCTGAGTAGCTGGGATTACAGGCATGCGCCACCACGCCCAGCTAATTTTTGTATTTTTAGTAGGGATGGGGATTCACCATGTTGGCCAGGATGGTCTCGATCTCCTGACTTCGTGATCCGCCCACCTCGGTCTCCCAAAGTGCTGGGATTACAGGTGTGAGCCACTGCACATGGCCCTATTTATTTATTTATTTATTATTATTATTTTTGAGACCGAGCCTCGCTCTGTTGTCCAGGCTGGAGTGCAGTGGCGCGGTCTTGGCTCACCACAACCTCCACCTCCCGGATTCAAGAAATTCTCCCTGCCTCATCCTTCCAAGTAGCTGGGATTACAGGTGCCTGCCACCACGCCCCGGTAATCTTTTGTATTTTTAGTAGAGATGGGGTTTCGCCATGTTGGCCAGGCTGGTCTTGAATTCTTGACCTCAAGTGATCCACCTGCCTCGGCCTCCCAAAATGCTAGGATTACAGGTGTGAGCCACTGCGCCCGGTCACATTTATTTATTTTTAACTGGCCAATAATTGTGTCTATTTAGGGGATATAATGGGATGTTTAGATCTATGTATACATTGTAGAAAGATTCAATCAAGCTAATTAACATATGCATCACCTCACCAACTTACTGTATTGTGATGAGAACTGGGGATTAGAGTTTCTTTTAAGCCAGACAACAGCATTACAAGATAATCCAAGACTGACAACTGCTATCTAAAACTGATTATTAGAAACTTTTCTGTTCCCTAAACGTTGCCTTCCTAACTTCAAGACTGAAAACAGTCTCACCATAATCAACAGACTCCTTATGTTTTCAACAGAGAAACAATGACTCTCCATTTAGCCCTTCAGAGGAGAACTTTGAGATAACATTTCTACGCCAGCAACTGCCACTTGAGGGCACGGATTCTGCACAGAATTAGATAATTCTTGTAGATTTATCCCAATGATTTCCAGCATTAGGGTCATAAGGGCATACTTCTAATTATCCTTAATAGTCTTTCTATGATTTGTGTAAAGTGGCTGAACCACAGATAGATTTTAGAGTTCCAGTCTTCAAGGACCTTAAAACCCAGGTTTCATCATCATGTGGATTAAATACCAAAAAATCATTATTATGGAAGGATTAAACTAAACTACATTAGGAGCTATCAGGGACTGGGATAGGGTCTACAGTCCCCAACTCTCCTTCCTGGCTCAGCTCATGCTCCAGGAATTATTCCTCCTTCCTGTGTGGCTTTGACATTAGACTAGTTTCAAACCCCTAAGATTCCCTTTTCTTGATGTGATCACTTATCTGCACCTTTTTTTTTCTCCCAAGATGGAGTTTCACTCCTACACCCAGGATGGAGTGAAGCAGCATGATCTCGGCTCATGATAACCTCCGCTCCCCAGGTTGAAGCGATTCTCCTGCCTCAGCCTCCAGAGTAGTTGGGATTATACGTGCCCGCCACCAAGCTCGGTAATTTTTGTATTTTTAGTAGAGATGGGTTTAGCCATGTTGGCCAGGCTGGTCTCGAACTCCTGACCTCAGGCGATCCACTCCCCCTTGGCCTCCCAAAGTGCTAGGATTACAGGCGTGAGCCACCACGCCCGGCCATATCTGGACTTCTTATATACCTCCTTCTATTCCAGACTCTACCTGTCAAACTGAAGCATAAAACACTCACCTGACCCATCCTTCTGTCTGGATGGTGAGCTCAGTGACCTGGTCATGCCAGTCAGTATTATATTAGAGGGCAGCAGCCAGGCTGCTAGATATGGGCTTGTGGTTCTGTGTACTGACCTGCTCTCACAACTGCAATGATCATTTTTCCTGTCACAGGTAACAGTGCAGTCCTAGGACGCTATTATATTTTTAAAACTTTATTTCCCTGTTGTAATTACGAACAAAACATTTACTAATTCCTAGGTAGCATCTCCAAAGGGATTTTAGAGTGTCTGGGGAGATTCTTCTCTTTGATCCCTGGAGGCAGAGAGGGTCTCACAAGAAGGAAGCAGGAAATACTGAGGTCTGGTATGTCAGGCACCTAACACACGCTACGTATGTCTCAGTGGATTCTCTGCCTCCCAGAGAAGTCTTTCCACCCAAAGTAGATTTCCTTATAATATTTAGATCTTTGATAGTTTAAGCTATAGGCAGATGATTGGAATCAGGCAAAGTGCTTAAGATGGATTTTGAAAGACATGAAAGGAAGTGAAAGGAAGAACATAAAGCCATTAGTTTAAATTAAAAATTTTTGAACTTGTCACTCTGCCTTCCATAAAATAGACCTAAAGACAGATATATCATTTGACCAAGCAATCTCATTACTGGATACATGCCTAAAGGAATATAAATTGTTCTATCATAAAGACACATGTGCATATATGTTCTTTGCAGCCATATTCACGACAGCAAACATGAAGAAATTTAAATGCCCATCACTGGTGGACTGGATAAAGAAAATGTGGTACCTATACCTCACGGACTATGCAGCCATAAAAAAGAATGAGACCATGTCCTTTGCAGGGACATGGATGGAGCTGGAGGCCATTTTCCTTAGCTAACTAACACAGGAACACAAACCCAAATGCCACAGGTTCTCACTTATAAGACGGAGGTAAATGATGAGAAGACAGATACATAGAGGGGAACAACACACACTGGGGCCTATTGGAGGGTAAAGGGTGGGAGAAGGGAGAGGATCAGGAAATATGATTAGTGGGCTCTAGAATTTATACCCTGATGACGAAGTGATCTGTACAACAAACTCCATGACACATGTTTACCTATGTAACAAACCTGCACCTGTTTGAACTTAAAAGTCTTTTAAAAATGAAAGAAACCTGGTCGGGCACGGTGGCTCATGCCTGTAATCCTAGCACTTTGGGAGGCCTAGGCAGGCAGATCACCTGAGGTTAGGAGTTCGAGACCGGCCTGGCCAACATGGTGAAACCTCATCTCTACTAAAAATACAAAAATTAGCTGGGCGTGGTTGTGCACGCCTGTAATCCCAACTACTTGGAAGGCTGAGAGAGGAGAATTGCTTGAACCTGGGAGGCAGAGGTTGCAGTGAGCCGAGATTGCAACACTGCTCCCCAGATCTGGGCTACAGAACAAGATTTGGTCTCAGGGAAAAAAAAAAAAAGAAATCAATCGACTCGTGAGCACAACTGAATACCAAATAATATAGAAATTTCATAGAAACATATAGTTTATCAATATTTAAATATATATTACTATACAATTATATTGATGTATAGTTAATTATATTGATGTATAGTTATTGTGGTACCCATACATCATGGCCTATGCAGCCATAATATGGTACGAGATCATGTAAAATACAGTATTATAAAATACCATACTTTACTATAAAATACTATATTTTATATAAATATAATTAATATAAATATATGAAATAAAATATATTTTACTATGTAATATTTTACTATGTAAACTATAGTATTACAAATGTAGTTTATCAATACATAGTATACCAATTTCTCTTTACAGAAATATTCCAAATGTTAATAATTTTCTAGCTAGACTAATTTTTTTCTCAGTGCAAAAAAGTTTACTGGTCCTATGATGTTGTAGGCAGGTCTCCAACTCCTGGTGCTACTCCTGTGTTTATGTTATGTTACCTACCAAAAGGAATTTGGCTGGTAATTTCCTAATTAATGAAAGTTACTAGTCATTTGAATTTTTTTTTTTTTTTTTTGAGACTCAGTTTTGCTCTGTCAACCAGGCTGGAGTGCAGTGGCGCGATCTCGGCTCACCGCATCCTCGCCGCTCTGGTTCAAGCGATCCTCCTACCTCAGTCTCCCGAGTAGCTGGGATTATAGGCACCCCCCACCATGCCTGACCTCATCTGACTTTGAAAGAGAAAACTGTGTGTAATCCCAGCATTTTGAAAGGCCGAGGTGGGTGGATCACTTGAGGTCAAGAGTTCAAGACCAGCCTGGCTAACATGGTGAAACCCCGTCTCTACTAAAAATACAAAAATTAGCCAGCACGGCGGTGTGTGCCTGTAATCCCAGCTACTCGGGAGGCTGAGGCAGGAGAATCGCTTTAACCCGGGAGGCACTGGTTGTAGTGAGCAGAGATTGCACCACTGCACTTCAGACTGGTCAACAGAGCAAGACTCAGTCTCACAAAAAAAAAAAAGAAAAACAAAAAAAGAAAAAAAATAAATAAAGTTATCCTGGATTATCTGGGTAGGTCCTATGTGTCCTTGCAGCAGAAATGTATGTCAGAGAGATGCAAAAGCAGAGGAAGTTAGGACCCAGGAGCGCGAGGGTGATTTCACGTGCTGGATTTTGAATATATGGGGACCAGGAGAAAGAAATGAATTCTGACAACAATCTGAATGGGCTTAGAAGGAAATTCTGCCCCCACAATCTCAAGACTCGATCCCATGGCTTTGACCTTGATTTTGGCCTTGTGAAACCAGAGTACCCACAAAAACCTGACACATTTTTCATCTATGAACTGTGAGAAAATAAATGAGTGTTGTAGTAAACTGCTGGCTATACCGTGGCAATGCATAAATAGAAAATTAACACTCACCTGAACAAATGTAATAAAATATTTAAACACTAAAATAAAAAGTAGTCATTTATATCTAGACATAATTTTTACCAGTTTGTGCTGTATCCTTCTGCCTATACAATTTCATACAATATCTAAAATTGCATCTGAAATCACATACAAAATATATATGTATATACACACCATTCAGAAATGCTCTTCATTATTCAATATTTAAATATATATTTTCTTTTTTTTTTTTTTTTGAGACGGAGTCTCGCTCTGTCGCCCAGGCTGGAGTACAGTGGCCGGATCTCAGCTCACTGCAAGCTCCGCCTCCCGGATTTATGCCATTCTCCTGCCTCAGCCTTCCTTCAAGTAGCTGGGACTAAGCAGGCTCACCAGCTAGTTTTTTGTATTTTTAGTAGAGACAGGGTTTCACTGCATAGCCAGGATGGTCTCTATCTCCTGACCTCGGTGTGATCCGGCCTCGCCTCCCAAAGTGCTGGGACAGGCTTGAGCCACCGCGCCCGGCCTAAATATATATTTTCAGAGTTACATTTCTGTCTAATTCAATAGCTTTCACCAATCAGTGATGTTTTCTATTTTTTTTTTTTTTTTTTTGAGATGGAGTTTCACTCTTGTTGCCCAGGCTGGAGTCCAATGGCGTGATTTCAACTCACCTCAATCTCTGCCAAATGGCTTCAAGTGATTCTCCTGCCTCAGCCTCCAGAGAAGCTGAGATTACAGGCATGCACCCGGTTATTTTGGTGCAAAAACTGTGAAATTCATGCACAATTTTCTCATAATATGTATTTTTCCATGAACTTCTTCAAGATCCCTTGTACTAGAAAACTGTATTCAAGAGGACATTTAAAAAATGTAGATATTCGAGTGCCACTTATTTCTGGAATGCAAGGATGGTTCAACATATTCAAGCAAATCAATGTGATATACCACTTGAACAGAATGAAAGATGAAAACCACATCATCTAAATAGATGGAAAAAAGTATTTCACAAAATTCAAAATCCAGTCATCACAGAAATCCTAAACAAAATAGATAGAAAAGGAAATTTGCCTCAACAATAGAAAGACCATCCATGAAATGACAAATGAATAAATAACCAAACAGGGAAAATGGAATGCTCTTCCTGTAGGACCTCACATGATGCTAGAATGCGCTCACCCCTTCTATTCAATCAATACTGGCTGTCCTAGACAGAGCAATTAAATAGCAGAGGAAATAAAACTCATCCAAGTCAGAAAGAAAGAAGTAAAATTATATTTGTTTGTAGATGACATGATCTTCTGTGTAGAAAATCACAGAGTCAACCAAAATACTATTGGAACTAAGTAACATATTCAGTGGATTTGCACAATACCGTATTAGCACCAAAAAATTAGTTGAATTTCCACAGTTTAACAATAAACAATTTTAAAAGAAAATTTTAAAACACTTCCATTTGCTGGAGAACTTAAATTAAGAAATACTTAGAAATAAACGGCCGGGCGCGGTGGCTCAAGCCTGTAATCCCAGCACTTTGGGAGGCCGAGACGGGCAGATCACGAGGTCAGGAGATCAAGACCATCCTGGCTAACATGGTGAAACCCCGTCTCTACTAAAAAAAAAAAAAATACAAAAAACTAGCTGGGCAAGGTGGCCGGCGCCTATAGTCCTAGCTACTCGGGAGGCTGAGGCAGGAGAATGGCATGAACCCAGGAGGTGGAGCTTGCAGTGAGCTGAGATCCGGCCACTGCACTCCAGCCCGGGTGACAGAGCAAGACTCCATCTCAAAAAAAAAAAAAAAAAAAAGAAACAAACATAAAAAGGTCAGAAATTTGTACCTTGACATCTACAAACATTGATTGAAATGATTAAAAACATAGAGCTACAACCCATATTGATGGTTTGGAAAAATTAATATTGTTAAATGATTATATAACCCAAGGTGATTTAGATTCAACACAATACCCATAAAAATCCCTATCAGTTTTTGTTAAATAAATGAAAAACACGCAGGGAAAATGGCTCACATCTGTTGGCCAGGCTGATCTCAAACTCCTGACCTCAAGTGATGTACCCACCTTGGCCTCCCAAAGCGCTCGGATTACAGGTGTGAGCCACTGCGCCTGGCCCAATCCTCTTAACATAAACACTTCAATGTCAATTAATGCTTGACCTCAACGTTAAGTCAACTCAAACTCAAGTCAACGCTGAATTGACTCTAATGTCAATTAATGCTTGATTGTTTGCTCTACTCATTGCATTTGGAACAACTACCTCCAAAATGAATTTTCTGATATTCTGCAAGAAATGAACTCAGACTGAAGACCTTGGCACCGTGATGACATTTGTAAGATTTCTGTCCAGTATGCATTCTCTGATGTCTAATGAGGTGTGAAGTAAAGGCTTTGCCACAATCATCACACTTGTGAGGTTTCTCTCCTGTATGAATTATCCTATGTTTTGCATAGGATGAAGCTTGACTGAAGACGTTGCCACAATCATGACATTTGTAAGGTTTCTCTCCAGCATGAGTTCACCAATGAACTACAAGGTATGAACAACATCTGAAAAATCTGCCAAATTTATTACACTAGTATGATCTCTCTTCATTATGGATTCTCCAATGATTCACAATGGTTGTAGCATTACTGAAGACTTTGTGACAATCATTACATCAGTAAAGTTTACCTACACCACGAAGTGCCTGACGGTAAACAAGTGTTGACTGCCCACTAAAGACTCTGTCACACTCATTACACTTGTAAGGCTTCTCTCCAGTGTGAATTCTAGGATGCTGTGCCAGGTGCGAATCACGCCTGAAAGCCTTGCCACAAACTCTTACATATTTATGGTTTTTCTCCAGTAGGAATTCTCCTACGTCTTTCAAGGTTTGATGTGCGACTGAAAACTTTGTGACATTCTTCACATTTGTAAGCTCTCTCTACAGTATGAATTCTCCTGTCTTTCAAGGCTTGATTTGCGACTGTAAACTTTGTCACATGCTTCACATTTCTAAGTCTTCTCTCCAGTGTGAATTCTATGATGACCTGCAAGGTGTGCTTGTTGATTAAAAACCTCACCACATTCATTACACTTGTAAGGTTTTTCTCCAGTATGAAGTCTACGATGGCATGTAAGGTATGACTTCTGACTAAAGTTCTTGCCACATTCATTACATTTGTAAGGTTTCTCTCCAGTATGAAGTCTACGATGGCATGTAAGGTTTGACTTCTGACTAAATGTCTTGCCACACTCATTACACTTGTAAGGTTTCTCTCCAGTATGAAGTCTACGATGGCATATAAGGGATGACTTCTGACTAAAGGTCTTGTCACATTCATTACACTTGTAAGGTTTCTCTCCAGTATGAAGTCTATGATGGCATGTAAAATATGACTCGAATTTCAAAAGTCTTGCCACATTCCATTACACTTGTATGGTTTCTCTCCAGTATGAATTCCTCCTATGTCCTTCAAGCAAGGTTTGATTTCACACGAAAGCTTTGTCACATCTCCTTTCACATTTGTAAGGTTTCTCTCTCCAGTATGAAGTCTAATATGGCATGTAAGGGATGACGTCCGCTGAAGGTCTTGCCATTCATTGGCACTTGTAAGGATTCTTCAGTATGAATTTTCGTTGGATTTCTGTTTGATTTGAAACTGTAAGCTTTGTCACATTCTTCACATTTGTAAGGTTTCTCTCCAGTATGAAGTCTACGATGGTGTCTAAAGGGTTAACTGCTGATTGAAGGTCTTGCCGCACTCATTACACTTGTAAGGTTTCTCTGCAGAATGAAGTCTACGATGGCATGTGAGGGATGACTTGTGACTAAATGTCTTGTCACACTCATAGCCTTGTAGGTTTCTCTCCAGTATGAAGTCTACGATGGTACGTAAGGTATGACTTCCGACTAAAGGTCTTGCCACACTCATTACACTTGTATGGTTTCTCTCCAGTATGAATTCTCCTATGTCTTTCAAGATTTGATTTGAAACGGAATGCTTTGTCACATTCTTCACATTTGTAAGGTTTCTCTCCAGTATGACGTCTACGATGGCATGTAAGGGATGACGTTCGGCTAAAGGTCTTGCCACACTCATTACACTTGTAAGGATTGTCTTCAGTATGAAGTTTCTGATGTATTTCAAGGTTTGATTTGAAACTGTAAGCTCTGTCACATTCTTCACATTTGTAAGGTTTCTCTCCAGTATGAAGTCTACGATGGCATGTAAGAGATGACTTGTGCCTAAAGTTCTTGCCACACTCATTACACTTATAAGGTTTCTCTCCAGTATGAAGTCTACGATGGCATGTAAGGGATGACTTCTGCCTAAATGTCTTGCCACACTCATTACACTTGTATGGTTTCTCTTTAGTATGAAGTCTACGATGGCATGTAAGGATTGACTTCTGCCTAAATGTCTTGCCACACTCATTACACTCATATGGTTTCTCTTCAGTATGAATTCTCCTATGTCTTTCAAGGTTTGATTTGAAATGGAAAGCTTTGTCACATTCTTCACAATTGTAAGGTTTCTCTCCAGTATGAAGTCTACGATGGTATGTAAGGGATGACGTCTGACTGAAGGTCTTGCCACACTCATTACAACTGTAACGTTTCTCACCAGTGTGACATCTACGATGGTCTACAAGGTATTGTTTCTGATTAAAGACCTTGCCACATATATCACATTTATATTGTTTCTCTCCTAAATGGATTATCTGATGTTTCCTTAAGAGTGATCTATTACTAAAGGCTTTGCCACTCTCATTACATTGGAAAGATTTTTCTCTCATATGTACTTCCTGTTTCTGTGTAAATAATGAAGAATTCTGGAAATTATTCCCATAGTTATTAGATATATGGGTTTTGGGCCTACAACAATTTCTTTGGGTTGTTGAAACCGAGGAAGCATCATTGACAGACCTCTCAAGTTGATTATCAATTTTCTCTTCGGTGTGAAATATGTGTAGTTCAGGCAAATGTGAATGAAAGCTTAATCCAAGCTGATCTTTAATAGGCTTGTTTCCAGCATGTCTTTGATCATATCGGTCTGTACTACCTGTCAACTTTTTGATTTTTGTCATGGGTGCTTCATGGCCATTTCTTTCATCTTCTTGCCACTGAAACTCTAAGTCATGAATATCTTTATCAACATCCTGGAAGCAATAATCTCCAATTTGCTGACTTTCATGTCTTTGCAATGTCCCTGTGTGGAACACTTCTCTATTGCTTTGCGCTGTTGACAAGAACTCCTTCATCTTGCATTTGGAAGAGATATCTACAAAACATAAACACCAAAAGGTTTCAAATTAAGTACAGATGGCAAATAATGCTGAAATGTGTAAATACGACACAAAAAACAATACTTATTTTAAACTTTCCAAACGTGACCCTCAAAGTTTAGGAACAGAAAAGCGTAAGATTTTTTAACAAATAAAGGGCAATTACATGTGCTTCAGATTATTTTTACGGAAGCCTATTTCCAATATCATGACAAAACACTGACAGGGCACAAACATGTGTAGCCTAAAGTAAGAAATATTTTTCCATTGTGACCCTAAAGTGTCTAACAGTTTGCAAAAAACATCACTGTCACATCAATGAAAAGTATATATTCTTCATATTTACGGCATATTTACTGTATACAAAAAAATGCTAAAGGACCACATGATATACTATATTGGTAAATAATCCACAACAACCTCATATAAGGATAACCAAAATCAATGGCAATTCTATGTTGTCAAACAATCATAGCACTGAGAAGATAAGAAAAGATTACAAAATTTAGCCAGGTATGATGGCCCACGTCTGTAGTCCCAGCTACTTGGGAGGCTGAGGCACAAGAATCGTTTGAACCCAAGAGGTAGAGGTTGCAGTGAGCTGAGCTTGCACCACTGTACTTCAGTCTGGGAGACAAAGTGAGACTCCGTCTCAAAAAAAAAGTTAACACAATGTTTTTCTGTAATCCCGGCTACTCGGGAGGCTGAGGCAGGAGAATGGCGTAAACCCGGGAGATGGAGCTTGCAGTGAGCTGAGATCCAGCCACTGCACTCCAGCCTGGGCGACAGAACAAGACTCCGTCTCAAAAAAAAAAAAAAAAATACAATGTTTTTCTGAATAACTGTCATAAAATTACCTAAATCCATGCAGAAAATGCATGTCGTGACATTTGAAATTTTTTTTTAGTTTTTATATTTTTGAGACAAAGGTTTGCTGTGTCACAATGGGCTGGAGTTCAATGCTGCCTGATCTTGGCTCACTGCAACCTCCACCTTTTAGGTTCAAGGCACACACCACCATGCTTGGCTAATTTTTGTATTTTTAGTGGACATAAGGTTTCAACATTTGGCCAGGCTGGCCTCGAACTTTTGACCTCAAGTGATCCACCTGCCTCAGCCTCCCAAAGTCCTGGGATGGCATGCGTGAGCCACAACGTCCAGTGGCACTTTGTGACATTAACTAGTGGACTGTGTCAGTTATGTTGTATACCCATACTGAAAAGCCTTATGTACGGTCATAAAATTTAATTAGTAAAATATTGTAATCCATAAAACCAGCAAGCAAATAATAAGTAGATTTATACAAACTGCAAAATTCTAAACAATTCCCTGTTAAGAAAAATGCCAAACTTCTACTTACAATGAGCACACAATATAAGAACTGAAATACATGTTAAGATCACTACCTTCTGATTTATGAGGTCAAAAAACTACACAGCATTATAAGGAATAACAATTGACTAACGGTCGGGCACGGTGGCTCAGGTCTGTAATGCCAGCACTTTGGGAGGCTGAGGCGGGCAGATCATGAAGTCAGGAGTTCGAGAGTAGCCTGGCCAACATGGTGAAATCCCAACTCTACTAAAAATACAAAAAAATTAGCTGGTCGTGGTGGTGGGTGCCTGTAATCTCAGCTACTTGGGAGGCTGAGGCAGGAGAATCATTTGAACACGGGAAGTGGAGGTTGTAGTGAGCCGAGATCGCACCATTGCACTCCAGCCTGAGTGACAGGGTGAGACTTCATCTCAAAAAAAAAAAAAAAAAAAGAATGACTAACACTGTCAGAGGGTGCAATTACCATGTCACAACTATATTTATGAAACAGCCAGGCAATACAGCAATTCTATATATATATGCATTGTTGGCCTTAATTATCTAGTTCACTATGCACAAAATATAAAACATAGAATGTGTGCTGGGAAAATGTTTAAACTGAGATCAGAGAAAACATTTTATAAATCAAATTGCACAATAAAAACATAAAAAATATGATGCAGGCTCCCTGGTATGAATGTTCTTCTTGGCCAAAAGCCATGTTCAGAGTTCTTATTCTCCAACAGGATTTTCCAGCAGATGGGGCCTTTGAGAGAATTTGGTCATGGGTGTTGACTACTCATGAATAGGACTTGTGCTTTTATAAGAAGAGATATTAAAGAGCTCGTTTTCTGTTCCTCTTTCCCCCGTGTCAGGACACGGCAGGAAGATGGCTGGACTAAACCATGAAGAAGGCTCTCACCAGCAACCAATTTGGCTGGCACCTTGCTCTTGGATTTTTCACTTTCCAAATTCATGAGAAATAAATTTCTATGTCTGAAGCCTCCTAGTTTAAGCTGTTTCTTTTCCTGTTTGTTTTTGAGACCGAGTCATGCTCTGTCACCCAGCCTGGAGTGTAGTGGCAGGATTCTCCTGCCTCAAGAGATTCTCCCACCTCAGCCCAGAGTCTCACTTTGTCACCTGGACTGGAGTGCAGTGGGGCAATCTTGGCTCACTGCAACCTCCACCTCCCGGGTTCAAGTGATTCTCCTGCCTCAGCCTCTCAAGTACTTGGGATAACAGCCATGCGCCACCATGCCCAGCTAATTTTTGTATTTTTGGTAGCAACGGGGTTTCACCATGTTGGCCAGGCTGGCCTCGAACCCCTAAACTCAGGTGATCTGCCCCTCTCAGCCTCCCAAAGTGCTGGGATTACAGGTTTGAGCCACCGCACCCAGCCAATTTCTTGTATTTAGTAGATTCGAGGTTTGATCATGTTGGCCAGACTGGTCTCAAACTCGTGATTTCCAGTGATCCGCCCACCTTGACACCCCCAACTGCTGGGATTAGAGGCATGAGTCACCTCGGCTGGCCAGTCTAAGCTACTTCTGACAGGACAGTGAAATGACTGAGACAGGAACAGGAGCATCTCATCATCAACATCACCGAAGACTGACAAATCTGATTAAACAAAGGAAGTTTAGAGCCTGTACTATAAATCTTCCAATGCTTGAAGGCATCTATAGCAATAACATCTTTTAAAAACTTTGAGGCTGGCCAGGCATGGTGGTTCACACCTGTAATCCCAGCATTTTGGGAGGCTGACACAGGAGGATCAGGAGGTCAGGAGACTGAGACCATCCTGGCTCACACAGTGAAACCCCATTTCTACAAAAAAGAAAAAAAGAAAAAATTAGCCAGGTGTGGTGTCATGTGCCTGTAGTCCCAGCTACTTGGGAGACTGAAGCAGCAGAATCACTTGAACCTGAGAGGCAGAGGTTGCAGTTGGCCAAGATCGTACCACCACACTCCGGCCTGGGTGACAGACCAAGACTCTGTCTTAAAAAAAAAAAAAAGAAAGAAAGAAATGAAAGAAGTCCAAAGAGCAACTCCAACCCACAAATATATATAAAGTTTTCCAGTAAAGGTAAATAAAAAGACAGAGAGGCCAGGCATGGTGGTTCACACCTGTAATCCCAGCAGTTTAGGAGGCCGAGGTTGGTGGATCACTCGAGGGCAGGGGCTCCAGACCAGCCTGACCAAAAAGGAGAAACTCTGTGTCTATTAAAATACAAAATTATGGCTGGGCGCGGTGGTTCATGCCTGTAATCCCAGCACTTTGGGAGGCCAAGGCGGGTGGATCATGTGGTCAGGAGATCGAGACCATTCTGGTGAACACGGCAAAACCTCGTCTCCACTAAAAATACAAAAAATTAGCCGGGTGTAGTGGCGGGTGCCTGTAGTCCCAGCTACTCGGGAGGCTAAGGCAGGAGAATGGCGTGGAGCCGAGATCGCGCCACTGCGATCCAGCCTGGTGGACAGAGCAAGACTCCGTCTCAAAAAAAAAAAACAAAATTAGCCAGGCATGGTGGCACACGCCTGTAATGCCAGCTACACGGGATACTGAGGCAGGAGAATCACCTGAACCCAGGAGTTGGAGGTTGGAGTGACCCGAGATTGTGCCATTGCACCCCAGCCTGGGCGATAAGAACAAAACTTCATCTCATCAACAAATAAATAAATGAATAGGAAAATAAAAGGACAGATACAGAAACTGGTGTAAGTATACCTTTTCTTCATAATTCAACTTTTTTTCTCTTGTTTAGAAGAAAAAAGCATGAAAAAACACTGTACATACATGTTAATGAAAATGCAACATACACAGAAATAATTCTGACATAAACACAAGTCTAGTAAAGAAAGAGTAGTTTTTGCAGGTTATGGATTTTTTTTTTCTTCTTTGAGACAGAGGCTCGTGCTGTCATCCAGGCTGGAGTGCAGTGGCGCAATCTCGGCTCACTGCAACCTCTACCTCCCGGGTTCAAGTTACTCTCCTGGGTTAGACTCTTGAGTAGCAGGATTATAGGCGCCCACCACAGTGTCCAGTCAATTTTTGTATTTTAGTAGAGACGGAGTTTCGCCATGTTAGCCAGGCTGGTTTTTTTTTTTTTTTTTTTTTTGAGACAGAGTCTCGCTTTGTCGCCCAGGCTGGAGTGCAGTGGCCGGATCTCAGCTCACTGCAAGCTCTGCCTCCCGGGTTTACACCATTCTCCTGCCTCAGCCTCCCGAGTAGCCGGGACTACAGGCGCCCGCCACCTCGTCCGGCTAGTTTTTTGTATTTTTTAGTAGAGACAGAGTTTCACCATGTTAGCCAGGATGGTCTCGATCTCCTGACCTTGTGATCCGCCCGTCTCGGCCTCCCAAAGTGCTGGGATTATAGGGGTGAGCCAATGGGGCACAAGGATCGTTTGAGCCCGAGAGGCGGAGCTCACTGTGGTGAGCCAAGACCGTACTGCTGAACTGTAGCCTTGGTGACAGAGTGAGACTCCATCATAAATAAACAAACAAAAAGGAAATAAGAAGGGAGTCAAAGCAAGTCTACACAAAAAAGCAATTAAACACAAAAAGTAGGAAATGAGAAATGAAGAACCAAAAAACCCTACAAGAAATACAGATAATATGTAACAAAATCACAAAGGTAAGGTCTTCTCCATCAGTAATACTTCAGCTGTAAGTATTTAACTCTGCACTCAGAAGGCAAAGTCTGGCTCAATGAACAGGAACCAACTATGTGTTGTCTACAAGAAACTCATAGACTCATATTAGCCTTAAGGACACACATATGCAAATATTTTATTTTATTTTATTTATTTTTTTGAGACGGAGTCTCTCTTGTCGCCAGGCTGCAGTGCACTGGCGATCTTGGCTCACTGCAAACTGATTCCTAGGTTCATGCAATTCTCCTGCCTCAGCCTCCTAAGTAGCTGGCATTACAGGCCAGTGCCACCACATACGGCTAATTTTTGTATTTTTAGTAGAGACCAGGTTTTACCGTGTTGGCCAAGCTGGTCTTGATCTCCTGACCTCGTGATCTGCCCACCTCGGCCTCCCAAAGTGCTGAGATTACAGGCGTGAGCCACCACACCCCGCTGCACGTATGCAAAAATCTTAAAAACAAAAGCCAATAATTAGGTATGGGGGTTGGCGCCTGTAATCCCAGCTACTCGGGAGACTGAGGAGGATTTCTTGAGCTCAGGAGATCAAGACGGATTTCAACAACACAGGAAGACCCCGTCTGGAAAAAAAACAACTAAAAATTTGCCCAACATGGTGGCATACACCTGTACCAGCTACTGGTGGAGGCTGAGGTGGGACAATCACCTGAGCCCAGGAATTCAAGATTGCAGTGAGCTATGATCCCACCACTTCACTCCACCCTGGGGGGACAGAGCAAGACTTTGTATCTAAAAAAAAGACAAAATACAAAGATACGCAAGGGGACATCCCCTCTTCTGGAGGGAAGGTATCCTCACCCAGGGAGACCAGGTTCCTATAATTCTCCACCATCACGTCCCTGTACAGAGTCCTCTGAGCAGGGTCCAGGCATTTCCACTCCTCTTGAGAGAATTCTATGGCCACATCCCTGAATGTCAATAGACCCTGAAATGAAAACACATTTTAACCAAATGGTTCTGGGCGGAGTTCTTATCTTTACAGAAAATGAGAAGAGGAGAGAGGGGAAAGCGTGGATTTAATTGCAGTGAATGTTCTGACAAAACTGAGTGAGGGACTTTCCACCACACTTTGTCC
Organism: Papio anubis; assembly: GCF_008728515.1. Classification (NCBI taxonomy): domain Eukaryota; kingdom Metazoa; phylum Chordata; class Mammalia; order Primates; family Cercopithecidae; genus Papio; species Papio anubis. Next base: position 8,215,607 of record NC_044995.1, on the reverse strand, counting down.
TCCCAGTTGTGTTTTACTAAACTTTTATTTTTTTTTTGAGGTGGAGTCTCGGTCTGTCACTCAGGCTGGAGTGCAATGGTGCAGTCTCCTCTCACTGCAACCTCCACCTCCCAGGATCAAACGATTCTCCTGCCTTAGCCTCCTGAGTAGCTGAAATTACAGGTGTGTGCCCCCACGACCAGTTAACTTTTGTATTTTTAGCAGAAATGGGGTTTCACCACATTGGCCAGGTTGGCCTCAAATCCCTGACCTCGTGATCCACCTGACTCAGCCTCTCAAAGTGCTGGAATTACAGGCGTGATCCACCGTGCCTGGCCAAGAAACTTTTATTGACACACCAAGTGACATTCAGTATCTAGATGAGACAGAGTATGAATGATGTCTTCAGAGATGACAACATTCACAATGAAAGATCAGAAACTAGTATCTGGCTGGGCACAGTGGCACATGCCTGTTATCCCAGCTCCCTGGGAGGCTGACGCAGCAGAATTGCTTGATCCTGGGAGGCAGAGGTTGCAATGATCCAAAATTGTGCCACTGCACTCCAGCCTGGGGAACAGAGACTCCATCTCAAAAAAAAAAAAAATCAGCCAGGCATGGTGGCAGGCACCTCTGGTTCCAGCTACTGGGGAGCCTGAGGTAGGAAGGTGGTTTGAGCCTGAGGGTGGAAGTTGCAGTGAGCTAAGATCGTGCCACTGTGCTCCAGCCTGGGCAACACAGTGAGACCGAGTCTCAAAATAAAAGAAAATACATGAAAACTAGATTACTCAAAGCATGAAAATCCATTTTATATATGTATATAATATACATAATATATATGTTATATATAACAAATATATAAATATATTTGTTAGATATATGTATATTCTATATATACATAACATATATATAAATAATATATATGTTATGTATAACAAATATATAAATATCCATTATATATACTATGTTATATATGTATAATATATGTGTTATATATATAACAAAATAATGAAGCCTACACAGACTCACAAAAAACTAGATGTTAATACTAAGGGTTGTCATTTTCCCCAGATTTTCAAACTGTAAAAGTTGTTCAAAATATATACATTTGTGTGTGTATATGTATGTATATGTATATGTGTGTGTGGGTGTTTATATATATAAAGGCTTTAAAAATATAAAAAGTAGCAACTTTTGTTTAACTGAAGAGGAATCTCATCTTGCTGGAAAAGGACACTTTGGCAATTGGGGGCGGGGGGAATCTTGTGGGATCTAAGAAAACAGGAAATGCCCCATCCTAGAGGAAGCAATCACCTTTCACCTGCCTGACCTGGAGGAATTGTCAGATATCTGTAGGAATGCAGGCGTGCGCAGAGGCAGCCACTACGGCACTCTTTATACAGGGAAAAATCACAAAGGACCCACTTGTCATTCAGCCAATTTCCAATGCAGATGGCAAAGAGCAAGGTAGCCATGTTTACTAACAGGACAACATGTAAATTCACAACCAGCAGAATCAAATATCAAAGCAAAATGTTTACTAAAACACAAAGAAGAAAACAACAGACACTGGGGTCTACTTGAGGGTGGAGTGTGGGAGGAAGGAGGCAGCAGAAAAAATAACTATTGGGGGCCAGATGCGGTGGCTCATGCCTGTAATCCCACCACTTTGGGAGGCCGAGGCAGGTGGATCACCTGTCAGGAGTTCAAGATCAGCCTGGCCAGCATGGTGAAACCCTGTCTCTACTAAAAATACAAAAATTAGCAAGGCATGGTAGAAGGCCTCTGTAATCTCAGCTACCAGGGAAGCTGAGGCAGAAGAATTGCTTGAACCTGGGAGGCAGAGGTTGCAGCGAGTTGAGGTCATGCCATTATACTGCAGCCTGGGCAACAAGAGCAAAACTCAGTCTCAAAAAAATAAATTAATTAAAAATAACTTTTGGGTATGGGGCTTAACACCAGAGTGAAGAAATAATCTGTACAACAAACCCCGATGACACTAGTTTACCTGTGTAACAGACCTTCACATGTAGCCCCAAATCGAAAGTGAAAACAGAAATATAAAAACTTTTTTTCTTTTTTTTTTTGAGACGGAGTCTTGCTCTGTGCCCAGGCTGGAGTGCAGTAGCACAATCTCTGAAACGTCCTACTGCAATGTCTACTGCAACGTGCACCTCCCAGGTTCAAGCGATTCTCCTGCCTCAGCTTCCTGAGTAGCTTGGATTATAGGCACGTGCCACCATGCCCAGCTAATTTTTGTAAAAAACTTTTTTTTTTTAATTTATTGTAGAATTTTTTCTAAAGTCTCATAATGATGCAGAAGTACACGTGTACAAGACTTGCTCTGATGCCTGGCACAAAACTGACAGTAGCGGCTCCCCAGTGAGGCTGGAAAGAGGGTGGAGGACGTGACTGGGAATGGAGATGCCTTACGGCCAAGGGTCTAAGCTGCAGCTTTGCTTGGAGTTTTACCACAAAACAAATATACTCATCATGTGATGTTTAAATAGAAAAAATATATATTTAATAATAATAGTTGGGGCTGGGCACGGTGGCTTGCACCTGTAATCCCAGCACTCCAGGAGGCTGAGGTGGGCAGATCACCTGAGGTCAGCAGTTTGAGACCAGCCTGGCCAACATAGTGATACCCATCACTAATAAAAATACAACAAAATTAGCTGGGCATGGTGACGTGTGCTTATAATCCCAGCTACTCGGGAGGTTGAGGCAGGAGAATCGCTCAAACCTGGAAGGTGGAGGTGGCCGTGAGCTACAATCATGTCACTGCACTTCAGCCTGGGCGACACAGCAAGACTACGTATATTTGAAATATAATAACATTATCATAATATAATAATAATAATAAAAATTATAACCATTTTTACTGAAAACACCTGTTTCACAAGCCTCTCCACAGTAACACCACAGTCTCCATGAGCTTAATGTGCTAAGAATGGTTTAATGAATCTCCTGCTATTATTTAGGTTGATTTCATATTCTTAAAATAATGATGGAATAAAACACTTTGTATCATTCATGTCTGTGTACAAACTTTCCATTCTAATTAGTAAGATTTTTGGAGTCAGAAACACAGTAACTCATTCAATTACCTAAAAGTGTAGTAAAACATCAGGCAGAAAACATTTCTCCATATTGGTCTTCTTTTCTGGAATTTACCACATACTTTGTGCACATTAATACGTGACTTCCATTGGCAGCTGCTCTAATCCTGGTCCACAGAGACCAGACAGAGCATCCAGATGTGGCCCCTGAACAATCCCTGCTGCCTAACAGCCCTGACACCACGGGACCCTCACCCCGTCTCCATCCATGTCTGGTGTGAGCCCTTCCCAGGCCCATGCCCAGGGCTGCCTCTTCCCAACTTCATGTCACTGGGTCATGAGAGATGGAATCTAAGTGAGACGAGAGGGACTGAGGGAAGGCATGGGTGAGGGTGAGCAAACCTGTCAGGCAGGACGCTTCAGACTCAGAGAAGAGTCCCAACTCCAAGGCCCAGCGTTTCTGAAAGGAAGGAGACAGAACAATCCACCGAAAATATCATCTCACCTGAGGAAGAGCCATGCCTGACTCCTTTGCTTTCCTCTTCCTCTTCCGGGTTTCTTCCTCACATACCAAGAGTGTTTAGAAGTCAGTCCTGAATGTTAGAAATATGTTGTTTATTGCTCAGAATCAAGAAACCCCCTCCCTGTAACGCAATGAAACATACAAAGGAGACCTCACCCTGGGAAATATGGTCCCCTGTGCTGCCTACTGCACCAAGGATGATAAACTCCTACAGGAAAACTCCCACTTCTCTCCTGAAGGAGCCCACACATACGCTGCAGCAGTGGGGAGCTGGGCTGGAATGAGCTCTGCTGCCTGACCCAGCCCTGGGTCCCCAGACCCAGCCCTGACCAAACCCCATGCAGATGCTGGGTGTGGTGACTCATGCCTGTCATCCCAGTACTCTGGGAGGCTGAGGCAGATAGATCTTTTGAACTCAGGAGTTTGAGACCAGCCTGGGCAACATGGTGAAACCCCATCTCTACCAAAAATACAAAAACTTAGCCAGGCATGGTTGTGCACATGTGTGTTCATGGTCCCAGCTACTTAGGAGGCGGAGGTGTGAGGATCACTTGGGCTCAGGAGTTCAAGACCAGCCTGGCCAACACAGTGATACCCTGTCTCTACTAAAAATAAAAACTGAGCCAGGCACGGTGGCTCATGTCTGTAATACTAGCACTCTGGAAGGTCAAGGAGGGTGGATTACTTGAGGTCAGAAGTTTGAGACCAGGCCAGGCGCGGTGGCTCAAGCCTGTAATCCCAGCACTTTGGGAGGCTGAGATGGGCGGATCACGAGGTCAGGAGATCGAGACCATCCTGGCTAACATGTTGAAACCCCGTCTCTACTAAAAACAAATACAAAAAACTAGCCAGGTGAGGTGGCAGGCGCCTGTAGTCACAGCTACTTGGGAGGCTGAGGCAGAAGAATGGCGTAAGCCTGGGAGGCGGAGCTTGCAGTGAGCTGAGATCCGGCCACTGCACTCCAGCCTGGGCAACAGAGCGAGACTCCATCTCAAAAAAAAGAAGTTTGAGACCAGCCTGGCCAACATGGTGAAACCCCATCTCTACTAAAACTAAAAAAAGTAATTGGGCTTGGTGGGTGTCTGTAATCCCAGCTACTCAGGAGGCAGAGGCAGGAGAATCGCTTGAACCCAGGAGGTGGCAGGTGCACTGAGCCAAGATCATGCCACTGCACTTCAGTCTGGGGTGACAATGTGAGACTCAAAAACAAAATAAAATAAAAATATAATAATTAGCCGGGTGTGGTGGCACACTCCTGTAATCTTAGCTACTTGGGATGCTGAGGCACAAAAATCACTTGAACCCAGGAAACAGAGGTTGCAGTGAGCCTAGATCATCAGACTGCATTCACAGCCTAGATAACAGAGACTCTGTCTCAAAAAAAAAAAAAACCACGTTTCTCATGTGATAGATGAGTGAGGTGTGCCTGAATTCTTACACGGGGCCTGGAAGGGCGAATGGGAAGGGTTGGTCTTTATCACCCCTGTCTTTGAAAATTAGAGAAGCCTCTTTCACATGCCTGGGCCAAAGAAACTTCTTTACAAGGTTCTGATGCCACTGATTCCCAACATTTAATTTTGCCTTATAAGAAAAGCACAGTAACGTTTATAAAATGCAGAAGTGCGAACACACAGCTATTGACCTTGAAAACGGGGAAAGAGGGTCATCTGTGGAACTAAGACATAAGCAAATTTTTTCAACCAAGAATACATGGGTGGCCAGGTTCCATGTGAGCCGAGATCACACCATTGCACTCCACCCTGTGCAAGAAGAAGGAAATTCCAGCTGAAAAAAAAAAAGAAAAAGAAAAGAAAAGAAAAAAGAATACATGGGTGCTTTTACAATAGTGTTCCATGTTGGGGAAAAGCTGAGTGTTGGAGAAAAGCTGAGGCAGGGCTTGCTAGTCTGACATAATATAAAAAGAGTCTTGGAACATGAAGGAGTCCAGGGTCTAAAACCCCCTGTGGCCTTTGGAACTCCAAGCTCTGTGCCAAAGGGTGGAAGGCTGCCCTCCGCATTACAATCTAAGCCCAAGGCAGAAAACCCTGAAGGGGGCCGGCCCCTCCACACCTGTGGGTATTTCTCATCTGGTGGGATGAGAGACTGAGAAAAGAAATAAGACACAGAGACAAAGTAAAAAGAAAGAACAGGGGGCCCAGGGGACCGGCACTCAGTGTACGGAGGAGCTGCGCCAGCACTGGTCTCTGAGTTCCCTCAGTATTTACTCATCACTATCTCTGCTATCTCAGGGAGGGGGATGTGGCAGGACTACAGGGTAATGGTGGGGAGAGGGTCAGCAGGAAAACGTGAACAAAGGTCTATGTGTCATAAATAAATTTAAGGAAAGTGCTGTGCCTTGATGTGCACGTGGGCTAGATTTATGTTTGACTTTACACAAACATCTCCATGCAGTAAAGAGCAGTATTGCCGCCAGCATGTCTCACCTCCAGCCATAAGGTGGTTTTCTCCCATCTCAGAAATTGGTATGTACCATTGGGTTTTACACTGAGACATTCCATTCCAGGACGACCAGGAGATAGATGCCTTCCTCTTATCTCAACTGCAAAGAGATCTCCCTCTTTCACTAATCCTCCTCAGCAAAGAACCTTTATGGGTGTCGGGCTGGGGGACGGTCAGGTCTTTCCCTTCCCATGAGGCCATATCTCAGGCTGTCTCAGTGGGGGGAAACCTTGGACAATACACAGGCTTTCTTGGGCAGAGGTGCCTGCAGCCTTCTGCAGTGCATTGCGTCCCTGGGTATTTGAGACTGGAGAATGGCGATGACTTTTACCAAGCATACTACTTGCAAACACATTTTTAACAAAGCACATCCTGCACAGCCCTAAATCCATTAAACCTTGAGTCAACACAGCACATGTTTCTGTGAGCACAGGGTTGGGGCTAGGGTTACAGATTAATGGCATCTCAAGGCAGAAGAATTTTTCTTAGCACAGAAAAAAATGGAGTTTCTTAGGTCTTCTTCTTTCTACATAGACACAGCCACAGTCTGATCTCTCATTCTTTTCCCCACAAACCCCTCATGGCTTGGATGGAATCCAGGGCTCAGGAAATAAAATGCCTCATGGCCTCTGGAATGTGCCTAGACTTGCTGGTTCCTTGCTTTTAGCACTTCCAGGCTCAGAAAACGGTTGTATCTTAAACTAGAATAACATGTTCCCCATGATCTCAAGTAGCAGAACATGTTCCATATAAATGCTAAACCACACACCTATAGATCATGTGCTGGATGCACCACTTCCTTTCAACCCCCACAGTCGTACCACCTGCTTCTTTGTTTGACCACGAATAAATAGTTTGGGCTTCCAGAGTTCGGGTCTTTTGTAGCCTCCATACTAGCGTTGGCCCCCTGGACCCACCTTATGCATCCTTAACTTGTCTTTTCTCATTCCTTTGACTCCACCGGACTTCGTAGCCCCTGTGGCCTGGTGTTGGGTCTGGTCACCCCAACAGTTCCACGCCAATCCATCCCATCTTTCAACATTAGTCCAGAAGGGACCAGAGGGCCTTGAGGGAAGCATGCACTTAATACCTTATAGCTCCTGGGCTCAAGTGATCCTCCTACCTCAGCTTCCTGAGTAGCTGGATCACAAGGATGAACCACCAAGTCAGGCAAGAGCAAAACTCCATCTTTAAAAAAAAAAAAAAAAAAAAAAAGACTTTTACTTATAACCAGACCACCCACTCAATTACTCAATTTGTGACCAGGAAATAACCAACCTGATGTATGTTACAACCTCAAGTTTTCACCTGGTGAATAGTTTAAAATTCATGCAAGGTCAAAAGAAAGTCCTCTCTTAAACCAAACCAAGGTCCCTCCCTTTTACCGAGGGCCTATTTCTCTGTATTTTGATGCTTGTCCAGCAGCAGACCTAGACTCACCCGTCTGTGGTAACCTACCTGTACAGAGATACTATAGAAATGACTAGAAATACATATGCATGCCACCTTGTTCCCCTGGGACACCAGAAAAAGATGGTGAGTATTGCATATCGTGGCACCCCAGCACACAACAAAAGCCAATTATGCTTACCAAAATGCCGGCAAAACCAGATTGTGAAACAAAAACCTGTCGTCCTGTAAACTGCACCATTCTAAAGCCAGACTTACCGATGTGGACTGCAGGTTACCCCATACATATCTCTACACCAATGATTCCGAGTCTTCAAATCATTCCATAAGCACGTAGACCAGAACTTACCACAGTCTCCTCTTCTAGCTAAAAACCTATTTGCTCAGGTAGCTGAAAACATTGCTAGCAGCTTAAGCATTTCCTCACATTGTTTGTAGAAGGACTAACATAGGAGACCAGTGGCCCTAAGAAGCAAAAGAGTTAATGTCACAAGAAAATTTAACTCTGACTCTTCCCCCGAACCAATGCTGTCATGTTCAAGTGCCTCGCTCTTAAAAACTTCCATTATCAGGAGATACTGTGCTGTTCACTAAGGAAAAGCTTTTACAGACTCAGTAGAAGAATTAACTTGTTTAAGACAGCAGTATTATAATAAAACACTAAAGAAAACTTCATGGCAAGGCAAGGATGACTCCAGATCACCTCATCCAAATCCATTCTCCCGTTTCTCTAAACCGCATCTAGTATCAGCTTGAAGCTCCAAATACCTGGCAAGCACCCTCCGGTCTCTATTAGATCTGTGGGCCTCGCGACTACGGACAGTTGCCAGGAAAGTGGACACGGGCTTGTGTACTTGAAACCATTAGACCATGTTTCTTCTCACTCCCACTGCAACAGGGAGAAACTTGAAGGTATCCTGTCTACAATAACATTAAAGAAAAAAACAAAAGAGGTATAGACATAAGACAAGACATAAAAATAGAAGATTAGAAAGACACAAATTGACCCCCCTGAAAGACTAATTCAGTACTCTAGGCCAGCTACCTGGGCACAAGGTAAGTCATAAAGCTACCGCACCCCAATTTACATTCTAACTGCATCACAAAGTTGCAAGCAGTACGTGAAATCATCAGTAATGAAACAGCAAATGCATCGACTTACTGGCCCAGCAAGCCACAAAAATGAGAAATGCCATCTACCAACATAGATTAACTTTAGACTACCTCCTAGCCCAGGAAGGAGGAGTATGTAGCAAGTTTAATCTAACTAATTGCTGCCTAGAAATCCATGACAATAGGAAAGCTATTATAGAAATAACTGACAGAATTAAAAAATTAGCCCATGTTTCAGTCCAGACTTAGACAAAGTAGACTTCTGAGTCCCTCTTTAGAGGCTGGTTTTCCTCCTTCAGTATATTCAAAACCTTAATAGAAATGGTTCTAGCCATACTAAGAATTTGTTTAATACTCCCTTGCCTCTTACCTCTCCTTGTTAAGAACATTCAATCAACGATAGAAGCAATTGCAACCAGGCAGACTACCACTCAGCTAATAGCTCTATGTGAATATCAGCCTGTGCCTAAAGAAGAAAACCTGCTCTTTCATGAAGAATCCAGTAACAGTGATGCTTTCTATTAAAATCTTATTTATAACAAGCATCCAAGGGAGGAAACTGAGGCAGAAAATTAAACAATAAATATGCATTCCTTCACTCCAAGAAAAGTAACGGGCAAGGCAAGGGTTAAAAAGAAAAGAAGGGCCGGGCGCGGTGGCTCAAGCCTGTAATCCCAGCACTTTGGGAGGCCGAGATGGGCGGATCACGAGGTCAGGAGATCGAGACCATCCTGGCTAACACGGTGAAACCCCGTCTCTACTAAGAAATACAAAAAATAGCCGGGCGAGGTGGCGGGCGCCTGTAGTCCCAGCTACTCGGAGGCTGAGGCAGGAGAATGGCGTGAACCCGGGAGGCGGAGCTTACAGTGAGCTGAGATCGGCCTGCACTCCAACCTGGAGGCTGCAGTGAGACTCCGTCTCAAAAAAAAAAAAAAAAAAAGAAAAGAAGAACCAGTTTTCCTCTGCCTAGCAAGCTCACTTCAAGGACAGTTATAAGATAACGCTGTTTGCAAAGTCGAAGCCAAAGGAACGGGCTCCAGACAGCCCCCCACCTTCCCAGAACAAGAGTGAAGAAAAAAAAAGGACAAATATATGTATTTAGCTGTTTTTGTTTTTCTTTCAACGCAGCTACAAGGCCACCAGTGATGGAAGGACACAAGTTACGCTATGCTATAGATTACCTGACCTATCAATATATGATTAACTGCTTTTATTCTGCAGTTTTGAAACCAAAAAACCCCACTCTATGTTTGTTGAAATGCTCAGCTTTTTAGATGTAAATCCACTGAGCCAGTGCCTACGTTAAATAAACACCCTTCTGTCTCCCCCATATCAGTCTCTCTAGTCCTGAGTTTCCCAGAACACCATCTCTGCGCCTCCTCTGCTCTCTCCATTAAATTCCCTCTTCCCTGTTATACCGCCCTGACCCCACTCTCTGGCAGCCTAGATCCCCAGGTGTCCTCCCTGCTGTGGTTCTCCCTCTGTTCTTTTTGCCACCAGCACCATTCTGCTCTGTCTGCTCCGGCTCCAAATGCCTCCTCCTCTCCCTCACCCTGATGAGCCTCCCTCTTTGCTGCCCCTCTCCCTACCTTTCTGTCCTTCATCTCTCTGTACATCTAGCTTTTCTCTACATTTCTCCAGTTGCTTTTCTCCTCCTGCTTTCTTATCGTTTTCTTTTCACTTTTGCTGTCTCTCGGCAAATCCCTCAGCATCCTCTACTTTGCCATCTGTTGTGGGTCTTTCTCATTTTTCTGTCTCAGGTTTTCTATTGCTCTCTCTGTCTCCTGATCCCTTTGGCCCACACAATCACAGGAGGGTTTGGAGTAAGACGCCTGCATCCCGGGGGTGCGCATTTTCCAGGGGCTGGGGTGGACAGGCAAGAACACCCCGTGTCACAGGATAGGCCCCGGGAACCTCCCCAACGCGGGCTCAGGAGAAGCGGTGACTGTGGTGGGGAGACCTGTGGAGCAGCAGGGCCCGGCACGAGGATGGGGGTGAAGCGACGATGGCGCCTTAAGACAAGGGTGGGTTCTGCAGGATCCCAGGACAAGGCAGAGGACGCGGCCTTCCCGGGACTGGGGCAGCGGCGCTGCACTCCAGGGGCCTACGAGGGCGAGAATCCACCTATCGGGTGAGGACTTTAAAAAGCGCGGGGCGGGAGGAGTCAGAAAAAGATTTAGAGCAGGAAAACTACGCGTTAGAAAGTGTATACATTGCCCTATAGCAGAAAGACGCGGGACGGGACCAGCCTCAGGGCGACCTTAAACCCAAAGGAAGCGACCCCCGGCCTCACACGGGGATGTCTCAATTTGCTCTGAGTGAAGGAAGATGGGCGAGAATTTCCAGGTTTGTGGGGATCCCAAGTCCCAGGTACAGAAGAGCCGGAAACCTGGGAAACGCAGACTTAATACAAGACAGGGCGAAACTCACGCGCCGCGGTGGGACCGTCACTCCACGCGATCCGCTTCCTGGTCTGCGCGAATCTGCGCGCGCAGGACAGAAGCCAGGCCTGGGCGGGACCCGCGAGGAGGTGGGCGGGGCCTGGGCGAGGTAGGGGCGGGGCGCGAGGCGGAGAGACCTTGCGCTTTAGAACCCGCAGCTGGCGGGGCCGGGGCGGGACCTGTGCGCCTCTCAGCCTTGTTCCCAGCACCTGTTTTCAGGTGTTGGAGGCGAGACCAGCCAGGAAGGCTGAGGCATGATTCAAAAGCCCTGAAATTGTCTGGAACGGGGATGCAAACTAGAATGTAAAACGCAAGGCCCGGCCTGGGCGGAACGTACGATTTCATGCTGACCGCCCACAAAACGGAACAGAAATTCTCTCCCTTTCTATTCTCCATTCACTCGGGAGGGAGAGTCCACCCTGTGCTCAGCTTCAGAGACTTCCCTAGGACCATCGCCTGGGATGCAGGACGGACTGCTCAGGTCAGCGAGGGAGGACCTGCTGGGTAAACACAGCAAAGATGCGGGCGCGGGGGCGGGAGCCTGAGGTCCCAGCTACTCAGGAAGCAGCGGCGGGAGGATTGCTGAGCCTGGGGGTCCAGGCCAGCCTGGGCGACAAAGTAACCCCCCCTCCCGCAGGGCTCCCTTCGTCTCTCTTTCTCTCTTTTTTTCTTCATTTTCTTTTAACATTTTAAAATAAAATTTTGATGGTGTGAGATAGGGATCCAACATTATTCTTTTCCTTGTGGTTATCCAGTTAGTTGTCCCAGCACATTTGTGGAAGAGATCTGTTACTTTCTTTTATTTATTTACTATTTCTTTTCTTTGGTTTGAGAGAGTATTTCTCTGTCGCCCAGGCTAGAGGGCAGTGGCCCGATAGATCCCATCTGGGCTCACTGCAGCCAGTGGACACTCCCCTGCCCACTCGGTGGACACAAAAAAGAAATTTACCTCCAGAATCATTCAGGAAATGTCTAAACCCAAAAGCTGCCATTGTCTGTGGGACTCCTCTAGGGAGGAGGAATAAGGTGTTGGCTACAATTAGGTGTGTGATAATCAAATCTGTGGACCTTAACCTGCACCCAGTGATGTAAAAGAACAGATAATGGTAAATAAGAGAGAAATTCCCCAGGATTCTAAGTGTAGTCTGCGATAAGAACATCATTCCCATTGCCCCATCCCAGCAGCCGTTCTGTCATTTCCCACAGGCTGCTACTTGTCTTCAGAGACACAAGATCCTGCAGGGAACGTGATGCATGAGCGAGATTTAAAAGGCAGCTGGTAGTCGGTGGGGGGCTGAGATGGGAGGATCCCTTGAGCCCAGGAGGTTGAGGCTGCAGTGAGCTGAGATCGTGCCACTGCCCACCAGCCTGGATGACAAAGTGACACCCTGTCTCAGAAAAGAAAAAAATAAATAAATAAAAATAAAAAATACAGTCAGCTGAAATGCAATAGAAATAGTTCATAAAGTTCCTTTCTATTATGAAGAGTTTGCCATCTTTGGATGTGTCCTCTTTTAAGTGTATTTGCAATGAATTGATCTTTGCTTTGAAGAACAGACATGTATTCACCTCCATAGTCTTCATAATCTATGAGCCAGGCACCACCATTATAAAGACCAAGAGGACTCAAGCACAGAGAGATGACATGATTTGTGTAAATTCACACCGTGTTTGGGGTGGAATGGGGACTGATCTTGTCTGGGCTGATTTCAGAGTGCATTAACCACCATGCTCTATTGCCAAAGCTAGTTAGCAGAGTTCTTCCAATAATGAAGATACATATTTAATTTTTATTTTATACCTTGTCTCTATATTTTACACAGGTACATTTAATTTCATAATTTTGTTTTTGACCGGTTTCCACTGATGTGTCAAATATTACCCCAGAGGCTGATACCAGTTATGAATAAATCTTTAAAGACCTTGATTAAATGTAGATACCCTGATTGGAGTATAAAATTACAGGAATCTGCCTCATGACTAAATTAGATTTAAACAATTGACCCCCTATCAGGATAGCTACACAGAGACTCACTTCTTTTTATGCCAGGAAAGAAAGTATAATGGCACCTACCACAGGAATTAATGGACACTCTGATATCATGTCCTAACTACCTGACGTGAAACACTAGAGGATGATCAAATAAAGTAGGGTAGAAATTAAATTATCATGGCCCGGCGCGGTGGCTCATGCCTGTAATCCTAGCACTTTGAGAGGCCTAGGCAGGCAGATCACCTGAGGTCAGGAGTTCGAGACCGGCCTGGCCAACATGGTGAAACCTCGTCTCTACTAAAAATACAAAAATTAGCTGGGCATGGTTGTGCGCGCCTGTAATCTCAGCTACTTGGAAGGCTGAGAGAGGAGAATTGCTTGAAGCTGGGAGGCAGAAGTTGCAGTGAGCGGAAATCGCAAGACTGCTCCCCAGATCTGGGCTACAGAACAAGATTTGGTCTCAGAAAAAAAAAAAAAAGGAAAGAAAGCAATGGACTTGTGAGCATAACTGAATACCAAATAATATAGAAATGTCATAGAAACATATAATTTACCAATATTTACATATATATTACTATATAATTATACTGATGTATAGTTAATTATATTGATGTATAGTTATATAACTATGTAAAATATAGTATTACAAATATAGTTTATCAATATATAGTATACCAATTTCAATTAACAGAAATATCCCAAATGGTAATAATTTTCTAGCTAGACTGACAAATTTTTTTCTCAGTGCAAAAAAGTTTACTGGTCCTATGATGTTGTAGGCAGGTCTCCAACTCCTGGTGCTACTCCTGTGTTTGTTATGCTACCTACCAAAAGGAATTTGGCTGGTAATTTCCTAATTAATGAAGGTTACTAGTCATTTGATTTTTTTTTTTTTTTTTTTTTTTTTTTTGAGACTGAGTTTTGCCCTGTCGACCAGGCTGCAGTGCAATGGCGCGATCTCGGCTCACTGCATCCTCCGCCTCTCTGGTTCAAGCGATCCTCCTACCTCAGTCTCCTGAGTAGCTGGGATTATAGGCACCCGCCACCATGCCTAGCCTCATTCAGCTTTGAAAGAGAAAACTGTGTGTAATCCCAGCATTTTGAAAGGCCGAGGTGGGTGGATGACTTGCGGTCAGGAGTTCAAGACCAACCTGGCTAACATGGTGAAACCCCATCTCTACTAAAAATACAAAAATCAGCCAGCGTGGTGGTCTGTGCCTGTAATCCCAGCTACTTGGAAGGCTGAGGCAGGAGAACCACTTTAACCCTAGAAGTGGAGGTTGCAGTGAGCAGAGATTGCACCACTGCACTCCAGACTGGTCGACAGAGCAAGACTCAGTCTCAAAAAAGAAAAGAAAAGAAAAGAAAGTTATCCTGGATTATCTGGGTGGGTCCTAAGTGTCCTTGAAGCAGAAGTGTATGTCAGAGAGATGCAACAGCGGAGGAAGTTAGGACCCAGGAGCACGAGGGTGATTTCACGTGCTGGATTTTGAATATATGGGAACCAGGAGAAAAAAATGAATTCTGACAACATTCTGAATGAGCTCAGAAGGAAATTCTGCCCCCACAGCCTCAAGACTCGATCCCATGGCTTTGACCTTGATTTTGGCCTTGTGAGACCAGACAGAGTACCCAGAAAAACCTGACACATTTCTCATCTATGAACTGTGAGAAAATAAATGGGTGCTGTAGTAAACATCTGGCTATACCATGGCAATTCATAAACACAAAATTAATGCACACCTGAACAATGTAATAAAATATTTAAACACTAAAATAAAAAGTAGTCATTTATATCTAAACATAAATTCACCAGTTTGAGGTGTATCCTTCCTATACAATTTCATAGAATATCTAAAATTGCTTCTGAAATCATATACAAAATATGTATGAATATACACACCATTCAGATATTCTGTTCATTATTCAATATTTAAATATATATTTGCAGATTTACATTTCTGTCTAATTCAATAGTTTTCACCAACCAGTGATGTTTTTTCTTTTCTTTTTCTTTTTGAGATGGAGTTTCATTCTTGTTGTCCAGGCTGGAGTCCAATGGCGTGATTTCAACTCACCTCAACTTCTGCCAACTGGCTTCAAGCGATTCTCCCGCCTCAGCCTCTGGAGAAGGTGGGATTACAGGCATGCGCCACCACACCCCGCTACTTTTGTACTTTTAGTAGAGATGGAGTTTCACCATGTTGGTCAGGCTGGTCTCCAACTCCTGACCTCAGGTGATCTGCCTGCCTCGACCTCCCAAAGTGCTGGGATTACAGGCCTGAGCCACTATGTCTGGCCAATCAGTGATGTTTTCATACCAGTTTCAATAGATTTATGCATTTTTTAAAACGCTACATCAGATTCCATGGTGATTGTGAATAAACCATGGCATTGCAACACTCCTTGTTCACACATCGACAGAGCTGAGTGGGTCCGTCTGTGTCCTGCCAGAGCACACATCACAGCATGTGGATCACGCTGACTGAGCACCTGTGGCGACCTGTGTGGTCCTTGGATAGATTATTATTGCACCATGGTGACTGCACATTCTCCCCAAGACAGACAACTGATAACAGACCTTGCAAGTAGCCATAAAATATCACATCCCAACAAATGGGCACCCAGGTAACTCCACCTAGTACTGCCTCCTCTAGGCCCCTGTCATCCTGTAGAAGGCCCGAAAAGAACGGGATTTACAAGAAAATCTATGGTAGTTTTCACTGGGAGCCCGCAGTTTGTGGCAGGAAATGGGAACGGATTTATTTGGATTTTTTTGCAGGGTTGGGGTGGTATGGGGTGGTTAGGGGGGTGTGTGTTGGGGAGGGGTCAGTACACCCTATATCCCCACTGCTGTAGGAAAATCTGGGGGCATCTCTGGGAAGGTACCTGAAGACAGAGTAGAAACTCACATTTTGTTCTCCATGTAGGAACTTCTCATACCTGATTCTCTCCTGTGGCAAAGGATTATTATAAAATATGATGTTTGCTGGAAGTTTTTTGGTTTTTTTTTTTTTTTTTTTGAGACGGAGTCTCACTCTGTCCCCCAGGATGGAGTGCAGTAGCGCGATCTCGGCTCACTGCAACTTCCGCCTCTCGGGCTCAAGCGATTCTCCTGCCTCGGCCTCAAGAGTAGCTGGGATTACAGGCATGCGCCACCGTGCCTGGTTAAGTTTTGTATTTTTAGTAAAGATGTGATATCTCTGCGTTAGTCAGCCTGGTCTCAAAGTCCCAACCTCAGGTGATTTGCCCACCTCAGCCTCCCAAAGTGCTGGGATTAGAGGCATGAGCCGCAGCGCCCGGCCTCTATGTAGCTTTGTAAAAATCCTTGTAGCTATCTCATTTAGGAATAAAATGGAAGGCAGGTATTTCTGACACGGTTCCCAGCTTGACTTTTCTCTTTGGCTTAGTAATTTTTATTTTGCTTTCACATGCTTGTGACTGACATAATGCTCTGACACAGATATTGTTTTATGTAGATTTTTCCAAACTAGTAAAGTCCAAGGGTCTGTCATGAACTGGGTTATGGGAGACGAGAAGATTCCCAGGAGACTCCTGGTCTCAACCAATCCTCCCACCTCAGCCTCCCAAAGTGCGAGGACCACAGGTGTGATCCACTGAACCCAGTGGAGTTAAAAAAAAAAAAAAAAAAAAAAAAAAAAAAGCAACACACAAATTAAGGTACTCTATGGAATTACATTATTTGACTTTTTTTTGAAATGAAAAGTCTCATATATTCATTACTGACCCCAGTCAAACAATGTCATAACAGATTCAGAGAGAAAAAAAATATTCCCAATAAAACATGTCCAACTCTCCAGATGGTGGTGACATTTTCAGCTTGATATGGTAACGTGATTGAGACACTCAGACAGCATAAATATGTGTGCCATCTCATATGCAATTCCTTATAGACCTAGCTTGGTTCTTCTCCAATGTCTCCTTTTAAAGTTGTACCTGTTTTCCTACCAGTTTTGATCTGAATCCACTGGGGCATGGAACGATTTTGCTTTTGTTTCTTGGTCAGGAATCGCCTAATCCTGAAAGTCTTACAAGAAGATCTGGTGAGAAGCAGAGTCAAGTACACACACCACGAGAGGAGAGAGGAAGAGAAGGGGCTTGATATCTTTTTTTTTTTTTTCTTTTTGAGACAAAATTTCGCTCTTGTTGCCCAGGCTGGAGTGCAATGGTGCCATCTCAGCTCACTGCAACCTCCGCCACCCGGGTTCCAGCGATTCTCCAGCCTCAGCCTGCTGAGTAACTGGGATTACTGGCACCTGCCACCATACCCAGCTAATTTTTGTATTTTTAGTAGAGACGGGGTTTCACCATTTTAACCAGCCTGTTCTTGAACTCCTGAATACTATTTCTGCTGTTACCTGTCAGTCCTCTTCATTGCGGCACACACAAGCTTAATTTTAATTTTTATTTTTAAACTGATGTGGGCCAGATGTGGTGGCTCATGCCTGTAATCCCAGCACTTTGGGAGGCCAAGGTGGGTGGATCACAAGGTCAGGAGTTCAAGATCAATCTGGCCAATGTGGTGAAACCCCATCTCTACTAAAAACACAAAAATTAGCCGTGTGTGGTGGCGTGCCCCTGTACTCCCAACCCACTAGGGAGGTAGAGACAGGAGAATCACTTCAATCCAGGAAGCAGAGGTTGCAGTGAGCCGAGATCACACCACTGCACCCCAGCCTGGTCAACAGATCAAGACACTGTCTCAAAACAAACAAAGAAACAAAAGAAAACAAAAAACTGATGTGGATGGTGTGCCTGCTGCTCCTTGCATCACCTTCAACACTGTCTTGTCCCGATTCAAATGAGTTATCGATTTAAAAACTGTTTACTTCTTTTGGGCATCATCTCCATAACCTTTTCATAAAGCATCAATGATTATATTATTCCTCTTCCCAAACTTTCCCATAATTATTCTTTTATTGAGACATTATCTTGCTCGTCACCCATGCTGGAGTGCAGTGGCATGACCACAGCTCACTGCAGCCTCAACCTCCCAGGCTGAAGCCATCCTCCCACCACAGACTCCACAGTAGCTGGCCCTGCAGTCATATGCCACCATGACCAGCTAATTTTTGTATTTTCTGTAGACAAGGTGGTTTCACCATGTTGCCCAGGCTGGTCTTAAATACCTGGGCTCACGTGACCCACCTGTCTTGGCCTCTGAAAGTGCTGGGATTAACCGCCTGAGACACTGCATCTGATCTCATCATAAATTTGATGTTTCTTCTTGTTTCAATTTTAGCAGAATTTATATTGCTTTGATAGAATCTCTTTTCAAACTCATGTCTTATCCTTCTGAGTGCCTTAAACTAGAACCTGTTCAGACATGTTATAACAGATTTGTACCAGTTTATTTTGGTGCAAAAACTGGGAAATTCATGCACAATTTTCTCAAAATACTTATTTTTCCATGAATTTCTCCAAGATTGCTTGCACTAGAAAACTGTATTCAAGAGGACATTTAAAAAAAATGTAGATATTCACGTGACACTTATTTCTGGGATGCAAGGATGGTTCAACATATTCAAGCAAATCAATGTGATATGCCACTTGAACAGAAAGAAAGATAAAAACCACATCATCTTAATAGATGGAGAAAAAGCATTTCAGAAAATTCAAAATCCAGTCATCATAGAAATCCTAAACAAAATAGATAGAAAAGGAAATGTACCTCAACAATAGAAAGACCATCTATGAAATGACCAATGAGTAAATAGTCAAGCAGGGAAAATGGAATGCTTTTCCTGTAGGATCTCACATGCTGCAAGAATGCTCTCACCCCTTCTATTCAATCAATACCGGCTGTCCTAGCCAGAGCAGTGAAATAGCAGAAGAAATAAAACTCATCCAAATCAGAAAGAAAGAAGTAAAATTATATTTGTTTATAGATGAAATGATCTTCTGTGTAGAAAATCACAAAGAGTCAACCAAAATACTACTGGAACTAAGTAACATATTCAGTGGATTTGCACAATACAGTATCAGCACCAAAAATTAGTTGAATTTCCATACTTTAACAATAAAAAATTTTAAAATTTTTAAACACTTCCATTTGCTGGAGAATGTAAAGTAAGAAATACTTAGAAATAAACTTAAAAAGCTCAGAAGTTCGTACCTTGAAATCTACAAACATTGATCAAAATGATTAAAAACAGAGCTACAACCCATATTGATGTTTTGGAAAAATGTTGTTAAATGATTATATAACCCAATGTGATTTAGATTCAACACAATACCCATAAAACTCCCTATCAGTTTTTTTTTTAAAGAAAGAGAAAACAGGCTGGGAAAATGGCTCACGTCTGTTGGCCAGGTTGATCTCAAATTCCTGACCTCAAGTGATATACCTCCCTTGGCCTCACAAAATGCTGAGAGTACAGGCAGGAGCCAGTGCCCAGCCTAATCCTTTTAACATAAACACTTTAATTTCAATTAATGCTTGAACTCAATGTTAAATCAACTCAATGCTGAATTGACTGTAATGTTAATTAATGCTTAACGGTTTGCTCTACTCATTGCATTTGGAACAACTACCTCCAAAATAAATGTTCTGATGTTCTTCAAGGAGTGAACTCAGACTGAAGACCTTGGCACATTGATGACATTTGTAAGATTTCTGTCCAGTATGCATTCTCTGATGCCTAATGACGTGTGAACGTGAAGTAAAGGCTTTGCCACAATCATCACACTTGTGAGGTTTCTCTCCTATGTTTCGCATAGAATGAAACTTGACTGAAGACCTTGCCACAATCGTGACATTTGTAAGGTTTCTCTCCAGCATGAGTTCACCAATGAACTGGAAGGTATGAATGATGTCTGAAAAATCTCCCAAATTTATTACACTAGTATGATCTCTCTTCATTATGGATTCTCCAATGATTCACAATGGTTGTAGCATTACTGAAGACTTTGTGACAATCATTACATCAGTAAAGTTTCCCTATAACATGAATTGCCTGATGGTAAACAGGTGTTGACTGCCCACTAAAGACTGTCACACTCGTTACACTCATAAGGTTTCTCTCCAGTGTGAATTCTAGGATGTTGTGCCAGGTGCGAATCATACCTGAAAGCCTTGTCACAAACTTACATTTTTATGGTTTATCTCTAGTATGAATTCACCTAGGTCTTTCAAGGTTTGATGTGCAACTGAAAACTTTGTGACATTCTTCACATTTGTAAGCTTTCTCTCCAGTATGAATTCTCCTGTCTCTCGAGGCTTGATTGGCAACTGTAAACTTTGTCACGTGCTTCACATTTCTAAGGTTTCTCTCCAGTATGAATTCTGTGATGACGTGCATGGTGTGCCTGTTGATTAAAAACCACACCATATTCATTACACTTGTAAAGTTTCTCTCCAATATGAATTTTCTTGTCTTTCAAGGCTTGATTTGTGACCAAACTTTTTTCATGATTTACATTTCTAAGGTTTATCTCCAGGATAAATTGTATGATGACGTGCAAGCTTTGCTTTTCTATTCAAAACCCTTTCACAATCACTACACTTGTAAGGTTTCTTTCTAATATGATTTCTAGGACTATCAACTTTTGATTTGAATCTGAAAGCTTCATCACATTCTTCACATTTGTAAGGTTTCTCTCTAGTATGAGTTCAAGGTATGAATGATGTCTGAAAAGTTTGCCGGTTTTATCACACTTCTAAGATCTCTCTTCATTATGGATTCTCCAATGATTTGCAATAGTTGTAGCATTACTGAAGACATGGTGACAATCACTACATTTGTGAAGTGCTGACTGCCCATGAAAGGCTTTGCCACACTCATTACATTTGTAAGGTTTCTCTCCAGTATGAAGTCTACGATGGCGTGTAAGGTATGACTTCCGACTAAACATCTTACCACACTCATTACACTTGTAAGGTTTCTCTCCAGTATGAAGTCTACGATGGCATGTAAGGTGTGACTTCTGACCAAAGGTCTTGCCACAGTCATTACACTTGTAAGGTTTCTCTCCAGTATGAAGTCTACGATGGTATGCAAGGTATGACTTCTGATTAAACGTTTTGCCACACTCATTACACTTGTAAGGTTTTTCTCCAGTATGAAGACTATGATGGCGTCTAAGGTACGACTTCTGACTAAAGGTCTTGCCACACTCATTACACTTGTACAGTTTCTCTCCAGTATGAATTCCCCTATGTATTACAAGGCTTGATTTGAAACGGAAAGCTTTGTCACATTCTTCACATTTGTAAGGTTTCTCTCCAGTATGAACTCTACGATGGTATGTAAGGGATGATGTCCGGCTAAAGGTCTTGCCACATTCATTACACTTGCAAAGATTCTCTCCAGTATGACTTTTCCGATGTATTTCAAGGTTTGATTTGAAACTGTAAGCTTTGTCACATTCTTCACATTTGTAAGGTTTCTCTCCAGTATGAAGTCTACAATGGCATTTAAGGGTTAACTGTTGATTGAAGTTCTTGCCACCCTCATTACACTTGCAAGGTTTCTCTCCAGTATGAAGTCTACGATGGCATGTGAGGGATGACTTGTGACGGAAGGTCTTGTCACACTCATTACACTTGTAAGGTTTCTCTCCAGTATGAAGTGTACGATGGCATATAAGGGATGACTTCTGAATAAAGGTCTTGCCACATTCATTACAGTTGTATGGTTTCTGTCCAGTATGAATTCTCCTATGTCTTTCAAGGTTTGATTTCCTACCAAAAGCTTTGTCACATTCTTCACATTTGTAAGGTTTCTCTCCAGTGTGAAGTCTACGATGGTATGTAAGGGATGACTTCCGACTAAACGTCTTGCCACACTCATTACACTTGTAAGGTTTCTCTCCAGTGTGAATTCTCCTGTGTCTTTCAAGCTTTGATTTGAAACTGAAAGCTTTGTCACATCCTTCACATTTGTAAGGTTTCTTTTCAGGATGAAGTCTACGATGGCATGTAAGCGATGACTTCTGACTAAAGATCTTGCCACACTCCTTACACTTGTACAGTTTCTCTCCAGTATGAATTCTCCTATGTCTTTCAAGGTTTGATTTCAAACTGAAAGCTTTGTCACATTCTTCACATTTGTACGGTTTCTCTCCAGTATGAAGTCTACGATGCCACGTAAGGGATGATATCCGGCTGAAGGTCTTGCCACACTCAGTACACTTGTAAAGATTCTCTTCAGTGTGAATTTTCCGATGTATTTCAAGGTTTGATTTGAAACTGTAAGCTTTGTCACATTCTTCACATTTGTAAGGTTTCTCTCTACTATGAAGTCTACGATGGCATTTAAGGGTTAACTGCTGACTGAAGGTCTTGCCACACTCATTGCACTTGTAAAGTTTCTCTCCAGTATGACGTCTACGATGCCATGTAAGGGATGACTTCTGACTAAAGGTCTTGCCACACTCATTACACTTGTAAGGTTTCTCTCCAGTATGAAGTCTACGATGGCATGTAAGGTATGACTTCGAACTGAAGGTCTTGTCACACTCATTACACTTGTATGGTTTCTCTCCAGTATGAATTCTCCTATGTGTTTCAAAGTTTGATTTGAAACAGAAAGCTTTGTGACATTCTTCACATTTGTAAAGTTTCTCTCCAGTATGAAGTCTACGATGGTATGTAAGGGTTAACTCCTGACTAAAGGTCTTGCCACACTCATTACACTTGTATGGTTTCTCTGCACTATGAATTCTCCTATGTCTTTCAAGGATTGATTTGAAACTGAAAGCTTTGTCACATTCCTCACATTTGTAAGGTTTCTCAACAGTATGAAATCTACGATGGCATGTAAGGGATGACATCTGACTGAAAGTCTTGCCACACTCATTACACCTGTAAGGTTTCTCACCAGTGTGACATCTATGATGGCCTGCAAGGTATTGCTTCTGATTAAAGACCTTGCCACACACATCACATTTATATTGTTTCTGTCCCAAATAGATTATCTGACGTTTCCTTAAGAGTGAGCTGTAATTAAAGGCTTTGCCACTCTCATTACACGGGAAAGATTTTTCTCTCATGTGTACTTCCTGTTTTTGTGTGAGTAATGAAGAATTCCGGAAATCATTCCCATAGTTATTAGATATATGGGTTTTGGGCCTACAAGAAATTCTTTGGGCTGTTGAAAATGAGGAAGCATCGTTGATAGACTTCTCAACTTGATTATCAATTTTCCCTTTGGTGTGAAATATGTGCAGTTCAGGCAGATGTGAATGAAAGCTTAATCCAAGCTGATCTTTAATAGGCTTGTTTCCAGCATGACTATGATCATATCGGTCTGTACTACCTGTCAAGTTGTTGATTTTTGTAATGGGTGCTTCATGGCCATTTCTTTCATCTTCTTGCCACTGAAACTCAAAGTTATGAATATCTTCATCAATATCGTGGAAGCAAAAATCTCCAATGTGATGACTTTCATGTCTTTGCAAAGTCCCTGTGTGGAGCACTTCTCTATTGCCTTGCGCTGTTGATGAGAACTCCTTCATCATGCATTTGGAAGAAATAGCTACAAAATATAAACACCAAAATTTTCAAGTTAAGTACAGATGGTAAACAATGCTGAAATGTGTAACTATGACACAAAAAACAATACTTATTTTAAACTTTCCAAAATGACCCTCAAAGCTTAGGAACAGAAAAGCGTAAGATTCTTTAACAAATAATGGGCTATTACATGTGCTTCAAATTACTTTTACAGAAGCCTATTTCCAATATTGTGACAAAACAATGATAGGGCACAAATGTGTGTCACCTAAAGTAAGGAATATTTTTCCACTGGGACCCTAAAGTGTCTAACAGTTTCCAAAAAATATCACTGTCACATCAATGAAAAGTATATATTCTTCATATTTGCTATATAGAAATAAATGCTAAAGGATCACAGGAAATACTATATTGGTAAATAATCCACAACAAGCTTATGTAAGGATAACCAAAATCAATGGAAATTCTGTATTGTCAAACAATCACAGCACTGAGAAGATAAGAAAAGACTACAAAATTTAGCCAGGCGTGGTGGCCCACATCTGTAGTCCCAGCTACTTGGGAGGGTGAGTCACAAGAATCATTTGAACCCGAGAGGCAGAGGTAGCAGTGAGCCAAGATTGCACTGTACTTTAGCCTGGGTGACAAAGTGAGACTCCATCTCAAAAAACAAAAAAAGTTAATACAATGTTTTTCTGAATAACTGTCATAAAATTACCTATATCCATGCAGAAAAGGCACTTCGTGACATTTTAAATAATTTTTTTATTTTTACATTTTTGAGGTTGTTTCACTCTCTCGCAACCGGCTGGAATTAAATGGCCTGATCTCGGCTCACTGCAACCTCCGCCTTTTGGGTTCAAGCGATTCTCCTGCCTCAGCCTCCTGAGTACCTGGGATTACAGGTACACGTCACCATGCTTGGCTAATTTTTGTATTTTTAGTAGAGACAGGGTTTCAACATGTTGGCCAGGCTGGCCTTAAACTGTTGACTTCAAGTGTTCTACCTGCTTCAGCCTCCCAAAGTCCTGGGATGGCATGCATGAGCCACAGCAACCGGTGGCACTTTGTGACATTAACTAGTGGATTGTGTCAGTTATACTGCATACCGCATACATACCGAAAAGCCTTATGTACAATCATAAAAATTAATTAGTAAAATATTGTAATGCATAAAACCAGGAAGCAAATAAATACCTTTATACAACCTGCAAAATTCTAAACAATTCGCTGCTAAGAAAAACTCCACAACTTTTACTTACCACCAGCGTACAATGTAAGAAAGGAAATACATGTTAAGATCACTACCTTCTGATTTATGAAGTCAAAAATGTACACAGCATTATAAGGAATAAGAATTGACTAACGGCCAGGCACGGTGGCTCAGGTCTGTAATCCCAGCACTTTGGGAGGCTGAGGCGGGTGGATCATGAGGTCAGGAGTTCAAGAGTAGCCTGGCCAACATGGTGAAATCCCAACTCTACTAAAAATACAAAAAAATTAACTGGGTATGGTGGTGGGTGCCTGTAATCTCAGCTACTTGGAAGGCTGAGGCAGGAGAATCATTTCAACCTGGGAGGTGGAGGTTGTAGTGAGCTAAGATCGCACCACTGCATTCCAACCTGATTGAGAGGGTGAGACTTCATCTCGAAAAAAAAAAAAAAAAAAGAATTGACTAACAGTGCCAGAGGGTGCAATTATGATGTCACAACTACATTTATGAAACAGCCAGGCAATACAGCAATTCTATAGATACATATGCATTGTTGGCCTTAATTATCTAGTTCACTATGCACAAAATAGAAAACACAGAATGTGTACTGGGAAAATGTTTAAACTGAGATCAGAGAAAACATTTTATCATTCAAATTGCACAATAAAAACATAAACAATATGATGCAGCCTCCCTGGTGTGAATGTTCTTATTGGCCAAAAGCCATGTTCAGAGTTTTTATTCTCCAACGGGATGTTCCTGCAGATAGGGCCTTTGAGAGAATTTGGTCATGGGTGTTGACTACTCATGAATAGGACTCGTGCTTTTATAAAAAGAGATACAAAAGAGCTCATTTTCTGTTCCTCTTTCTCCCATGTCAGGACACAGCAGGAAGATGGCTGGGCTAAACCCTAAAGAAGGCTCTCACTAGGAACCAATTTGGCTGGCATCTTGCTCTTGGGTTTCCCACTTTCCAAATTCATGAGAAATAAATGTCTGTGTCTGAAGCCTCCCACTTTAAGCTATTTCTTTTTTTGTTTTTGAGACCAATTCAAGCTCTATCACCCAGGCTGGAGTGTAGTGGCAGGATTCTCCTGCCT
This sequence comes from Papio anubis, assembly GCF_008728515.1. Classification (NCBI taxonomy): domain Eukaryota; kingdom Metazoa; phylum Chordata; class Mammalia; order Primates; family Cercopithecidae; genus Papio; species Papio anubis. The sequence continues at coordinate 8,189,836 of NC_044995.1, read as the reverse complement.
CAAGAGATTCTCCTACCTCAGCCCGGAGTCTCACTTTGTCACCTGGACTGGAGTGCAGTGGGGCAATCTTGGCTCACTGCAACCTCCACCTCCCATGTTCAAGTGATTCTCCTGCCTCAGCCTCTCAAGTACTTGGGATAACAACCGTGTGCCACCACGTCCAGCTAATTTTTGTATTGTTAGTAGAGACAGGGTTTCACCATGTTGGCCAGGCTGGCCTTGAACTCCTGAACTCAGGTGATCTGCCCCTCTCGGCCTCCCAAAGTGCTGGGATTATAGGCTTGAGCCACCACGCCTGGTCAATTTCTTGTATTTAGTAGATTTGAGGTTTCACCATGTTGGCCAGACTGGTCTCAAACTCCTGACTTCAAGTGATCCGCCCACCTTGGCATCCCAAACTGCTGAGATTAGAGGCGTGAGCCACCTCGGCCGGCCAGTCTAAGCTATTTCTGTCAGTGAAATGACTGAGACAGGAAAAGGAGCATCTCATTATCAACATCACCAAAGGCTGACAGATCTGATTAAACAGGAAGTTTAGAGACTGTACTATAAATCTCACAATACTTGAAGCCATCTAGAGCAATAACATGTTTTAAAAATTTTAAAGCTGGCCAGGCATGGTGGTTCACGCCTGTAATCCCAGCACTTTGGGAGGCTGAGGCAGGAGGAACACAAGGTCAGGAGATCGAGACCATCCTGGCTAACAGGGTGAAACCTGTTTCTACCCAAAAAAAAAAAAAAAAAAATTAGCTGGGTGCAGTGGCATGTGCCTGTAGTCCCAGCTGCTTGGGAAACTGAAGCAGGAAAATCACTTGAACTTGGGAGGTAGAGATTGCAGTGAGCCAGGATCGCACCACCACACTCCAGCCTGGGTGAGAGAAGGAGACTCTGTATTTAAAAAAAAAAAAAGAAGAAAGAAAAGAAAAAAAAAAGAAAGAAATGAAAGAAGTCTAAAGAGTAATTCCAACCCACAAATATATATAAAGTTCTCCAGTAAAGGTATCTAAAAAGACAGACAGGCTGGGTCTGTCTGGTGTTCACACCTGTAATCACAGAAGTTTAGAAGGCCGAGGTTGGTGGATCACTAGAGCGCAGGGGTTCAAGACCAGCCTGACCAAAAAGGAGAAACCCTGTGTCTATTAAGATATGAAATTAGCCAGGCGTGGTGGCACATGCCTGTAATCCCAGCTACTCGGGACACTGAGGCAGGAGAATCACTTAAACCCGGGCGTTGGAGGTTGGAGTGTCCCGAGATTGTGCCATTGCACTCCAGCATGGGCGACAAGAACAAAACTTCGTCTCATCAACAAATAAATAAATAAATACATGAATAGGTAAATAAGAGGACTGATACAGAAACTGGTTTAGTGTACATTTTCTCCATAAATCAACTTTTTTTCTGTTATTTAGAAGAAAAAAACATGAAAAAACATTGTACATAAATGTTTATGAAAATGCAACATACACAGAAATAATTCTGACATAAATAAAGAATTCCAGTGGAGAAAGAGTAGTTTCTGCAGGTTATGAATTTTTTTTTTTTCAGGCAGTCTCGTGTGCCACCCAGGCTGGAGTGCAGTGGTGCAATCTCAGCTCACTGCAACCTCCACCTCCCAGGTTCAAGCGACTCTCCTGCATTAGCCTCTTGAGTAGCAGGACTACAGGCGCCCACCATGGTGTCCAGCTAATTTTTGTATTTTTGGTAGAGATGGAGTTTCGCCATGTTAGCCAGGCTGGTTTTGAACTCCTGACCTCAGGTGATTTGCCTGCCTTGGCTCTCATAGTTCTGGAATTACAGGCACGGGTCACAAGAATCATTTGAGCCCAAGAGGCGGAGTTGGCTGTGGTGAGTCAAATATCCCCACTGCACTGTAGCCTTGGTGACAGAGTGAGACTCCATCATAAACAAACAAACAAACAAAAAAGGAAATAAGGGGGTCAAAGCATGTCTACACAAAAAAGCAATTAAACACAAAAAGTAGGAAATCAGAAATGAAGAACCAAAAAAACCTACAAGAAATACAGATAATATGTAACAAAATCACAAAGGTAAGGTCTTCTCCATCAGTAATACTTCAGCTGTAAGTACTTAACTCTGCACTCAGAAGGCAAAGACTGGCTGAATCAACAAGAACCAACTATATGTTGTCTACAAGAGACTCATAGACTCATATTAGCCTAAAGGACACACATATGCAAAGTTTTTTGTTTGTTTGTTTTGTTTTTGAGACGGAGTCTTGCTGTGTTGCCAGGCTGGAGTGCAGTGGTGATCTTGGCTCACTGCAACCTCTGATTCCTGGGTTTATGTGATTTTCCTGCCTCAGCCTCTGGAGTAGCTGGGATTATAGGCATGTGCCATCAAACCCTGCTAATTTTTGTATTTTTTGTAGAGACGGGGTTTCACCATGTAGGCCAAACTGGTCTCGATCTCCTGACCTTGTGATCCACCCACCTCAGCCTCCCAAAGTGCTGGGATTACAGGTGTAAGCCACCATGCCTGGCCACACATATGCAAAAATTTTAAAAATAAAAGCCAATAATTAGGTATGGGGTTGGCGCCTGTAATCCCAGTTGCTCAGGAGACTGTGGAAGATCTCTTGAGCACAGGAGATCAAGATGAATTGCAACAACACAGCAAGACCCTGTCTGGAAAAAAAACAAACTAAAAAAGTTGCCCGACATGCTGGCATGTGCCTGTACCAGCTACCAGGGGAGGCTGAGGTGGGAAAATCACATCAGCCCAGGAATTCAAGACTGCAGTGAACCATGATCCCACCACTTCACTCCACCCTGGGTGACAGAGAGAGACACTGTATCTAAAAAAGAAGAGCAAATAAAAAGATATGCAAGGGCACATCCCCAGGAGGGAAGTTATCCTCACCCAGGGAGACCAGGTTCCTATAATTCTCCAACATCACAGCCCTGTATAGAGTCCTCTGAGCAGGGTCCAGGCATTTCCACTCCTCCTGAGAGAATTCTATGGCCACATCCCTGAATGTCAACAGACCCTGGAATGAAAACACATTTTAACCAAATGGTTATGGGTGGAATTCTTATCTTTACAGAAAATGAGAAGAAAAGAGAGGTGAAAGCATGGATTTAAATGCAGTGAATATTCTAACAAATCTGAGTAAGGGATTTCTCACCATATTTTGTCTTCCCAGTTGTGTTTTACCAAACTTTTTTTTTTTTTTTCCTGAGGTGGAGTCTCACTCTGTTGCCCAGGGTGGAGTGCAAAGGCACAGTCTCCACTCTCTGGATCTCCACCTCCCAGGATCAAGCGATTCTCCTGCCTTAGCTTCCTGAGCAGCTGAAATTACAGGCATGTGCCACCAGGACCAGTTAATTTTGTATTTTTAGCAGAAATGGGTTTTCACCGTATTCACCAGGTTGGTCTCAAACCCCTGACCTCCTGATTTGCCTGCCTCAGCCTCTCCAAGTTCTGGAATTACATGCATGATCCACTGTGCCCAGCCCAGAAACTTTTATTGACACACCAAGTGACATTCAGTATCTAGATATGACAGAGTATGAGTGATGTCTTCAGAGATGACAACATTCACAGTGAAAGATCAGAAACTAATATCTGGCTGGGTGCAGTGGCACATGCCTGTTATTCCAGCTACCTGGGAGGCTGACAAAGGAGAATTGCTTGATCCCGGGAGGTAGAGGTTGCAATGATCTGAAATCACACCAATCCAGCCTGGGCAACAGAGACCCCATCTCAAAAAAAAAAAAAAAAAAATTACATATATACACACACACACATATATATAAATATATAACATATTATTTATATATTTTTTTAATATATTAGCCGGGCACGGTGGCAGGCACCTGTGGTTCCAGCTACTTGGGAGCCTGAGGTAGGAGGATGGCTTGAGACTGAGAGTAGAAGTTGCAGTGAGCTAACATTGCGCCACTGTGCTCCAGCCTGGGCAAAACAGTGAGACCTAGTCTCAAAATAAAATAAAATGCATGAAAACTAGATTACTCAAAGTATGAAAATCATATATATACATATATATATGTATGTCAACAAAATAATGAAACCTACACACACAAAAAACCAGATATTAATACAAAGATTTGTCATTTTCCCCAGATTTTCAAAATGGAAAAGCTGTTCAAAATATATACATTTGTGTGTGTATATATGTATGTATATGTATATGTGTGTGTGTATATTGTGTGTGTGGGTGTTTATATATATAAAGGCTTTAAAAATATAAAAAGTAGCAAGTTTTGTTGACCTGAAGAGGAATCTCATCTTGCTGGAAAAGGACACTTTGGCAGTTGGGGGCAGGGGGGAATCTTGTGGGATCTAAGAAAACAGGAAATGCCTCATCCTAGAGGAAGCAATCACCCTTTCACCTGCCTGACCTGGAGGAAGCTTCAGATATGTGTAGGAATGCAGGTGTGCGCAGAGGCAGCCACTATGGCACTCTTTATACAGAGAAAAATTGCAAAGAACCCACTTATCATTCAGCCAATTTCCAATGCAGATGGCAAAGAGCAAGCTCTCCACGTTTACTAACAAGACAACATGTAAATGTTCACAACCAGCAGGATCAAATATCAAAGTAAAATATTTCCTGGAACACAAAGAAGAAAACAACAGACACTGGGGTCTACTTGAGGGTGGAGGGTGGGAGGAAGGAGATGAGCAGAAATAATAATTATAGGGGGCCAGACGCGGTGGCTCACGCCTGTAATCCCACCACTTTGGGAGGCCGAGGCAGGTAGATCACCTGTCAGGGGTTCAAGATCAGCCTGGCCAACATGGTGAAACCCTGTCTCCACTGAAACTACAAAAATTAGCAAGGCGTTGCCGGGCGCGGTGGCTCACGCCTGTAATCCCAGCACTTTGGGAGGCCGAGGTGGGTGGATCGCGAGGTCAGGAGATCGAGACCATCCTGGCGAACACGGTGAAACCCCGTCTCTACTAAAAAAAAAAAAAAATTAGCAAGGCGTGGTAGCAGGCCTCTGTAATTCCAGCTACTCGGGAAGCTGAGGCAGAAGAATTGCTTGGACCTGGGAGGCAGAGGTTGCAGCGAGTTCACATCATGCCATTATACTCCAGCCTGGGCAACAAGAGCAAAACTCAGTCTCAAACAAATAAATAGATAAAAAATAACTATTGGGTAAGGGGCTTAACACCAGAGTGATGAAATAATCTGTACAACAAACCCTGAAGACACTCGTTTACCTGTGTAACAAACCTTCACATGTAGCCCCAAATCTAAAGTGAAAACAGAAATATAAAAACTTTTTTATTTTTTTGAGACGAGTCTTGCTCTGTGCCCAGGATGCAGTGCAGTTACACAATCTCAGATCACTGTAACCTCCGCCTCCCAGGTTCAAGGGATTCTCTTGCCTCAGCTTCCTGAGTAGCTTGGATTAGAGGCATATGCCATCACACCCAGCTAATTTTTGTAAAAAGATTTTTCTTCTTTTAATTTACTGCAGACCTTTTTCTAAAGTCTCATAATGATGCAGAAATACACAAGTACGAGACTTGCTCTGACAGCTGACACGGAACTGACAGTAGTGACTCCCCAGTGAGGCTGGAAGGAGGGTGGAGGATGTGACAGGGAACGGAGATGCCTTATGGCCAAGGGTCTAAGCTTCAGCTTTGCTTCGTGTTTTACCACAAAATAAATACATTCACCATGTGATGTTTAAATATAAAAATATATATTTAATAATATTGTTGGGGCTGGGCACAGTGGCTTGCACCTGTAAACCCAGCCCTCCAGGAGGCTGAGGTGGGCAGATCACCTGAGGTGAGTAGTTTGAGACCAGCCTGGCCAACATGGTGATACCCGTCACTAATAAAAATATAACAAAATTAGCTGGGCATGGTGACACGTGCCTGTAATCCCAGCTACACGGGAGGCTGAGGCATGAGAATTACTTGGACCCGGAAGATGGAGGTTGCCTTGAGCCAAGATCATGCCACTGCACTTCAGCCTGGGCAACAGAGCAAGACTTCATATATTCGAAATATAATATTATCATAATATAATAATAATGATAATAATAAAAATTATCACCATTTTTACTGAAAACACCTGTTTTACAAGCCTCTCCACAGTAACACTACAGTCTCCATGAGCTTAATGTGCTAAGAATGGTTTAATGAATCTCCTGCTTTTAGGTTGATTTCATATTCTTAAAATAATGATGGAATAAAACATCATCTATCATTCATGTCTATGTATGAACTTTCCATTCTAATTAGTAAGATTTTTGGAGTCAGAAACACAGCAACTCACTCAATTACCTAAAAATGTAGTATAAAATCAGGCAGAAACATTTCTCCATATTGGTCGCCTTTTCTAGAATTTACCACATACTTTGTGCATATTAATACATGACTTCTGTTGCGAGAAGTCAGGGATCCCGAATGGAGGGACCGGCTGAAGCTGCGGCAGAAGAACATGAATTGTGAAGATTTCATGGACATTTATTAGTTCCCCAAATTAATACTTTTATAATTTCTTACACCTGTCTTTACTGCAATCTCTGAACATAAACTGTGAAGATTTCATGGACATTTATCACTTCCCCAGTCAATACTCTTGTGATTTCCTATGCCTGTCTTTACTTTAATCTCTTTAATCCCATCATCTTCATAATCTGAGGATGTATGTTGCTTCAGGACCCTGTGATGATTGAGTTAACTACACTAATTGTTCCTAAACCATGTGTGTTTAAACAATATAAAATCTGGGCACCTTGAAAAGAAAACAGGATAATAGCGATGTTCAGGGAACAAGGGAGATAACCATTAGGTCTGAATGCCTGAGAGCCGGGTGGAACAGAGCCATATTTCTCTTTTTTCAAAAGCAAATAGGAGAAATATCGCTGAATTCTTTTGCTCAGTAAGGAACAGCTCTGAGAAAGAGAATGCATTCCTAGGGGTAGGCCTCTAAAATGGCCGCTGTAGGAATGTCTGTCTTTTACGGTTGCAGATAAGGGATGAAGTAAACCCTGGTCACCCGTCGTGCTCCCAGGTCTATCAGGATGAGGAAATTCCCACCTAGTAAATTTTTAGTGAAAGTGGTTGTCTGCTCTCAAACCCTGTCTCCTGATAAGATGTTATCAACGACAATGCATGCCTGAAACTTCAATAGCAATTTTAATTTCACCCTGGTCCTGTGATCTCACCCTGCCTCCATTTGTCTTGTAATATTTGATTACCTTGTGAAGCATTTGATCTCTGTGACGCATATCCTATTCGTACACTCCCTCCCCTTTGAAAATCACTAATAAAAACTTGCTGGTTTTACAGCTTGGGGGGCATCACAGAACCTGCCGACATGTGATGTGTCTCCCAGACACACAGCTTTAAAATTTCTCTCTTTGTACTCTTTCCCTTTATTTCTCAGACTGGCCGACACTTAAGGAAAATAGAAAAGAACCCACGTTGAAATATCGGGGGCCAGGTTCCCCTGATAGACTTCCATCAGCAGTTGCTCTAATCCTGGTCCACAGAGAGGTGACAGAGCATCCAGATGTGGCCCCTGAACAATCTCTGCTGCCCAACAGCACTCACACCACGGGACCCTCACCCCATCTCCATCTATGTCTGGGTGTGAGCCCTTCCCAGGCCCATGCCCAGTGCTGCCTCTTCCCAAGTTCATGTCACTGGGTCACAAGAGATAAAATCTAAGCGTGATGAGAGGGACTGAGGGAAGGCATGGGTGAGTGTGAGCAAACCTGTCAGGCAGGACGCTTCAGACTCAGAGAAGATTCCCAACTCCAAGGCCCAGCAGCATTTCTGAAAGGAAGGAGACAGAACAATCCACCAAGAATATCATCTCACCTGAGGAAGAGCCATCCCTGACTCCTTTGCTTTCCTCTTCCTCTTCCGGGTTTCTTCCTCATGTATCAAGAGTGTTTAGAAGTCAATCCTGAAAGTTAAAAATACGTTGTTTATTGCTCAGAATCAACACATCCCCCTCCCTGTAACACAATGAAACATACAAAGGAGACCTCACCCTGAGGAAATGTGGTCCCCTCTACTGCCCACTGCAGAAGGGACAATAAACTCCTATAGGAAAACTCCCACTTCTCTCCTGGAGGAGCCCACACACACGCTCCTGCAATGGGGAGCTGGGCTGGAATGAGCTCCCCTTCAGGGTACAGACCCAGCCCTGACCAATCCTCAGCCCAGACCCTGAGGATCACTTGGGCTCAGGAGTCCAAGACCAGTCTGGCCAACACAGTGATATACTGTCTCTACTAAAAATAGAAAAACTGAGCAGGCATGGTGGCTCATGTCTGTAGTACTAGCACTCTGGAAGGCCGAGGAGGGTGGATTACTTGAGGTCAGAAGTTCAAGACCAGCCTGGCCAACATGGTGAAACCCCATCTCTACTAAATATAAAAAAAGTAAGTGGGCTTGGTGGGTGTCTATAATCCCAGTTACTCAGAAGGCAGAGGCAGGAGAATCGCTTGAACCCAGGAGGTGGCAGGTGCACTGAACCAAGATCATGCCACTGAACTTCAGCCTAGGTGACAATGTGAGACTCAAAAATAAAATAAAATAAAATAAAAATAAAACTACAATAATTAGCTGGGTGTGGTGGCACACACCTGCAATCTCAGCTACATGGGTTGCTGAGGCACAAGAATCATTTGAACCCAGGAAACAGAGGTTGCAGTGAGCCAAGATCATCAGACTGCACTCACAGCCTGGACAACAGAGACTGTCTCAAAAAAAAAAAAAAAAAAAAAGTTTCTGATGTGATTGATGCAGGGATAATAAAACCTGAGTAACGTGATAGAGACTGATGGGCAGAGTGAACTTCAGATAGTGGTGGGAGGGCATGGGAGACAGCTCTGAGCCTAGACCTGAACGAGGAGAAAAGGGACAGTGCCTTTTAAAAAGCACAACATGCTTTTTAAAGGCATTATGCATTAAGCTCACATTCCCTTAAATATTGTTTCCAAAGCTGCTCAGCCTCTAGCCCAGCTGGAATCTCCAGGAAGAGGCAGAGAGTTTGAGAAAAAAGACGCAGGGGAGGACAGGGTGGTGAAAAGAGAAAGCAGCCTTCCACACCCCAATTTACACGCTTCACCGTATCCTAAAGTTGCAAGCAGCACCTGAAATCATCACTAATTAAACAGAAAATGCATTCGACTTACCGGCCCAGCAAGCCACGAAAATGAGCAATGCCATCTACCAAAATAGATTAACTTTAGACTATCTCCTAGCCCAGGAAGGAGGAGTATGTAGAAAGTTTAATCTAACTAATTGCTGCCTAGAAATCCATGACAATAGGAAGGCTATTATAGAAATAACTGCCAGAGGCTGGGCGCGGTGGCTCAAGCCTGTAATCCCAGCACTTTGGGAGGCCGAGTCGGGTGGATGTAGAGGTCAGGAGATCGAGCCCATCCTGGCTAACACGGTGAAACCCCGTCTCTACTAAAAAATACAAAAAAAACTAGCCGGGCGAGGTGGCGGGCGCCTATAGTCCCAGCTACTCTGGAGGCTGAGGCAGGAGAATGGTGTAAACCCGGGAGGCGGAGCTTGCAGTGAGCTGAGATCCGGCCACTGCACTCCAGCCTGGGCGACAGAGCGAGACTCCATCTCACAAAAAAAAAAAAAAAAGAGAAAGAACTGCCAGAATGAAAAAATTAGCCCAAGTTCCAGTCCACACTTAGAAAAAGTAGGCTCCTGAGTCCCTCTTTAGAGGCTGGTTTTCCTCCTTCAGTATATTCAAAACCTTAATAGGAGTAGTTCTAGCCATGCTAAGAATTTGTTTAATACTCCCTTGCCTCTTACCTCTCCTTGTTAAGAACATTCAATCAACGATAGAAGCAATTGTAACCAGGCAGACTACGACTCAACTAATAGCTCTATGTGAATATCAGCCTGTGCCTAAAGAAGAAAGCCTGCTCTTTCATGAAGAATCCAGTAACAGTGGTGCTTTCTATTAAAATCTTGTGCCGGGCGCGGTGGCTCAAGCCTGTAATCCCAGCACTTTGGGAGGCGGAGATGGGCGGATCACGAGGTCAGGAGATCGAGACCATCCTGGCTAACACGGTGAAACCCTGTCTCTACTAAAAATACAAAAAACTAGCCGGGCGAGGTGGCGGCGCCTGTAGTCCCAGCTACTCGGGAGGCTGAGGCAGGAGAATGGCGTAAACCCGGGAGGTGGAGCTTGCAGTGAGCTGAGATCTGGCCACTGCACTCCAGCTCGGGCGACAGAGCCAGACTCCGTCTCAAAAAAAAAATAAAATAAAATAAAAAAAATAAAATCTTGTTTATAACAAGCATCTAAGGGAGGAAACTGAGGTAGAAATTTTAAAAATAAATATGCATTCATTCACTCCAAGAAAAGTAAAGGGCAAGGCAAAGGTTAAAAAGAAAAGAACCAGTTTTCCTCTGCCTAGCAAGCTCACTTCAAGAACAGTTATAAGATAACACTGTTTGCGAAGTCGAAGGCAAAGGAACGGGCTACAGACAGCCCCCCACCTTCTCAGAACAAGGGTGAAATAAAAAAAAAAAGGACAAATCTGTGTATTTAGCTGTTCTTGTTTTTCTTTCAACGCAGCTACAAGGCCACCAGCGATGGAAGGACACAAGTTACGCTATGCTATAGATTACCTGACCTATCAATATATGATTAACTGCTTTTATTCAGCTTCTGAAAGCAAAAAACCCCACTCCGTGTTTGTTGAAATGCTCAGCTTTTTTGATGTAAACCCACGGAGCCGGTGCGTACCTTAAATAAACATCATCCTGTCTCCCCCATATCAGTCTCTTCTCAGTTTCCCACAACATCATCTCTGCGCCTTCTCTGCTCTCTCCATTACATTCTCTCTTCCCTGTTATACCGCCCTGACCCTAGGTTCTAGCAGCCTAGATCCCCAGGTGTCCTCCCTGCTGTGGTTCTCCTTCTGTTCTCTTTGCCACCAGCACCACTCTGTCTGCCCCGGCTCCAAGTGCTTCCTCCTCTCCCTCACTCTGATGAGCCTCCCTCTTTGCTGCCCCTCTCCCTACATTGCTGTCCTTCATCTCTCTGTACATCTAGCTTTTCTCTACATTTCTCCAGCTGCTTTTCTCCTCCTGCTTTCTTACCGTTTTCTTTTCACTTTTGCTGCCTCTCGGCAAATCCCTCACCCATCCTCTACTTTGCCATCTGTTGTGGGTCTTTCTCATTCTTCTTTTCTGTCTCAGGTTTTCTACTGCTCTGTCTCCTGATCCCTTTGGCCCACACAATCACAGGAGGGTTTGGAGTAAGACGCCTGCATCCCGGTGGAGCACATTTTCCAGGGGCTGGAGCTGGGTAGGCAAGAACACCCCGTGTCACAGGACAGGCCCCAGGCACCTCCCCAACGCGGGCTCAGGAGAACCGGTGACTGCGGAGCGGAGACCTGTGGAGCAGCAGGGCCCGGCACGAGGACGGGGGTGAAGGGGCGATGGCGCCTTAAGACAGATGTGGGGTGGGGTCTGCAGGATCCCAGGACAAGGCAGAGGACGCGGCCTTCCCAGGACTGGGGCAGCGGCGCTGCGCTCCAGGGGCCTACGAGGGTGAGAATCCACCACTCCGGTGAGGACTTTAAAAAGCGCGGGGCGGGAGGAGTCAGAAAAAGGTTTAGAGCAGGAAAACTACGCGTTAGAAAGTGTATACATTGCCCTATAGCAGAAAGACGCGGGACGGGACCAGCCTCAGGGCGACCTAAAACCCAAAAGGAAGCGACCCCCGGCCTCTCACGGGGATGTCTCAATTTGCTCTGGGTGAAGGACGACGGCTGAGGTTTGTGGGGATCCCAGGTCCCAGCTGCGGAAGCGCCGGGGACCTGGGAAACGCAGACAATAGAAGTCAGGGCGAAACTCACGCGCCGCGTTGGAACCGTCACTCCACGAGATCCGCTTCCTGGTCTGCGCGAATCTGCGCGCGCAGGACAGAAGCCAGGCCTGGGCGGGACCCGCGAGGAGGTGGGCGGGGCCTGGGCGAGGTAGGGGCGGGGCGCGAGGCGGAGAGACTTTGCGCTTTAGAACCCGCAGCTGGCGGGGCGGGGGCGGGACCTGTGCGCCTCTCAGCCTTGTTCCCAGCACCTCTGTTTCCGGGTTTTGGAGGCCAGACCCGCCGGGAAGGCTGAGGCATGATTCAAAAGCCCTGGAATTGTCTGGAACGGGGATGCAAACTACAATGTAAAATGCAAGGCCCGGCCTGGGCGGAAGGTAGGATTTCATGCTGACGGCCCATAGAACAGAATAGAAATCCTCTCCCTTTCTATTCTCCATTCACTCGGGAGGGAGAGTCCATCCTGTGCTCAGCTTCAGAGATTTCCCTAAAGCCACCGCTTGGGATGCAGGACGGAGTGCTCAGGCCAGAGAGGTGTGAGGTTACAGCTTGTTGGATAAACACAGCAAGGATGCTGGGGCGGGGGCGGGAGCCTGAGGTCCCAGCTACTCAGGAAGCAGCAGTGGGAGGATCACTGAGTCTGGGTGTCCAGGCCAGCCTGGGCGACAAAGTAACACTCCCTCCGGCAGGGCCCCCTTCCTCGTCTCTCTTTTTTTTTTCCTTCGTTTTCTTTTAACGTGTTAAAATACAATTTTGGTGGTGTGAGATACAGATCCAACAGTATTCCATGTGGATATCCAGTTAGTTTTCCCAGCATATTTGTGGAAGAGATCTATTACTTTCTTTTACTTATTTATGTACTTATTTCTTTTCTTTTGTTTTGAGACAGAATATTTGTCTGTCACCCAGGCTGGAGTGCAGTGGCGGGATCTGGGGTCACTGCAGCCTCTGCCTCCTGGGTTCAAGCAATTCCCCTGCCTGAGCCTCCGGAGTAGCTGGTATTACATGTGCGTGCCACCATGCCCGTCTAATTTTTATATATTTGTACGTGGGTTCACCATATTGGCCAGGCTGGCCTCAAACTCCTGACTTCAAGTGATCCACTTGCCTCTGCCTCGGAAAGTGCTGAGAGTACAGGCGTGAGCCACCGCGCCTGGCCCAACAAATGCTGTTTACTTGACTTTCTAATTGTTGAGAAAATTTAATCGAAAGGTATGGGTAAAAGAAAGAGAGATCAGACTGTTACTGTGTCTATGTAGAAAGAAGTAGACATAAGAGACTCCATTTTGTTCTGTAATAAGAGAAATTCTTCTGCCTTGAGATGCTGTTAATCTGTAACCCTAGCCCCAACCCTGTGCTTGCAGAGACATGTGCTGTGTTGACTCAAGGTTTAATGGATTTGGGGCTATGCAGGATGTGCTTTGTTAAACAAGTGCTTGAAGGCAGTATGCTTGGTAAAAGTCATCGCCATTCTCTCATCTCAAGTACCCAGGAACACAAACACTGCGGAAGGCCGTGGGGACCTCTGCCTAGGAAAGCCAGGTATTGTCCAAGGTTTCTCCCCATATGATAGTCTGAAATATGGCCTTGTGGGAAGGGAAAGACCTGATCGTTCCCCAGCCCAACACCCGTAAATGGTTTGTGCTGAGGAGGATTAGTAAAAGAGGAAAGAAGGCCTCTTGGCAGTTGAGATAGAGAAAGCCATCTGTCTTCTGCCCGTCCCTGGGCAATGGAATGTCTGGGTGTAAAACCTGATTGTATGTTCTATTTACTGAGATAGGAGAAAACCGCCTTAGGGCTGGAGGTGAGACGTGCTAGGGGTAATGCTGATCTTTATGCATGGAAGATGTTTATGGAGATGTTTGCATATATGCACATCAAAGCACAGCACTTTTCCTTAAACTTATTCATGACACAGAGATCTTTATTCAAATGTCTTCCTGCTGACCCCCTCCCTACTATTACCGTATTGTCCTGCCACTTCCCCCTCTCTGGGATGGTAAAGATAATGATCAATAAATATTGAGGGAACTCAGACATGGGTGCCAGCGTGGGTCCTCCGTATGCTGAGCGCCGGTCCCCTGGGCCCACTTTTTCTTTCTCTATACTGTGCCTCTGTGTGTCTTTCTTTTCTCAAGTCTCTCGTCCCACCTGTCGGGAAACCCACAGGTGTGGAGGGGCAGGCCACCCCTTCAGAAAACAAAACAAAAAAGTCTTCCCCCAAGTGACAAATCATCTGCATGACAATAATAGAGAAAAATAAAAATCATTTCATTAATAAATAAGCTTTAGACCCGATTGTGATGGGAAATAGAGGCAAACAGCTAAGAGGCTGAAAAAAGAGAAAGAAATTTCACTTTTCTATACAACAATTAAGTTCATGTTTTCAAGTTAAACACTAATCAGGTCTCAGGGAAGAGGAGTTGACAACACGGTTGGTCATACATAGTTCATCCTGCGTCTACTTGGTAATGAAGGTTGTAGGGTCCAGCCCTACCGGGCTTAGCGGGTGTTCTCCCCGTGTGCAGAGAGGAGAGATTGTAATAAATAAAGACAAAAGACAAAGAGATAAAGAGGAAACAGATGGGCCCAGGGGACCACTGCCATCTACACATGGAGACCGTTAGTGGCCCGTAAGGACTGGGGCCACTGATATTTATTGCATACAAGACAAGGGGGCAGGGTAAGGAGGGTGAATCTTCTAAGTGATTGACAAGGCGAAGCAACTCACGTGATCACAGGATGGGGATCCTTCCATTTTAGGTAACTGAAGCAGAGAGAGAGAAGGCAGCATACATCAGTGTTTCTTCTATGCATTTATGAGAAAGACCAAAGACTTTAAGACTTTCACTATTTTTTCTACTGCTGTCCACTACGGACTTCAAAGAGGAACCAGCAGTATGGGAGGAACATAAAACTGGATGAGGAGCATGACCATTGAAACACAGCACCACAGGGAGGGATTTAGGCCTCCGGGTGACTGCGGGCAGGCCTGGATAATATCCAGCCTTCCACAAGAAGCTGGTGGAGCAGAGCGTTCCCTGACTCCTCCAAGGAAAGGAGACTCCCTTTTGCGGTCTGCTAAGTAATGGGTGTCTTCCCAGACACTTCCATTACTGCTTGACCAAGGAGCCCTCAAGCGGCCTTATGCGGGCATGACAAAAGGTTCACCTCTTGCCTTCTAGGTCACTTCTCACAATGTCCCTTCATTACCTCACCCTACACCTGCTGGTTATTCCTAGGTTGTATTGGTAATGCAACAAAGAGTAATATTAAAAGCTAATGATTAATAATGTTTACAATAATGATTGATAATTGTCCGTGATCATCTCTATATCTAACTTATATTTGACTATTCTTATTCTAACTATTTTCTTTATTATATTATACTGAGACAGTTTGTGCCTTCAGTCTCTTGCCTCAGCATCTAGGCAATCTTTTGCCCATAGGAGGTGACCATCTGTCTCAGCTAATTAGCTTCATTCTGAGGGAGGGGGAGAAACCCTAACCCAGGTCTTTTTGACAAGTGTGAATTTTGCACCATGGTGACAGTTGCCCTCTCTGGTGAGGCTCCTACAATCTGACAGAAACTGATGTCAGTAGTAAATAATAAAATTTAGAATATATGATTAAGTATAGAGTTTATGTGAACACAAAGCGTGAGGATAGCCACCTGGAAACATCAACTCCAAAGGAATGGGATCAGCGTTCCCAGGTAGAGATGTTAAGTTTTCACACACAGAGAAAGACAGAGAAGCTTTAGCAGAATCACCACATTTTCCATTCAAGACCAGTGTGTAGGATAGGGTGCAGCAAGTTGATTGGTGATGGGTTGATATACTTCAAGGAAGGTTACTTTATGACTTGATATAAAGGGGCAATGATCCAAGGAGGTCTTAGCTCTGGGACTGCTTAGTCTTTATATTTACAGAAACATTCTTTTTTTTTTTTTTTTTTTGAGATGGAGTCTCGCTCTGTCGCCCAGGCTGGAGTGCAGTGGCCGGATCTCAGCTCACTGCAAGCTCTGCCTCCCGGGTTCACGCCATTCTCCTGCCTCAGCCTCCCAAGTAGCTGGGAGTACAGGCGCCGGCCACCTCGCCCGGCTAATTTTTTTCGTATTTTAGTAGAGACGGGGTTTCACCGTGTTAGCCAGGATGGTCTCGATCTCCTGAACTCGTGATCCGCCCGTCTCGGCCTCCCAAAGTGCTGGGATTACAGGCTTGAGCCACCACGCCCGGCCTTTTTTTTTTTTTTTTTAAGATGAAGTCTTGCTCTCTCACCCAGACTGGAGTGCAGTGGTGCGATCTCGGCTCACTGCAAACTACACCTCTCGGATTCAAGCAGTTCTCCTGCCTCACCTTCCCAAGTAGCTGGGATTACAGGCAGACACCACCACGCCTAGCTAATTTTGTTTTCATTTTGTTCTTTGAGACAGAGTCTCGTGGTGTTGCCTAGGCTGGAGTGCAGTGACATGATCTCAGCTGCTCGCTGCAACCTCTGTCTCCCAGGTTCAAGTGATTCTCCTGCCTCACCCTCCCGAGTAGCTGGGATTACAGGAGTGCACGACCACGCCCAGCTAATTTTTTTATTTTTTTGTAGAGACGGGGTTTCACCATGTTGGCCCGGCTGGTCTTGAACTCCTGACCTTGTGATCCAACCGCTTCAGCCTCCGAAAGTGCTGGGATTACAGGCATGAGCCATCACACCCTGCCTGACAAATACATATTTTTATGAGCATTTTAAATGTAAAACTAGCCTGCCACATCTTTGTAAGTACCTGGTTTCCATGTTGCAATTTTTTCACTTTGAATATTTAAATACCTTTTGTTTAGTCTGTGTAGGGTCCAGCCCTACGGGGCTTAGCTGGTGTTCTCCCCATGTGCAGAGACAAGAGACTGTAATAAATAAAGACACAAGACAAACAGATAAAGAGAAAACAGCTGGGCCCACAGGACCACTTCCATCAAGACGCGGAGACTGGGCTGGGCGCGATGGCTCACGCCTGTAATCCCAGCACTTTGGGAGGTCTAGGCGGGCAGATCACCTGAGGTTGGGAGTTCAAGACCAGCCTGACCATCATGGAGAAACCAGTCTCTACTGAAAATACAAAATTAGCAGGGTGTGGTGGCACATGCCTATAATCCCAGCTACTAGGGAGGTTGAGGCAGGAGAATCACTTGAACCTGGGAGGTGGAGGTTGCGGTGAGCCGAGATCGTGCCATTGCACTCCAGCCTAGGCAACAAGAGTGAAACTCCATCTCAGAAAAAAAAAAAAAAAGACGTAGAGACCGGTAGTGGCCCCTAACGGCTGGGCGCACTGATATTTATTGCATACAAGACAAGGGGGCAGGGTAAGGAGGGTGAATCTAAGTGATTGATAAGGTGAAGCAAGTCACGTGATCATAGGACAGGGGGCCCTACACTTTTAGGTAGTCAAAGTAGAGAGAGCAGGCAGCATACGTCAGCGTTTTCTTCTATGCACTTACAAGAAAGATCAAAGATTTTAAGACTTTCACTATTTCTGCTACCGCTGTCTACTACAAACTTCAAAGAGGAACCAGGAGTACGGGAGGAACATGAAAGTGGACAAGGAGCGTGACCATTGAAGCACAGCACCACAGGGAGGGGTTTAGGCCTCCGGACGACTGCAGGCAGGCCTGGATAATATGCAGCCTTCCACAAGAAGCTGGTGGAGCAGAGCGTTCCCTGACTCCTCCAAGGAAAGAAGACTCCCTTTCGCAGTCTGCTCAGTAACGGGTGTCTTCCCAGACACTGGCGTTACCGCTTCACCAAGGAGCCCTCAAGTGGCCCTTATGCGGGCATGACAGAAGGCTCACCTCTTGCCTTCTATGTCACTTCTCACAATGTCCTTTCAGCACCTGACCCTCTACCCACTGGTTATTCCTATGTTATCTTAGCAATGCAGTATAGAGTAATATTAAAAGCTAGTGATTAATAATGTTTATAATAGTAATTGATAATTGTCCATGATCATCTCTATATCTAATTTGTATTATGACTATTCTTATTCTAACTATTTTCTTTATTAAATTCTGACACAGTTCGTGCCTTCGGTCTCTTGCCTTGGCACCTAGGTAATCTTTCACCCACATCTCCCCCCTTTTTATTGATTAGGATTGTCATTGCCATCATTGCTTGTCGCTGGCTTCGAGCTTTTCATCAGACTCCGTGGAGACACTTGCAGACTAAAAGCAAACGACATAAACACACCAGTATTAGTAATGCCAATAACAAAAGTGAACCTCCAATGGGCTTGATCCACTTGAAAAGATTTATATCAGGTAGTCCTTTTGTAATTGTTTCAAATATGTCAGAACCAGGAATGGTAGTTAAGTGAGCCTGGGAAGCCTCAAAAATTTGTTCCTTAAGTGTTGAAATATCTAAGGTTAAATGATCATCCCAGGCTTTTAGATGCCTTTGGACCTTTTCCCAACTATGTTGATCTTCGCTGTAAGCATAAGGTGTTATGCAAAAATCAGTGTATTCCAATCACATTGTAGTTGCATTCAGTGTGCTAAATTCATCATTCTGTCTCCCAACCAGATTACACTCTGGTGGAGGTCATTAATTTGATTGGCCAGTTTTTGATCAGTCTCAGCCTGAGAATTCCAAAGTCGGTGGACTTCTTTTGCCATGTTTCCACACAATGGGCAGTCTGGACCGAGTTAGGAATGGCTACTCCAGCAGTAGCCGCTGTTGTAACAGCAATTAAACCTGCAATCACAGCAATGAGTGTAAAAATGAATCTCCTAGTTCTTTTAAGGATCCCTTTAAGGACTTCATTGACTATATGAATAGAAGGAGAAGATTCCCAGGGGCGGTGTAAAGAAACTGGTATCCATACCCATTCCCTGGCTCTGACCAGGAGAACACTTGTTTTTGGGTCAACTGTAGCATCAATACACATAAACAATTTGCAATTATTGCATTCAACAGTTTGGGTATCATGGATGATAATTATGTTTCCAACCAATAACATATATAGTGGTTTAACACAGCTCCTCATGGGTACCACCGCATCAGAAATTAAAGTGACCTTATACATGTTTGTTTTGGTATTTGTAAGAATTTTTTGATAAGCTACATTCCATAATCTGGTTCCAGATAAGGCTTCAGCCAACTTCCACAATTCAGGATGTTCTGGGGTAAGTACAGGATGAATCATTTTTGGTCTAGGAGGAACAATGCCCTTGTCCAACCATTTGAATGGGTAAGGAGACACCCATTTCTTCTTTTTTTAGGACTGCCAGCCTTCTTCTTCATAATCGATTAAGTAGTTAAACTCTGAACTTTGGGTATTTTGGTCAGAGCAATCTCGCCAATATACCCTTTTGGGGCCCAGTCAATGACAGTCCCTGTGACAGGACTCTGTGGCACTGCCGGTGTTGGGGTGTTGCAGTCACTCCATAGGATGTTTCCAATTACTAAAGCTGCCTTTATAGTGTCTTTTAAAGAGTCTGACAATCCTTGTGTTTTATTGTGTTTTACTGTGACAGGAATTCTCCATTCCTCAAATGAATTTATTTTAAAGGTCAGAACCTGAAAAGAATTACTACTCAAAACATTATGCACCTGATAAGAATCATTACTGGAGGCCAGTACAGTCCACATTCAATTTTGATTAGAGAATGCCAAACAGCCAGGTGCAATTCCTATGCACAATGGTGGAAATCTATATCCAATGGACACATTAAAAGGCATTCGTTCTTCATCTGGTTGAGCCTGAAATCTGTCATCATTAGGGACCAGCATGAATGCACTGTCATTAGTACAAACCTCCACTGAGGAATCCATCCATGAAACAGATCGAATAAGAGGGGGAAACAGGACATATGCCCAGTAGGTGTAATTGTGAGTTGCTGTAGCCCCAGGTATACTTAACACTACAGTAACTACCAGAAAGGCAGCCAAGATAATATTACCTGTAGTTTTTGGAATCCCTTTGTCCTGTAGGTGTCTCTCAGCCTCTTCGAACATTACTTTTATCTGACCCCATGTCAGCGAGGTGGAATTTTTTGTATTGGGAGTTGTAGGGTGAGGCTGTGATGTGAAGTTAAGATTACAAATTTTATTAGTCAGGTGATGAGCCTTGAGTTTCGATTTCCGGAGGCTGTTCGCCTTTTGTTTCTGATGGTTCTTCAAGACTGGAGTCATGGTACAATTTCAGCTGACGGGAGGGAACCCAAACAGTTTGTTGGTCCTTTCCTGGGGAGACACAAGCAAAACCCCTATGCCATGTTATTACAGTGCTTAATTCCCATTTATTAGTTTTTGTGTCCTTCCACGATACTCTCTTGCCTTTTTGTGGGTCAAATTTGTTACCAGTAAAGTGTCGTTCTGCTGCTGTGAAAGGTTGGTTCTTAGCCAAATTTTAAAAATTTAATGTGAACAGAGCTAAATGTATCTGAGCATGGGGAGCACTGGCATCCCCTTTCTTTTTGTTATCTTGCTTGCAAAGCTGGTCTTTGAGAGATTTATTAGATCATTCCACCAGCACCTGTCCTTGAGAATTATAGGGAATTCCAGTAGTGTGATTAATGTCCCATGCTTGAGTGAACTTTTTAAAGGCAATGCTGGTATAGCTGGGACCATTATCAGCTTTAAGCTTGGTGGGGCAGCCCATAACTGAGAAACAGGAAAGCACATGTCGTTTAACATGAGTAGTACTTTCTCCTGTTTGGCACATAGCCCCGAGGAAGAGGGAAAATGTGTCCACTGTTAACGTGCAGGAAAGAAAGTCTCCCAAAAGCTGGAAAGTGGGTTATGTCCATTTGCCAGACGGCGTTGGGGGAAAGGCGTCGAGGATTAACTCCTGAGGGAAGCGGCTGTAAAATTAACAACTATGGTTTTTGCCTGTTTCCATGAGAGGAGGAACTTGCTTCAGAGTCCTGCAGCATTGGCATGAGTTAGGGCATAAAAATTTTGCACGGCGGTAAAAATGGGTGCAACTAAAGCATCAATTCTGGCATTGGCTGCCAAAAGAGGTCCTGGAAGAGATGTATGAGCTCGAATATAAGTAATGTAAAAGGGAGCAGAGTGCGCTCTGAGAATTGCCTGAAACCTTTGAAAAAGTGAAAGTAAACTTTCATCAGGGAAAACGTAATTAGTGCCGTTTCTATGTTGTGCGTAACACGCACGACGTATGCAGAATTGGAAACAATGTTGACAGGTTCAGAAAATCCTCAAGGACAGCCATAACAGCGATAATTTCAGCTCGCTGTAGAGAAATAGATCCTGTGTTAAGAACGCATTCTTGTGGCCCTGTGTATGCAGCACAGCCATGAGAGGAAGCGTCAGTAAAAAGAGTAACAGCTCCAGTTAGTGGAGTACTTTTAGTAATGTTAGGTAAAATCCAGGAAGCGAGTTTTAGGAACTGGAACAATATTACATTAGGGTAATGATTGTCAATTATACCAGGGAACCTGGCCAGATTTACTTGCCAAGCAACAGTTTGTAAAAGCTTGTCAAACTTCTTGACGGTTTAATGGAACAATAATTTTTTTGAGATTTCTGTCCTGAAAGTAATAAAAAGATGGGAGCAGGCTTGTCCAATAAGGTTAGAAATTTGGTCAAGGTAAATAGTAAGTGTCCTTAGAGAGTTATGGGGAAGAAAACACCATTCAATTAAATCCTGTTCTTGAGTAATAATTCCTGTTGGAGAGTGTTCAGTGGGAAAAATTAAAATAGTAAAAGGTAATTTGGGATTGAATCTAGTGAACTGAGACCACTGCACTGTTTGTCCAACCAATCATAACTCAGACTCAGTTTCAGGTGTGAGGAACCTTTTACTATGCAAATCTGGATCCTCTTGTAATGTGGTTAACAGGTTAGACATAGCATATGTAGGGATGCCCAAAGAAGGGCGAATCCAATTAATATCTCCAAGTAATTTTTTTTTTTTTTTTTTTTGAGACGGAGTCTCGCTCTGTTGCCCAGGCTGGAGTGCAGTGGCACGATCTCCGCTCACTGCAAGCTCTGCGTCCAGGTTCATGCCATTCTCCTGCCTCAGCCTCCCGAGTAGCTGGGACTACAGGTGCCCGCCACCACCCCCAGCTAATTTTTGTATTTTCAGTAGAGACAGGGTTTCACCCTGTTAGCCAGGATGGTCTCAATCTCCTGACCTCGTGATCCACCCGCCGCGGCCTCCCAAAGTGCTGGGACTACAGGCGTGAACCACTGCGCCCCGCCAAAGTAATTTTTGAAAGTCATTTAAAGTTTTTAAGGAGTCTCTCCTAAGCTGGACCTTTTGTGGTTTAATCACCTTGTCTTCTAATTGCATGCCCCAATATTGAAAAGGAGAAGTTCGAATTTTCTCTGTGCAATAGTCAAACCTGCATCTGAAACAGCCTATTGAATCACAGAAAAGTAGGAAATCAAAATGGCGTGCGTGGGGGCCACGCAGAGAATATCATTCATATAGCGAATGAAGTAACATTGGGAAAACTGATCCCTAACTGGGTGAAGCACGTGCCCCACAAAGTACTGACAAATCGTGGGACTGTTATGCATGCCCTGTAGCAAGACTTTCCAATGGAGGCATGCAGCTGGAGTGATATCGTTGAGGGAAAGGACCGTAAAAGCAAATTTGTCAAAGTCCTGAGAGGCTAGTGGAATGTTAAAAAAGTAATCTTTAAGATCTATGATGATTAGAGGCCAATACTCAGGGAGCATGGAGGGGGAGAGGAAACCAGGTTGCAACATCCCCATAGTTGAAGTACAGCATTAACTGCCCTGAGATCAATGAGCGTTCTCCATTTTCCAGGTTTCTTTTGGATAGCAAAGACAGGTGAATTCCATGGAGAAAAACATTCCTCAATGTGTCCCAATTCTAACTGTCCCAGGACTAAATTATGGAGCACCTCCGGCTTATTTTTTTGGGAGTGGTCACTGATCCACCCAAACCAGTTTCTGAGTTTTCCAAGTTAAAGGCATGGGATCTGGAGGCTTTTTTTCTTCAAGACAGAGTTTCGCTCTTTTTGCCAAGGCTGGAGTGCAATGGCGCGATCTCGGCTCACCGCAACCTCCGCCTCCCAGGTTCAAGCGATCCTCCTGCCTCAGCCTCCCGAGTAGCTGGGATTACAGGCATGTGCCACCACCCTGGCTAATTTTGTATTTTTAGTAGAGACAGGGGTTTCTCCATGTTGGTCAGGCTGGTCTTGAACTCCCGACCTCAGGTGATCCACCTGCCTCGGCCTCCCAAAGTGCTGGGATTACAGGTGTGAGCCACCGTGCCTGGCTAGATCTGGAGGCTTGATAGTGACTGCTTCTAAAAAGAATAACCAAGCCCTTTGGGGTCAAATTTATAGGAAGGTTGAATAGGTTCAGTAATACCCCGGGCTGATTTCCCCAGACCAGTACCTTGAACAAATCCCATTTTTTCCATAATGTTTTTACTTTGCTCACTGTAAGTAGCATGTGGAAATGAAATTTGTGCATCCACTGTTGTAAAAGATCTCTTCCCCAGAGATTAACTGGAATAGGTGTAATTAGAGGTTGAATAGTATTGCGGGATCTGGCCAGTAGCCTGCAATGCAACGGGACTCTCTCTTTGTTCCCAGGCAGATCAAAGAAATAATAGACACACACAAGATAGTGAAAGCTGGGTCCAGGGGGCTCACCGCCTTCTGGTCCCGCGGTGCTGCCAATGCACTGGATATGCCAGCATTTATTATTAAGTTTAGTGAGGGTGGGGGTAGGTTAGTGAGGGATTTAGGGTCATTTGATTATGAGGTGAGATGGTCATGTGGGGATGAAGTAATTCTTTAACATAACATCTGTATGCAGAAGTACAGTATACAGAGGTAAGAATTTACAATATGTGTGCATCAGTAATTTCTAACAGAGCCTTAAAACAGAAGCACTGTCTTACATAACCTATGATTAGCAAGATATTAATCAGCAATAACAGTTGCAGCAAAAGCTGGTTACAAACAATCCATAGAAACAGGACATAAAGCTAGACAACCAGTTAGACCACAAATTCTCATAAGGGAGTATGCCTTAACCCTAAAGAGGTCTAGAAGGGCCGTGGCAAGATGAGGGCATTTATAGCCCTATCTTATCCATATGGACACACAGGCACCCCTCATGTGTCCGTTTATAGGCTCTCCACAAGGGTCGCATTCCATTCCCAGAGCTATGAACATCTGCTTTTCTGGGATAGGAATCTTGGTGATGTAAAACCTCCCTGACTGCACGTCCACTCATAGGCTCTCTGCAGGGGGAGGCACATCACAAGCCCTTGGCTCATTCTGGAAGTCCAACCTGGCATTGCCTTTATGCAATCCTGCATGCAATTTTGTATTTACAATAATCAGGAGCATTTCATCTTTTATTCCATAGAAATAGTTTCAGGGGGTCTCCCTACAGAATAGTACCAGTCTGTCCCTCCAGGCCATGACAACATAAAATAGTGGAACTTTCATAAGCCTCGGAGGCCTGACCAACTCCCACGAACCTGGTGGATGTGCATCCTTTGGGCCAGTCACGAGGCCATTGATGTAAAGCAATAATGGAAACAACAGCACTCATGTCAATCATGCTCTCGAATTTCTTTCCCTGTATATGCATGGAACAAACAGGTCGGGTGTCAGAAATTTTGTTAGCCCAGTAAACCGCTTTACCCTGATTATCTGTACTCCCAAAACCTCCAATTCTTCTATGAGAACTGGATCTGAGTAGAATGTATGGCAGAAGAAGAAGTTGAGCAATTCGATCTCCTGCAGAAGCTTGCCAAGGAACTGTAGAACTAACAATAATGTGTATCTCCCCAGAGTAATCAGAATCAATCACACCAGTATGTACCTGAGCACCTTTTAAATTTAAGCTTGAGGGACTGAGCAATAAACCAACAGAGTCAGGCAGCAAGGGTCCAAAAACACCCGTGGGAACAGCGATTGGTGGCTCTCCAGGCAAAAGGGAAATGTCCTTAATAACTCCCATGCTGGAGTGCAGTGTCATGACCACAGCTCGCCGCAGCCTCAACCTCCCAGGCTGAAGCCATCCTCCCACCACAGACTCCACAGTAGCTGGCCCTGCAGTCATATGCCACCATGCCCAGCTAATTTTTGTATTTTTTCTAGACAAAGTGGTTTCACCATGTTGCCCAGGCTAGTTTTGAACACGTGGGCTCACGTGACCCACCTGTCTTGGCCTCTGAAAGTGCTGGGATTACAGGCCTGAGACACTGCATCTGATCTCATCATAAATTTGATATTTCTTCTTGCTTCAATTTTAGCAGAATTTATATTGCTTTGATAGAGTCTCTTTTCAAACTCATGTCTTATCCTTCTGAGTGCCATAAACTAGAGTGTGTTCAGACTTGTTATAACAGACTTGTACCAGGTTATTTTGTTGCAAAAACTGAAATTCATGCACAATTTTCTCATAATACATATTTTTCCATGAACATCTTCAAGATCCCTTGTACTAGAAAACTGTATTTAAGAGGACATTTTAAAAATGTAGATATTCAAGTGCCACTTATTTCTGGGATGCAAGGATGGTTCAACATATTCAAGCAAATCGATGTGATATATCACTTGAACAGAATGAAAGGTGAAAACCACATCATCTCAATAGATGGATAAAAAGCATTTCACATAATTCAAAATCCAGTCATCATAGAAATCCTAAACAAAATAGATAGAGAAGGAAATTTAACTCAACAATAGAAAGACCATCTGTGAAATGACCAATGAGTAAACAGTCAAGCAGGGAAAATGGAATGCTTGTCCTGTAGGATCTCACATGATGCAAGAATTCTCTCACCCCTTTTATTCAATCAATACTGGCTGTCCTAGCCAGAGCAGTGAAATAGCAGAGGAAATAAAACTCATCCAAATCAGAACAAAAGAAGTAAAAATATTTGTTTGTAGATGACATGATCTTCTATGCAGAAAATCACAAAGAGTCAACCAAAATACTACTGGAACTAGGTAACATATTCAGTAGATTTGCACAATACATTATCAGCACCAAAAATTAGTTGAATTTCCATACTCTAACAATAAACAATTTTAAAAGAAAATTTTAAGACACTTCCATTTGCTGGAGAACTTAAAGAAATACTGGTGGGCGCAGTGGCTGACGCCTGTAATCTCAGCACTCTGGGAGGCGGAGGCAGGCGGATCAAGAGGTCAGGAGATCGAGACCATCCTGGCTAACACAGTGAAACCCCATCTCTACTAAAAAATACAAAAAATTAGCTGGGCATGGTGGCGGGCACCTGTAGTCCCAGCTAATTGGGAGGCTGAGGCAGGAGAATGGCGTGAACCCAGGAGGCGGAGCTTGCAGTGAGCCGAGATCGCGCCACTGCACTCCAGCCTGGGCGACAGAGTGAGACTCCGCCTCAAAAAAAAAAAAAAAAAAGAAATACTTAGAAATAAACGTAAAAAGTCAGAAGTTTGTACCTTGAAATCTATAAACATTGATTGAAATGATTAAAAACGTAAGAGCTACAACCCATATTGATTGGAAACATTAATATTGTTAAATGATTATATAATCCAATGTTATTTAGATTCAACACGATACCCATAAAAATCCCTATCAGTTTTTGTTAAAGACACAAAAAAGAGGCTGGGAAGATGGTTCACATCTGTTGGCCAGGCTGATCTCAAACTCCTGACCTCAAGTGGTCTACCCAACTTGGCCTCCCAAAGCACTTGGATTACAGGTGTGAGCCACTGTGCCTGGCCCAATCCTCTTAAGATAAACACTTTAAGGTCAATTAATGCTTGAACTCAACGTTAAGTCAATTCAAACTCAAGTCAATGCTGAATTGACTCTAATGTCAATTAATGCTTGATCGTTTGCTCTACTCATTGCATTTGGAACAACTACCTCCAACATGAATTTTCTGATATTCTGCAAGGAGAGAACTCAGACTGAAGACCTTGGCACACTGACGACATTTCTAAGATTTCTGTCCAGTATGCATTCTCTGACGTCTAATGAGGTGTGAAGTGAAGGCTTTGCCACAAACATCACACTTGTGAAGTTTTTCTCCTGTATGAATTCTCCTATGTTTTGCATAAGATGAAGCTTGACTGAAGACCTTGCCACAGTCATGACATTTGTAAGTTTCTCTCCAGCATGAGTTTGCTGATGAACCGTAAGGTATGAACGATGTCTGAAAAGTTTGCCAAATTTATTACACTAGTATGATCTATCTTCATTATGGATTCTCCAATGATTCACAATGTCGGTAGGGTTACTGAAAACTTTGTGACAATCATTGCATTAGTAAAGTTTTCTTACACAATGGATTGCCTGATGGTAAACAAGTGTTGACTGCCCACTAAAGACTGTCATGCTCATTACACTTGTAAGGTTTATCTCCAGTGTTAATTCTAGGATATTGTGCCAGGTGTGAATCATGCCTGAAAGCCTTGTCACAAACTTACATTTTTATGGTTTCTCTCCAGTATGAATTCTCCTGTGTCTTTCCAGGTTTGATGTGCGACTGAAAAGTTTCTGACATTCTTCATATTTGTAAGCTTTCTCTCCAGTATGAATTCTCCTGTCATTCCAGGCCTGATTTGCGACTGTAAACTTTGTCACATGGTTTGCATTCCAAAGGTTTCACTCCAGTATGAATTCTATGATGACGTGCAAGGTGTCCTTGGTGATTAAAAACCTTACCACATTCATTACACTTGTAAGGTTTCTCTCCACTATGAAGTCTATGATGACATGTAAGG
This sequence comes from Papio anubis, assembly GCF_008728515.1. Taxonomy (NCBI): domain Eukaryota; kingdom Metazoa; phylum Chordata; class Mammalia; order Primates; family Cercopithecidae; genus Papio; species Papio anubis. The sequence continues at coordinate 8,162,286 of NC_044995.1, read as the reverse complement.
TATGACTTCTGACTAAAGGTCTTGCCACACTCATTACACTTGTAAGGTTTCTCTCCAGTATGAAGTCTACGATGGCATGTAAGGGGTGACTTCTGACTAAATGTCTTGCCACACTCATTACACTTGTAAGGTTTCTCTCCCGTATGAAGTCTACGATGGCATGTAAGCGATGACTTATGACTAAAGGTCTTGCCACAGTCATTACACTTGTAAGGTTTCTCTCCGGTATGAAGTCTACAATGGCATGTAAGGGATGACTTCCGAGTAAAGGTCTTGCCACACTCATTACACTTGTATGGTTTCTCTCCAGTATGAATTCTCCTACGTCCTTCAAGGTCTAATTTCAAATGGAAAGCTTTGTCACATTCTTCACATTTGTAAGGTTTCTCTCCAGTAGGAAGTCTATGATGGCACGTAAGGGATGACTTCTAGACTAAAGGTCTTGCCACAGTCATTACACTTGTAAGGTTTCTCTCCAGTATGAAGTCTATGATGGTATGTAAGGCGTGACTTCTGACTAAAGGTCTTGCCACAGTAATTACACTTGTAAGGTTTCTCTCCCGTATGAAGTCTACGATGGCATGTAAGCGATGACTTATGACTAAAGGTCCTGCCACACTCATTACACTTGTAAGGTTTCTCTCCAGTATGAAGTCTACGATGGCACGTAAGGGATGACTTCCGAGTAAAGGTCTTGCCACACTCATTACACTTGTATGGTTTCCCTCCAGTATGAACTCTCCTATGTCCTTCAAGGTCTAATTTCAAATGGAAAGCTCTGTCACATGCTTCACATTTGTAAGGTTTCTCTCTAGTAGGAAGTCTACGATGGCACGTAAGGGATGACATCCAGCTGAAGATCTTGCTGCATTCATTACACTTGTAAGGATTCTCTTCAGTATGAATTTTCTTATGTATTCCAAGGTTAGATTTGAAACTGTAAGCTTCGTCACATTCCTCACATTTGCAAGGTTTCTCTCCAGTATGAAGTCTACGATGGCATGTAAGGTATGACTTCAGACTAAAGGTCTTGCCACACTCATTACACTTGTACAGTTTCTCTCCAGCATGAATTCTCCTATGTCTGTCACGGCTTGATTTGAAACGGAAAGCTTTGTCACATTCTTCACATTTGTAAGGTTTCTCTCCAGTATGAAGTCTACGATGGTATGTAAGGTATGACTTCTGACTAAAGGTCTTGCCACAGTCATTACACTTGTAAGGTTTCTCTCCAGTATGGAGTTTACGATGGTATGTAAGGGATGACCTCTGAGTAAAGGTCTTGCCACACTCATTACACTTGTAAGGTTTCTCTCCAGTATGATGTCTACGATGGCATGTAAGGTATGACTTCTGAGTAAAGGTCTTGCCACACTCATTACACTTGTAAGGTTTCTCTCCAGTATGATATCTACGATGGCATGTAAGGGATGACTTCTGAGTATAGGTCTTGCCACACTCATTACACTTGTATGGTTTCCCTCCAGTATGAATTCTGCTATGTCCTTCAAGGTCTAATTTCAAACAGAAAGCTGTGTCACATTCTTCACATTTGTAAGGTTTCTCTCCAGTAGGAAGTCTATGATGGCACGTAAGGGATGATATCCAGCTGAAAGTCTTGCTGCACTCATTATGCTTGTAAGGATTCTCTTCAGTATGAATTTTCTTATGTATTCCAAGGTTTGATTTGAAACTGTAAGCTTTGTCACATTCTTCACATTTGTAAAGTTTCTCTCCAGTATGAAGTCTACGATGGCACATAAGGTATGACTTCGGACTAAAGGTCTTGCCACACTCATTACACTTGTACAGTTTGTCTCCACAATGAATTCTCCAATGTTTTTCAAGGCTTGATTTGAAACGGAAAGTTTTGTCACATTCTTCACATTTGTAAGGTTTCTCACCAGTGTGACATCTATGATGGCATGCAAGGTCTCGCTTCCGATTAAAGACCTTGCCACATACATCACATTTAAATTGTTTCTCTCCTAAATGGATTATCTGATGTTTCCTTAGGAGTGAGCTATAATTATAGACTTTCCTGCTCTCATTGCATTGGAAAGATCTTTCCCTAACTTGTACTTCCTGTTTTTGTGTGAGTAATGAAGAATTCAGGAAATTATTCCCATAGTTATTAGACATATGGGTTTTGGGATTACAAGAAATTCTTTGGGCAGTTGAAACCGAGGAAGCATCATTGATAGACTTTTCAACTTGATTATCAATTTTCTGTTCGGTGTGGAATATGTGCAGTTCAGGCAGATGCGAATGAAAGTTTAATCCAAACTGATCTTTAATAGGTTTGTTTCCAGCATGACTTTGATCATATCGGTCTGTACTACATGTCAACATTTTTATTTTTGTCATGGGTGCTTCATGGTCATTTCTTTCATCTTCTTGCCACTGAAAGTCAACATCATGAATATGTTTATGAATATCCTGGAAACAAAAGTCTCCAATGTGATGACTTTCATGTCTTTGCAATGTCCCTGTGTGGAACACTTCTCTATTGCCTTGCGCTGTTGACAAGACCTCCTTCATTGTGCATTTGGAAGAGATATCTACAAAGTATAAACACCAAATGGTTTCAAATTAAGTACAGATGGTAAATAATGCTGAAATGTGTAAATATGACACACACAAAAATACTTATTTTAACCTTTCCAAACACGACCCTCAAAGCTTAGGAACAGAAAAGCATAAGATTCTTTAACAAATAAAGAGCTGTTACATGTGCTTCAAATTACTTTTACGGAAGCCGGTTTCCAATATCGTGACAAAACAATGACAGAGCACAAACATGTAGCCTAAAGTAAGGAATATTTTTCCATTGTGACCCTAAAATGTCTCACAGTTTGTAAAAAACATATCACTGTCACATCAATGTAAAGTATATATTATTCATATTTACAGCATATTTACTGTATACAAATAAATGCTACAGGACCACATGATATACTATATTGGTAAATAATCCACAACGAGCTCATGTGAGGATAACCAAAATCAATGGAAATTCTGTATTGTCAAACAATCATAGCACTGAGAAGATAAGAAAAGATTACAAAATTTAGCCAGGCGTGGTGGCCCACATCTGCAGTCCCACCTACTCGGGAGGCTGAGGCACAATAATTATTTGAGGCCGGGCGCAGTGGCTCAAGCCTGTAATCCCAGCACTTTGGGAGGCCGAGATGGGCGGATCACAAGGTCAGGAGATCGAGACCACCCTGGCTAACATGCTGAAACCCCGTCTCTACTAAAAAATACAAAAAACTAGCCGGGCGAGGTGGCGGGCGCCTGTAGTCCCAGCTACTCGGGAGGCTGAGGCAGGAGAATGGCGTAAACCCGGGAGGCGGAGCTTGCAGTGAGCTGAGTTCCAGCCACTGCACTCCAGCCTGGGGGACAGAGCGAGACTCCGTCTCAAAAAAAAAAAAAAAGAATTATTTGAACCCAAGACGCAGAGGTAGCAGTGAGCTGAGATTGCACCACTGCACTTCAGCCTGGGTGACAAAGCGAGACTCCATCTCAAAAAACAAAACAAAAGTTAATACAATGTTTTTCTGAATAACTGTCATGAAATTACCTATGTCCTTGCAGAAAAGGCACGTTATGACATTTTTTAAAAAATTCTTTATTTTTATATTTTTGAGATGAAGTTTCACTCTGTCATAACCAGTTGGAATTCAATGGCCCAATCTCGGCTCACTGCAACCTCCGCCTTTTGAGTTCAACCCATTCTCCTGCCTCAGCCTCCTATGTACTTGGGATTACAGGCACACACCACCATGCTTGGCTAATTTTTGTATTTTCAGTAGAGATAGGGTTTCAACATCTGGCCAGGCTGGTCTCAAACTTTTCACCTCAAGTGATCCACTCGCCTTAGCCTCCCAAAGTCCTGGGATGGCATGTGTGAGCCACAGCATCTGGTGGCACTTTGTGACATTAACTAGTGGACTGTGTCAGTCATACTGCATACCACATGCTGAAAAGCCTTATGTACAGATATAAAAATTAATTAGTAAAACATTGTAACCCATAAAACCAGCAAGCAAATAATAAGTACATTTATACAACCTGCAAAATTCTAAACAATTCGCTGTTTAAAAAAACGCCAAACTTCTACTTACCAGCAGCATACAACATAAGAACTGAAATACATGTTAAGATCACTACCTTCTGATTTATGATGTCAAAAAGTACACAACATTATAAGGAATAAGAATTGACTAACGGCCGGGCATGGTGGCTCAGGTCTATAATCCCAGCACTTTGGGAGGCTGAGGCAAGAGGATTATGAGGTCAGGAGTTCAAGAGTAGCTTGGCCAACGTGAAATCCCAACTCTACTAAAAATACAAAAAAATTTGCTAGGTATGGTGGCAGGTGCCTGTAATCTCAGCTACTTGGGAGGCTGAGGCAGGAGAATCGTTTGAACCCAGGAGGTGGAGGTTGCAGTGAGCCGAGATTGCACCATGGCACTCCAGCCTGAGTGAGAGGATGAGACTTCATCTCAAAATAAATAAATAAATAAATAATTGACTAATAGTGTCAGAGGGTGCAATTATGATGTCACAACTACATTTATAAAACAGCCAGGCAATACAGCAATTCTATATATGCATTGTTGGCCTTAATTATCTAGTTCACTATGCACAAATTATAAAACGTAGAATGTGTACTGGGAAAATTTTTAAACTGAGATCAGAGAAAACGTTGTAGAAATCAAATTGCACAATAAAAACATAAAAAATATGATGCAGGCTCCCTGGTCTGAATGTTCCTATTGTCAAAAAGCCGTGTTCAGAGTTCTTATTCTCCAATAGGATGTTCTGCAGATGGGGCCTTTGAGAGAATTTGGTCATGGGTGTTGAATACTGGTGAACAGGTCTTGCGCTTTCATAAAAAGAGATATTAAGGAGCCCATTTCCTGTTCGTCTTTCCCCCATGTCAGGACACGGCAGGAAGATGGCTGGGCTAAACCACGAAGAAGGCTCTCACCAGGAACAATTTGACTGGCACCTTGCTCTTGGATTTCCCCCTTTCCAAATTCATGAGAAATAATTTTTTATGTCTGAAGCCTCCCAGTTCAAGCTATCTCTTTTGCTGTTTGTTTTTGGGACCGAGTCACACTCTGTCACCCAGGCTGGAGTGTAGTGGCACGATTCTCTTGCCTCAAGAGATTCTCTTGCCTTAGCACAGTCTTACTTTGTCGCCTGGACTGGAGTGCAGTGGGGCAATCTTGGCTCACTACACTACAACCTCCACCTCCCCGGTTCAAGTGATTCTCCTGCCTCAGCCTCTCAAGTACTTGGGATAACAGCCATGTGCCACCACGCCTGGCTAATTTTTGTATTTTTAGTAGAGACGGGGTTTCACCATGTTGGCCAGGCTGGCCTTGAACTCCTGAACTCAGGTGATCTGCCCCTCTCGGCCTCCCAAAGTGCTGGAATTACAGGCTTGAGCCACCACGCCTGGCCAATTTCTTGTATTTAGTAGATTTGAGGTTTCACCATGTTGGCCAGACTGGTCTCAAACTCCTGACTTCAAGTGATCCACCCACCTTGGCATCCCAAACTACTGGGATTAGAGGTGTGAGCCACCTTGGCTGGCCAGTCTAAGCTACTTCTGTCAGTGAAACGATTGAGTCAGGAACAGGAGCATCTCATCATCAACATCACCAAAGGCTGACAAATCTGATTAAACAAAGTAAGTTTAGAGCCTGTTCTATAAATCTTGCAATACTTGAAGCCATCTATAGCAATAACGTGTTTTAAAAATTTCGAGGCTGGCCAGGCATGGTGGTTCATGCCTGTAATTCCAGCCCTATGGGAGGCTGAGGCAGGAGGATCATGAGGTATGGAGATCAAGACCATCCTGGCTAACAGGGTGAATCCCTGTTTCTACCAAAAAAAAAAAAAAAAGAAAAAATTAGCCAGGTGCAGTGGCATGTGCCTGTAGTCCCAGCTACTTGGGAGACTGAAGGAGAAGAATCACTTGAACCTGGGAGGCAGATGTTGCAGTTAGCCAAGATCGCACCACCACACTGCAGCCTGGGTGACAGACTGAGACTCTGTCTTAAGAATAAAAAAAAGAAAGAAATGAAAAAACTCTAAAGAGTAACTCCAACCCACAAACATATATAAAGTTCTCCAGTAAAGGTAAATAAAATGACAGACAGGCTGGACGTGGTGGTTCACATCTGCAATCCCAGCAGTTTAGGAGGCCAAGGTTGAGGGATCACTTGAGGATGGGGGTTCAAGACCAGCATGACCAAAAAGGAGAAACCCTGTGTCTATTAAAATACAAAATTAGCCAGGCGTGGTGGCACATGCCTGTAATCCCAGCTACTTGGGACACTGAGGCAGGAGAATCGCTTGAACCCACAAGTTGGAGGTTGGAGTGTCCCGAGATTGTGCCATTGTACTCCAGCACGGGCGACAAGAACAAAACTTCATCTCATCAACAAATGAATAAATACATGAATAGGCAAATAAAAGGACAGATACAGAAACTGGTATAAGTGTACCTTTTCTCCATAATTCAACTTTTTTCTGTGATTTAGAAGAAAAAAGCATGAAAAAACACTGTACATATATGTTAATGAAAATGCAACACACACAGAAATAATTCTGACATAGATAAAGAGTTCTAGTGGATAAAGAATAGCTTTTGCAGGTTATGATTTTTTTTTCTTTTTTTTTTTTTTGAGACAGAGTCTCGTGCTGTCACCCAGGCTGGAGTGCAGTGGCGTAATGTTGGCTCACTGCAACTTCCACCTCCTGGGTTCAAGCAACTCTCCTGGGTTAGACTCTTGAGCAGCAGGATTACACGTGCCCACCATGGTGTCCAGCTAATTTTTGTATTTTTAGTAGAGACAGAGTTTCGCCATGTTAGCCAGGCTGGTTTTGAACTCCTGACCTCAGGTGATTTGCCTGCCTTGGCCTCCCAAAGTGCTGGGATTAGAGGCATGAGCCACTGGGGCACAAGAATCATTTGAGCCTGAGAGGCGGAGCTCACTGTGGTGAGCCAAGATCGTACCACTGCACTGTAGCCTTGGCAACAGAGTGAGATTCCAGCATAAACAAAGAAAGAAAAAAAGTAAATAGGAAGGGAGTCAAAGCATGTCTACACAAAAATGGAATTAAACCCAAAAATTAGGAAATGAGAAATGAAGAACAAAAAAAAAACTACAAGAAATACAGACAATATGTAACAAATTCACATAGGAAACCTCTTCTCCATCAATAATACTTGAACTGTAAGTATTTAACTCTGCATTCAGAAGGCAAAAACTGGCTGAATCAACAGGAACCAACTACATGTTGTCTACAAGAGACTTATAGACTCAGCCTTAAGGACACACACATGCAATTTTTTTTTTTTTTTTGAGACGGAGTCTCGCTCCGTCGCCCGGCTGAAGTGCAGTGGTGATCTTGGCTCACTGCAACCTCTGACTCCCGGGTTCGTGTGATTTTGTTGCCTCAGCCTCTCAAGTAGCTGGGATTACAGGCACATGCCACCACATCCAGCTGATTTTTGTGTTTTTAGAAGAGACAGGGTTTCACCATGTTGCCCAGGCTGGTCTTGATCTCCTGACATTGTGATCCACCCAGTTTGGCTTCCCAAAGTGCTGGGATTACAGGTGTGAGCCACCAGGCCCGGCTGCACATATGCAAACATTTCAAAAATAAAAGCCAATGATTAGGTATGGGGGTTGGCGCCTGTAATCCCAGCTACTCGGGAGACTGAGGAGGATCTCTTGAGCCCAAGAGATCAGGACGAATTTCAACAACACAGCAGGACCCTGTCTGGAAAAAAAAAACTAAAAAAGTTGCCTGACATGGTGGCATGCACCTGTACCAGCTACTGGGGGAGGCTGAGGTGGGACAATCACTAGAGCCAAGGAATTCAAGATTGCAGTGAGCCATGATCACACCATCGCACTCCACACTGGGTGACAGAGAGAGACACTGTATCTAAGAAAAAGAGAAAATATGGGCCAGGCACAGTGGCTCACACCTGTAATCCCAGCACTTTGGGAGGCCGAGGTGTGTGATCACGACATTAGGAATTCAAATTTGAGACCATCCTGGTTAACATGGTGAAACCCTGTCTCTACTAAAAAATAATACAAAAAATTAGCCGGGCATGTTGGTGGGCGCCTGTAGTCCCAGCTACTTGGGTGGCTGAGGCAGGAGAACCACATGAACCTGAAAGGCAGAGCCGCAAGGCCAAGATTGTGCCATACCCCCAATCCTGTCATATGCAAGACCGCCTCCCAAAAAAAAAAGAAAGAAAGAAAATACAAAGATACGCAAAGGGCACATCCCCAGCAGGGAAGTTATCCTCACCCAGGGAAACCAGGTTCCTATAATTCTCCAACATCACGTCTCTGTATAGAGTCCTCTGAGCAGGGTCCAGGCATTTCCACTCCTCCTGAGAGAATTCTATGGCCACATCCCTGAACGTCAGTAAAACCTGAAATGAAAACACATTTTAAGGAAATGGTTATGGGAGGAGTTCTTATCTTTACAGAAAATGAGAAGAGGAGAGAAGGGAAAGTGTGGATTGAAATGCAGTGAATGTTCTAGCAAATCTGAGTGAGGGATTTCTCACATTTTGTCTTGCCAGTTGTGTTTTACTAAACTTTTTTTTTTTTTTTTTTGAGATGGCGTCTCGCTCTGTTGCCCAGGCTGGAGTGCAAAGGTGCAGTTTCTGCTCACTGCAACCTCCACCTTCCAGGATCAAGCGATTCTCCTGCCTTAGCCTCCTGAGTAGTTGAAATTACAGGCATGCACCACCATGACCAGTTAATTTTTGTATTTTTAGCAGAAATGGGCTTTCACCATATTGGCCAGGTTGGTCTCAAACTCCCAACCTTGTCATCTCTCTGACTCAGCCTCTCAAAGTGCTGGAATTACAGGCGTGATCCACCGTGCCTGGCCCAGAAACTTTTATTGACACACCAAGTGACATTCAGAATCTAGATGAGGCAGAGTATGAGTGATGTCTTCAGAGATGACAACATTCACAGTGAAAGATCAGAAACTAATATCTGGCTGGGTGCAGTGGCACATGCCTGTTATCCCAGTCACCCGGGAGGCTGACACAGGAGAACTGCTTGATCCCATGAGCCAGAGGTTGCAATGATTTGAAATCATGCAACTGCACTCCAGCCTGGACAACGGAGACTCCATCTCAAAAAACAAAAAAAATTAGCCAGGCATGGTGGCAGCCACCTCTGGTTCCTGCTACTTGGGAGCCTGAGGTAGGAGGATGGCTTGAGCCTGAGGGTGGAGCTTGCAGTGAGCTGAGATCGTCCCACTGTGCTCCAGCCTGGGCAACACAGTGAGACCCAGTCTCAAAATAAAAGAAAATACATGAAAACTAGATTACTCAAAGTATGAAAATCCATTATACATATATACGTCAACAAAATAATGAAACCTACACAGACTCACATAAAACTACATGTTAATACAAAGGGTTGTCATTTTCCCCAGATTTTCAAAATGGAAAAGTTGTTCAAAATATATACATTTGTGTGTGTGTGTATGTATGTATATGTGTGTGTGTGTGTATATTGTGTGTGTGGGTGTATATATATATATAAAGACTTTAAAAATATAAAAAGTAGCAAGTTATGTTGAACTGAAGAAGAATCTCATCTTGCTGGAAAAGGATACACTGGCAGTTGGGGGAGGGAAAATCTTGTCGGATCTAAGAAAACAGGAAATGCCCCATCTTAGAGGAAGCAATCACGCTTTCAACTGCCTGACCTGGAGGAATGTTCAGATATCTGTAGGAATGCAGGCGTGCACAGAGGCAGCCCCTCTGGCACTCCTTATACAGAGAAAAATTGCAAAGGACCCACCCACTTGTCATTCAGCTAATTTCCAATGCAGATGGCAAACAGCAAGCTAGCCACATTTACTAACGTGAGAACATATAAATTTTCACAATTAGCAGCATCAAATATCAAAGTAAAATATTTACTGGAACATAAAGAAGAAAACAGACACTGTGGTCTACTTGAGGATGGAGGGTGGAAGGAGAGGAGCAGAAAAAATAACTACTGGGGGCCGGGCGCGGTGGCTCATGCCTGTAATCCCACCACTTTGGGAGGCCGAGGCAGGTGGATCATGAGTCAGGAGTTCAAGATCAGCCTGGCCAACATGGTGAAACCCTGTCTCTACTAAAAATATAAAAATTAGCCAGGCATGATAGCAGGCCCCTGTAATTTCAGCTACTCAGGAGGCTGAGGCAGAGGAATCACTTGAACCCAGCAGGAGGAGGTTGCAGTGAGCTGAGATCATGCCATTATACTCCAGCCTGGGCAACAAGAGCAAAACTCAGTCTCAAAAAAGTAAATAAATTAAAAATAGCTATTGAGTATGGGGCTTAACACCAGAGTGATGAAATAATCTGTACAACAAACCCCGATGACACTAGTTTACCTGTGTAACAAACCTTCACATGTAGCCCCAAACCTAAAGTGAAAACACAAATATAATTTTTTTTTTTTTTTTTTTTGAGACGGAGCCTTGCTCTGTGCCTAGGTTGGAGTGCAGTGGCACAATCTCAGCTCATGACAATGTCCGCCTCCAAGGTTCAAGCGATTCTCCTGCCTCAGCTTCCTGAGTAGCTGGGATTATAGGCATGTGCCACCACACCCAGCTAATTTTTGTAAAAAAGTTATTTGTTTTTAAATTTACCTCAGACTTTTCTCTAAAGTCTCATAATGATGCTGAAATACACGTGTATGAGACTTGCTCTGACAACTAGCTCCCCAGTGAGTTTGGAAAGAGGGTGGAGGATGTGACAGGGAAAGGAGATACCTTATGGCCAAGGGTCTAAGCTGCAGCTTTGCTTGGAGTTTTATCACAAAACAAATATATTCATTATGTGATGTTTAAATAGAAAAATATACATTTAATAATAATCATTGGGGCTGGGCACAGTGGCTTGCACCTGTAAACCCAGCCCTCGAGGAGGGTGAGGTGGGCAGATCACCTGAGGTCAGTAGTTTGAGACCAGCCTGGCCAACATGGTAATACCTGTCACTAATAAAAATACAACAAAATTAGCTGGGCATGGTGACGCGTGCCTATAATCCCAGCTACTCGGGAGGCTGAGGCAGGAGAATCCTTCAACCCAGAAGGTGGAGGTTGCCATGAGCCAAGATCATGTCACTGCACTTCAGCCTGGGTGACAGAACAATACTTTATTTAAAGTAAAATAATATTATAATAATTATAATCATTTTTAATGAAAACACCTGTTTCACAAGTCTCTCCCCAGTAACAAACACCACAGTCTCCATGAGCCTAATGTGCTAAAAATGGCTTAATGAATCTCCTGCTATTATTGAGGTTGATTTCATATTCTTAAAATAATGATGGAATAAAACATCTTCTATCGTTCATGTCTGTGTAATAACTTTCCATTCTAATTAGCAAGATTTTTGGAGTCAGAAACACAGTAACTCACTGAATTACCTAAAAACGTAGTATAAAATCAGGCAGAAACATTTCTCTATATTGGTCACCTTTTCTAGAATTTACCACGTACTGTGTGCATATTAATACATGACTTCTGTTGTGGGAAGTCAGAGACCCTGAACAGAGGGACTGGCTGAAGCCATGGCAGAAGACCATAAATTGTGAAGATTTCATGAACATCTATTAGTTCCCCAAATTAATGCTTTTGTAATTTCTTATGCCTGTCTTTACTGCAATCTCTGAACATAAATTGTGAAGATTTCATGGACATTTATTGATAGACTTCTCCAATCAATACTCTTGAGATTTCCTATGCCTGTCTTTAATCTCTTAATCCCATCGTCTTCATAAACTGAGGATGTATGTCACCTTAGGACCCTGTGATGATTGTGTTAACTACACAAATTGTTCGTAAAACCTGTGTGTTTAAACAATATGAAATCTGGGCACCTTGAAAAGAAAACAGGATAACAAGGATGTTCAGGGAGCAAGGGAGATAACCATTAGGTCTGACTGCCTGAGAGCTGGGCAGAACAAAGCCATATTTCTCTTCTTTCAAAAGCAAATAGGAGAAATATCGCTGAATTCTTTTTCTTAGTGAGGAACAGCTCTGAGAAGGAGAATGCATTCCTAGGGGTAGACCTCTAAAAGGGCTGCCGCAGGAATGTCTGTCTTTTACGGTTGCACATAAGGGATGAAATAAGCCCCAGTCTCCTGTAGCGCTCCCAGGCCTATTAGGACGAGGAAATTCCCGCCTAGTAAATTTTTAGTGAAACTGGTTGTCTGCTCTCAAACCCTGTCTCCTGATAAGATGTTATCAATGACAATGCGGGCCTGAAACTTCAATAGCAATTTTAATTTCACCCTGGTCCTGTGATCTTGCTCTGCCTCAGTTGCCTTGTAACATTTTATTTTTTTATTTTTTTATTTTTTTTTGAGACGGAGTCTCGCTGTGTCGCCCAGGCTGGAGTGCAGTGGCGCGATCTCAGCTCACTGCAAGCTCCGCCTCCCGGGTTCACGCCATTCTCCCGCCTCAGCCTCCGCGTAGCTGGGACTACAGGCGCCCGCCACCACGCCCGGCTAATTTTTTGTATTTTTAGTAGAGACGGGGTTTCATCATGTTAGCCAGGATGGTCTTGATCTCCTGACCTCGTGATCCACCCGCCTCGGCCTCCCAAAGTGCTGGGATTACAGGCTTGAGCCACCGCGCCCGGCTGTAACATTTTATTACCTTGTGAAGCATGTGATCTCTGTGACCCACATCCTATTCGTACACTCCCTCCCCTTTGAAAATCACTAACAAAAACTTGGTTTTGCAGCTTGGGGGGCATCACGGAACCTCCCGACATGTGATGTCTCCCCCAGATGCACAGCTTTCAAATTTCTCTCTTTGTACTCTTTCCCTTTATTTCTCAGACCGGCCAACACTTAAGGAAAATAGAAAAGAACCCACACTGAAATATCGGGTGCCAGGTTCCCGATAGACTTCCATTGGCAGTTGCTCTAATCCTGGTCTACAGAGAGCTGACAGTGCATCCAGAGGTGGTCCCAGCATTTCTGATAGGAAGGAGACAGAAAAATCCACTGAAAATGTCATCTCACCTGAGGAAGAGCCATCCCTGACTCCTGTGCTTTCCTCTTCCTCTTCTGGGTTTCTTCCTCACATACGAAGATTCTTTAGCAGTCAATCCTGAAAGTTAGAAATATGTTGTTTATTGCTCAAATCCACACACCCCCTCCCTGTAACACAATGAAGCATACAAAGGAGACCTCACCCTGGGAAATATGGTCCCCTCTACCGCCCACTTCACCAGGGACAATAAACTCCAACAGGAAAACTCCCACTTCTCTCGTGGAGGAGCCCACATACATGCTGCAGCAGTGGGAACCTGGGCTGGAATGAGCTCCTCTTCAGGGTACAGACCCAGCCCTGAACAAACCCCATGCATAGGCTAGGTGTGGTGGCTCATGCCTGTCATCCCAGCACTCTAGGAGGCCAAGGCACGTAGATCTCTTGAGCTCAGGAGTTTGAGAGCAGCCTGGGCAACATGGTGAAACCCCATTTCTACCAAAAACACAAAAACTTAGCCAGGCATGGTTGTGCACGTCTGTGTGTCTGTGGTCCCAGCTACTTAGAAGGCTGAGGTGTGAGAATCTCTTCAGCTCAGGAGTTTGAGACCAGCCTGGCCAACACGGTGATACCCTGTCTCTACTAAAAATAGAAAAACTGAGCCAGGCACAGTGGCTCATGTCTGTAGTACTAGCAGTCTGGAAGGCCGAGAAGGGTGGATTACTCGAGGTCAGAAGTTCGAGACCAGCGTGGTCAACACGGTGAAACCCCTTCTCTACAAAAAATTTAAAAAGTAACTGGGCTTTGTGGGTGTCTGTAATCCCAGCTACTCAAGAGGCAGAGGTAAGAGAATTGCTTGAACCCAGGAGGTGGCAGTTGCACCAAGCTAAGATCATGCCACTGCACTTCAGCCTGAGTGACAGTGTGAGACTCAAAAATAAAATAAAATACAAATACAATAATTAGCTGGGTGTGCTGGCACACACTTGTAATCTCAGCTACTTGGGATGCTGAGGCACAAGAATCACTCAAACCCAGGAAATGGAGGTTGCAGTGAGCCAAGATGATGACACTGCACTCACAGCCTGGGTAATAGAGACTACCTTAAAAAAAAAAAAAGCAAGCATTTCTGATGTGATTGATGCAGAGGGAAAAAAAACGTAAGTTCTGTCGCCCAGGCTGGAGTGCAGTGGCCGGATCTCAGCTCACTACAAGCTCCGCCTCCCGGGTTCCCGCCATTCTCCGGCCTCAGCCTCCCGAGTAGCTGGGACTACAGGCGCCCGCCACCTCGCCCGGCTAGTTTTTTGTATTTCTTAATAGAGACGGGGTTTCACCGTGTTAGCCAGGATGGTCTCGATCTCCTGACCTTGTGATCCGCCCGTCTCGGCCTCCCAAAGTGCTGGGATTACAGGCTTGAGCCACCGCGCCCGGCCAAGCAAGCATTTCTGATGTGATTGATGCAGAGGTAATAAAACGTTAAGTAACGTGATAGAGAATGAAGGGCAGAGGGAACTTCAGATAGTGGTAGGAGGGCATGAGAGACAGCTCTGAGCCTAGACCTGAAGGAGGAGAAAAGGGACAGTGCTGTGATCATTTAGGGACATAGGGTAAGAGCAGGGACAATGACCTGAGACAGGAAGGGTTTTGATATCTGGGAAAACAGAAAAGCAAATGTGAGTGCAGCAGAGGGAATCAGGAGAGGAGGGCAAGCTCCCAGGAGGAGGCTGGACACTGGCAGGGGCCCAGGACACAGGGCTGTGGAGCCACAGTGAGGAGTTGGGCTTTTGTCCTGGGGAACACAGGAAGCTGGTGGAGGGTTCCCTGCCAGGGACGGACATGACCTGGTTTAGATTTATCTGTGATATCCTAATACAGAGAAAGGCCCCAAAGATTGTCTCTGTCTGAGTCGACACCTCTGTTTCTTCCATTCCTTTGCATTTTTAAAAAATTTATTTGATTTTATTTTTGGGGTATCTCAACTGCAAAGAGGCCTTCCTCTTTCACTAATCCTCCTCAGCAAAGACCCTTTATGGGTGTCGGGCTGGGGGATGGTCAGGTCTTTCCCTTCCCATGAGACCATATCTCAGGCTACCTCAGTAGGGAGAAACCTTGGACAATATCCAGGCTTTCTTGGGCAGATGTCCATGCGGCCTTCTGCAGTGCATTGCGTCCCTGGGTATTTGAGACTGGAGAATGGCGATGATTTTTACCAGGCATACTGCCTGCAAACATTTTTAACAAAGCACATCCCGCACAGCCCTAAATCTGTTAAACCTTTAGTCAACACAGCATATGTTTCTGCAAGCACAGGGTTGGGGCTAGGGTTACAGATTAACAGCATCTCAAGGCAGAAGAATTTTTCTTAGTACAGAATAAAATGGAGTTTCTTATGTCTTCTTCTTTCTATATAGACACAGCCACAGTCTGATCTCTCATTCTTTCCCCCACAAACCCCTCATGGCTTGGATGGAATCCAGGGCTCAGGAAATAAAATCTCTCATGGCCTCTGGAATGTGCCTAGACTTGCTGGTTTCTTGCTTCTAGCACTTCCAGGCTCAGAAAACGGTTGTATCTTAAACTAGAATAACATGTTCCCCATGATCTCAAGTAGCAGAACATGTTCCATATAAATGCTAAACCACACACCTATAGATCATGTGCTGGATGCACCACTTCCTTTCAACCCCCATGGCCTCACCACCTGCTTCTTTGACCACCAATAAATAGTGTGGGCTTCCAGAGCTCGGGTCTTTTGCAGCCTCCATACTAGCATTGGCCCCCTGGACCCACCTTATGTATCCTTAACTTGTCTTTTCTCATTCCTTTGACTCCACCGGACTTCATAGCCCCGATAGCCTGGTGTTGGGTGTGGCCACCGCAACAGTTTCATGCCAATCCATCCCATATTTCAAACTTAGTCCAGAAGGGACCAGAGGGCCTTGAGGGAAGCATGCACTTAATAGCTCACAGCTCCATATTTTCACAGATGACAGAAGAAAAGAAAACTAAAAAATAGCCTAACTGGTTAAACTACATTTTGATGTTAAGGTAAAAGGTCACTGATATCTTTACCAGGTACACACTGACACAATCAATCTTCTGTATTAGGTACCAAAGTTTTCCAACAAATAATAAAGACTAGAAAGCATGCAGACCTTGACATGAACCAGACGCAACTAGTTTCAAACAGAAACTATTCTGAAATTGTTTTCTAAAAAATCTAACAAATTCTGGGGTCAACAGGAAAACAACTGGAAAATATACTTGTACAGAAAAAAAAATGATGTGAGCTGATTATAGTATGTGACAAAGGCATCTTTCAGAAGGGATTATTATTATTTTTACATCACAACATGCATTTTGAAGACATTATGCATTATGCTCACATTCCCTTAAATGTTGTTTCAAAAGTTCTCAAGTCTCTAGCCCAGCTGGAATCTCCAGGGAGAGGCAGAGACAGTTTGGTGAAAAAGAGGCAGGGGAGGAGGGGGTGGCAAAAAGAGAAAGCAGCCTTCCAGTTAAAGACCAGCCCTCAGTTAAGAGTCAGCTTCACACCGGGTGTGGTGGCTCACGCCTGTAATCCCATCACTTCGGGAGGCCGAGACGAGCGGATCACGAGGTCAAGAGATCGAGACCATCCTGGCTAACACGGTGAAACCCCGTCTCTACTAAAAAATACAAAATAATCAGCCGGGCGTGGTGGCGGGCACCTGTAGCCCCAGCTACTCGGGAGGCTAAGGCAGGAGAATGGTGTGAACCCTGGAGGCAGAGCTTGCAGCGAGCTGAAATCGCGCCACTGCACTGCAGCCTGGGCAACAGAGCAAGACTCCATCTCAAAAAAAATAATAATAATAAAAAAGAGTCAGCTTCGGGCAGGCTGGCCGCAGGCGGAGTCAAGGTCAGAGGAAGGAGCAGCAGCAGGGGGGGACTGGGGCATTCTACATCTCACTCAGGTCAAGCAGAGTCTGGTCCCGCATCCTTGGTGTACAGAGGTGTTCCTCTTTGCTGCATTTCACTTTATCTTCCAAGTCATCAATTGTCTTTTCCAGTTTGACTACCAATCTCTCAGCAAACTCAGCACGGGTCTCTGCCTCCTTGAGATTATCAGTAAGAATCATCACCTCTTCCTCACATTTGTCTTCTTTTTGAGAGTACTTTTCTTCAGCTACACTCAAGACACTTCAGGTTCTGGTCCATCAGTCTGATCTGCTCCTCCATCTCTCGCCAACGCGACTCTGCCAGCTCAGCTTGTTCTTCTGTGCCTTCCGTGTCTCCTTCAATGATCACCGACTTACGAGTCACTTCTTCATACTTTCTGCCTCTTCTGCAATGTGCTTAGCTTCTTTGAGTTGGATTTCCTGGAGTTCCATCTTTTCTTCATCTTTGAAGGCCTGGTTTTCAATAACCTTTATACCTCTCTCACTCTCATCAGCAGCTTTTTCCACTTCTCCCAGCTTTTGCAGGGCAGTGGCCAGGCGCTCCTGAGCACAGTGCAGCTCCTCTTCAACCAGCTGGGTCCTATGGTTCAAGGAGGCCACCTCAGCCTTGGCCTGTTCCCAGGCCCGCCTTTCTCCCTCAACTCCTTGCTGGAGGTGCTCAGCTCGCTCCTCTGCATCATCTGCCTGCTGCTGCAGAACCTGGATCTCACACTTCACTGTGTCGATGGTGGTGACCCCAGCCATGGTGCCCACCCAGCTACTACTCACGGTCCAGTTCCTGCTTCCTCCACTTAGCACTGCAGCCTCCTCTCTGTGATTAGGTATTAAAAAAGAAATTTTGAAAACTAAGATTTATCTCCGCTGGGCATGGTCGCTTTCGCCTATAATCCCAGCACTTTTGGGAGGCCAAGGCGGGTGGATCACCTGAGGTCAGGAGTTCAAGGCCAGCCTGGCCAACAGGGTGAAACCCATCTCTGCTAAGAGTACAAAAATTAGCTGGGCATGGGGGTGCGGGCCTGTAGTCCCACATATTTGAGAGTTTGAGGCAAAAGAATCGCTTGAAATCAGGAGGCAGAGGTTGCAGTGAACTGAGATCACGCCACTACCCTCCAGCCTGGGTGACTGCATAAGATTCTGCCCCCCACCCCCCAAAAAAAAGAATAAAGAAAGAAATGAAGAGGAAACAGAAAGAAAATAAAGTAAATCTATTACACATGAGCACAAAAGTACTTTTGATGTCCTTTTTGTTTTTCATTTTATTTTTTGTTGCTTGTTTTTGTGAGATGGAGACTCACTCTCCCACCCAGGCTACAGTGCAGTGGCATGATTTTTGCTCACTGCAACCACTACCTCCCAGGTTTAAGTGATTTTCATGCCTCAGCCTCCCCATTACTGTGACTACAGGTGTACACTACCACTCCTGGCTAACCTTTGTACTTTTAGTAGAGACCAGGTTTCACCATGTTGGCCAGGCTGGTCTTGAACTCCTCACCTTAGGTGACCCACTCACCTCCGTCTCCCAAAGTGCTGGGGTTACTGGCTGGAGCCACCACATTTTGATGTCCCTTGTAAAAAGTACTATGTAGGCAAGGTGTGGTGGCTTATCTCTGTAATCCCACTATTTTGGAAGGCCAAGGCAGAAAGATCCTCTGAGCTCAGGATTTTGAGACCAGCCTGGGAAACATAGTGAAACCCGTTTCTATTAAAAAAAAAAATACAAAACTTGCCTGACTTGGTGGCTCATGCCTGTGATCCCAGCTACTCAGGAAGCTGAGGTAGGAGGATTGCTTGAGTCCAGGAGGTCGAGGCTGCAGTTAGAAGAGATCATGCTGCACTCCATCCTGGGTGACAGAGCCAGGCCCAGTCACAAAATATTAATTATTAATTAACTTAATTAAAAGTATTATGTTATAACAGAAACTGATTTTTTTTTTCCCACTTCACTGCACCACTTCCTACCCCACCCTCTGGGAAGGGAACAGAGTAATTCACAACTGAATAAGTCACTGCCTTCTGGCTGAATAGGGATTCCAAGTAGAAGCTGACTTCTATGTCAAGATTTATAGGATGTACATGTCTTATAGATAGGAATTTTAAAATTCTCAATCTCAGCTGTGTAATTTAAACAAGTTTTAAGTTATTAGAGTATATACACAGAAGTCAACATGTCACAGGTAATCATATCCAATGAATTCATCCACTCATCTGAACCCAAACTCACCTACCCCTTTTATTCTTTTAAGACAGGGTCTCGCTCTGTTGACCAGGCTGGAGTGCAGTGGCATGATCTCGGCTGACAGTAGCCTGGACTTCCTGGGCTCAAGTGATCCTCCTGCCTCAGCCTCCAGAATAGTAGGGAGTACAGGTGTGCACCATCATGCCTGGTTAATTTTATTTATTTATTTATTTTTGGCCGAGACAAAGTCTCACTATGTTGCCAGGCTGGTCTCGAACTCCTGTACTCAAGCAATCCCCTGCCCCAGTCTCTGAAAATGGTAGGATTAAGGAGTGAGCCACAGCACCCAGCCCCCTTTTCAGGTACCAATGCAGCCACATATGCAAGAAGAACAAAAATTATTATTTCACTTAGTTAAAGAAATTCCTAGAGTACAGGCTGAGGACAACCCACCTGGGTTAGCTGTAAATCATGCACCAGTAGTAGAATTAAAACCAGGAGCAACCCCTGTTCAGGTTGCAACGCGGGCAGCAATGATTATGCCACATTTTAAAGAGGAAGCCTTAGCTATGCCTCTCCTCCCAGAACCTCCTCTCCAAGAGGACCCAAGTTATACTCCAAATCAAAGAGCCTGGGGTGCCCAAGAAGATGAAAAATATATTAAAAGAAAGTGGTAGACGTTCTTCTATAGCAGACCAGCCATTCCAAAGATGTTAGCTCCTAAGTTTGTGAAGCAAATTCATCAAGAAACTCATATAAGAAAAACAGCATTAGAAATGTTATGTAGTGCCATTTCTTTCTTTCCTTTTTTTTGTTTTTGAGACGGAGTCTTGCTCTCTCGCCCAGGCTGGAGTGCAGTGGCACGATCTCGGCTCACTGCAACCTCTGCTTCCCGAGTTCAAGAGATGCTTCTGCCTCAGCCTCCCTACTAGCTGGGATTACAGGTGCCCATCAACACGATCGGATTTTTTTTTTTGTATTTTTAGTAGAGATGGGTTGTCACCATGTTGGTCAGACTGGTCTTGAAATCTGGACCTCATAATCTGCCTGCCTTAGCCTCCCAAAGTGCTGGGATTACAGGCATGAGCCACTGCACCAGGCCACGAAAGAGCCATTTTTATGTGCTGCGGCTCTCTGCTGTCACTCCAGCCGTTTGTGAACAATGCTTAACCTGTGCTCAGAATAACCCACGACAGGGGCCCACTCAGCCCCAAGAATTCAAGAAGTAGGAGCCAGGCCTTGTGAAAACTTGCTTATAAACTTTACTGAACTGCCCCATGCCAGAGGCTACTGGTATATGCTAGTGCTTAGTTGTACCTTTTCAGGATAAGTTAAGGCTTTCCCCACCACAACAGAAAAAGCACAAGACGTGACTAAAGTACTGATAAAAGACCTTATCCCCAGGTTTGGACTACCTCTAACTTTAAAGTCAGACAATAGGCCGGCATCTGTAGCTGAAATAGTGTAAGATTTTACAAGACTGCTAAAAATAAAATAGAAGTTACACATAGACTGTCAGCCGCAAAGTTCAAGGAAAATAAAATGCATGAACTGGACACTCAAGCAGCTACTGAAGAAATCTTGCCAAGAAACTCATCTGAGATAAGATCAGGTGTTTCCTACGGTCCTACTCGGAGATGGTTGCACCCCCACCAAACAAACTAGGTATTCACCTTATGAGACTTTGTTCAGTCAGCTTCCTCCAATCATAAGTCAAATTAAAAGTGAACTCCAAGAACTAGAGGATTAACTTTAAGAAAGCAAATGCAGGCTTTAATAATAGCCATGCAAGAAGTCCATCACTGAATACGAGAAAGAATGCCTCTAAGTCTGACAGATCCAGTACACCCCTTTAAACCTGGAGATTCTGTTTAAGTTAAAAAGTAGAATCCAACTTCTCTAGGACCCATATAGGATGGGCCCTATACTGTAATCTCATCCACACCCACTGCTGTTAAACTTGCAGGAATCGTGCCTTAGATCCACCACAGTCAGCTGAAACCAGCAGCTCAGGACAAGTGGACCAGCCAGCAAGACCCAGATCATTCAACTCGGCTGATCGTGAGATGAGACCAAGTTGCTGCTGAGGACGACAGCCCTGTTCTGGTCACTCCAGAGGCTGACCAGTCTATGCATGGCTGAAGCTCGAGGGGACGACAAGCCCTGCTCTAGACACACACTGGAAGCTGACGAATCTACCCACAGCTGAAGCTTGAGGACTAGTCAAGGAAGTAAATGTGGTTAGAAATCTTAAGAGTAGTAGTTTTCCGGCCAGGCGCGGTGGCTCATGCCTGTAATCCCAGCACTTTGGGAGGCTGAGGCGGGTGGATTACGAGGTCAGGAGATCGAGACCATCCTGCCTAACACGGTGAAACCGGTCTCTACTAAAAATACAAAAAATTAGCCGGGTGCAGTGGTGGGCACCTGTAGTTCCAGCTAGTCCGGAGGCTGAGGCAGGAGAATGGCATGAATCCGGGAGGCGGAGCTTGCAGTGAGCCGAGATTGCGCCACTGCACTCCAGCCTGGGCCACAAGAGAGAGACTCCATCTCAAAAAAAAAAAAGAATTTGTATTTATAAAGGCCAGTTGTGGTCACTCATGCCTGTAATTCCAGCCCTTTAGAAGGCCAAGACGGGTGGATCACCTGAGGTCAGGAGTTCGAGACCAGCCTCACCAACATGGAGAAACCCCGTATCGAAAAAAATACAAAATTAACCAGGCATGGTGGTGCACGCCTGTAATCACAGCCTTTCAAGAGGCTCAGGCAGGAGAATCTCTTGAACCGAGGAGGTGGAGGTTGTGGTGAGCCGTGATCATGCCATTGCACTCCAGCCTAGGCAATAAGAGCAAAACTCCTTCTCAAAAAAAAAAAAAAGACTTATACTTCTAATCACACCACCTGCTCAATTTGTGACTCAGGAAATAACAACCTTATGTATGCTATAACCCCAAGTTTTCACCTAGTGAATAATTTTACCTCTTCTTGTTAAGAACATTCAGTCAACTATAGAAGCAATTGTAACCAGGCAGACTACCACTCAGCTAATAGCTCTATATAAATATCAGCCTGTGCCTAAAGAAGAAAACCTGCTCTTTCATGAAGAATCCAGTAATAGTGGTGGCTTCTCTTAAAATCTTATTTATAAAAAGCAGCAAAGGGAGAAAACTGAGGCAGAAATTTAAAAAATCAATCTGCATTCATTCACTCCAAGAAAACTAACAGGCAAGGCAAAGGTTAAAAAGAAAAGAACAAGTTTTCCTCTGCCTAGCAAGCTCACTTCAAGGACAGTTTGGTCTGGGCAGGCGCAGTGGCTCACGCCTGTAATCCCAGCACTTTGGAAGGCCGAGGTGGGTGGATCACGAGGTCAGGAAATCGAGACCATCCTGGCTAACACAGTGAAACCCCGTCTCTACAAAAAATACAAAAAAAAAAAAAATTAGCCATGTGTGGTAGCGGGCACCTGTAGTCCCAGGTACTCAGGAGGCTAACGCAGGAAAATGGCATGAACCCAGGAGGTGGAGCTTGCAGTGAGCTGAGATCGCGCCACTGCACTCCAGCCTGGGTGACAGAGCGAGACTCTGCCTCAAAAATAAATAAATAAATAAAAAAGATAACACAGTTTGCGAAGTCGAACACCCCCACTTTAGAACAAGAGTGAAGAGAAAAAAAAAAAGTCTGTATTTAGCTGTTCTTGTTTTTCTTTCATTGCAGCTACAAGACCACCAGCTATGCAAGGTCACAAGTTATGCTATGGTATAGATTAGGTGACCAATCATTACATGATTAACTGCTTTTATTTTGCTTCTGTAAGTCTGCTTATAAAAAGCCCACTCTGTCTTTGTTGAAATGCTCAGTTTTTTAGATGCAAATCCACTAAGCCAGTGCCTACCTTGAATAAACATCCTCTGTCTCCCGCATATCCGCCTCTCTAGTCCTCAGTTTCTCGCAATACCATCTCTGTGCCTCCTTTGCTCTCCCTCTTAAATTGTCTCTTCCCTGTTATACCCCCCTTTACCCGCTCTCTGGAACCCCAGATCCCCAGGTGTCCTCCCTGCTGTGGTTCTCCCTCTGTTCTCCTTGCCACCAGCACCACTCTGCTCTGTTTGTCCTGGCTCCAAATCCCTTCTCCTCTCCCTCACTCTGATGAGCCTCCCTCTTTGCTGTTCCTCTCCCTACCTTGCTGTCCTTCATCTCTCTGTACATCTAGCTTTTCTCTACATTTCTCCAGTTGCTTTTCTCCTCCTGCTTTTTTTTCCTCCTACATCTGCTGTCTCTTGGCAAATCCCTCACTCATCCTCTACTTTGCCATCTGTTATGAGCCTTTCTTATTCTTTTTTCTGTCTCAGGTTTTCTACTGCTCTATGTCTGTCTCCTGATCCCTTTGGCCCACACAATCACCGGAGGCTTTGGACTAAGACACAGGAAGGTTTGGAGTAAAACACCTGCATCCCGGGGGAGCGCATTTTCCAGGGGCTGGAGATGGGCAGGCAAGAACAACCCATGTCACAGGGCAGGCCCCGGGCATCTCCCCAACGCGAGTTCAGGGAAAGTGGTGATTGCGGAGAGGAACCTGGGAAGCAGCAGGGCCCGCAGGAGGAGGGAGGTGACGGGGCAATGGCGCCTTAAGACAAGGGTAGGGTCTGCAGGATCCCAGGACCAGGCATAAGACGCGGCCTCCTCGGGACTGGGATGGCGGCGCTGCGCTCCAGGGGCGGACCAGGTCGAGACTGGGAGGCGCCCAGGGCGGGAATTCACCTCTCATAGGAGGACTTTAAAAAGCGCGGGGCGGGAGGAGTCAGAAAAAGTTTCAGAACAGGAAAGCTACATAATAGAAAATGTATACATTGCCCTACAGCAGAAAGACCCAGGACGGGAGGAGCCTCAGGGCGACCTTAAACCCAAAAGGAAGCGACCCCCGGACTCTCACCTGGTCGTTTCAATTTGCTCTGGGTGAAGGAAGACGGCTGAGAATTTCCAGGTTTGTGGGGACCCCACGACCCAGGTACAGAAGCGCCAGGGACCTGGGAAGCGCAGACTTAACACAACACAGAGGGAAACTCACGCGCCGCGATGGGACCGTCACTCCACGAGGTCCGCTTCCGGGTTTGCGCGAAACTGCGCGCGCAGGAAAGAAGCCAGGGCTGGGCGGGACCCGCGAGGAGGTAGGCGGGGCCTGGGCGAGGTACGGGCCGGGCGCGAGGCAGAGAGACTTTACCTTTAGAATAGACGGAGGGAGGAGCCGCGGCGGGACCTGTGCGTCTCAGCCTGGCTCCCAGGGCCTCTGTTTTCGGCTTTTGGAGGTGAGACCAGCTAAGAAGACTGAGGCATGATTCAAAAGCCCTGGAATTGTCTGGAACGTGGATGCAAACTAGAATGTGAAATGCACGGCCCTGCCTGGCGGAAGGTACGATTTCATGCTGACGGCCCACAAAACAGAATAGACATCCTCTTCCTTTCTATTGCCATTCACTTGGAAAGGAGGGTCCATCCTGTGCTCAGCTTCAGAGACTTCCCTAAAGCCACCACCTGGGATGCGGGAGGGAGTCACCTCACCACCTGCTAGATAAACACAGCAGGGATGCTGGCGCGGGGGCGGGAGCCTGAGGACCCAGCTACTCAGGAAGTAGCAGCGGGAGGATCGCTGAGCCTGGGGTCCAGGCCAGCCTGGGCGACAAAGTAACACCCGCTCCCACAGGGCTGCCTTCCTCCTCTCTCTCTCTCTCCCCCTTTTTTCCTTTTTTTTTTTTTTTTTTTTAACGTTTTAAAATAAAATTTTGATTGTGTGAGATAGGGATCCAACATTATTATTTTCCATGTGGATATCCAGTTAGTTGTCTCAGCACATTTGTAGAAGAGATTTATTCCTTTATTTACTTATTTCTTTTGTTTTGAGGCAGAGTATTTCTGTTGCCCAGGCTAGAGGGCAGTGACGGGATCTCGGCTCACTGCAGCCTCTGCCTCCTGGGTTTCAGCTATTCCCCTGCCTCAGCTAGCGGAGTACCTGCCATTACAGGCCTGTGCCACCATGCCCTGTTAATTTTTGTATTTTTGTAGACGAGTTTCACCATGTTGGCCAGCCTGGTCTCAAACTCTTGACTTCAAGTGATCCGCCTGCCTCAGCCTCCCAAAGTGCTGGGATTACAGGCGGGAGCCACTGTGCCTGGCCCAACAAATACTTTTTACTTCACTTTCTAATTGTTGAGAAAATATAATTGAAAACAAAACAAAAAAGTCTTCCCCCCAATGACGAAACACCTATAGATGTACAGAGATAATAGATAAAGAAATAAAAGAAATAAAACCGTTTTATTAATGCATAAGCCTTAGACCAGAATGTGATGGGAAATAGAGGCAAATAGCCAAGAGGTTGAAAAGAGAGAAGCAACTTCACTGTTCTATAAAACCCATTAAGTACATGTTTTCAAGATAAACACTAATCAGTCCTCAGGGAAGAGGAACTGATAACACTCTTGGTCACACATAGTTCATCCCGGCTCTACTTGGTAATGGAGGTGACCATCTGTGTCAGCTAACTAGCTTCATCCCGAGCGAGGGAGGGGGAGAAACCACAACCCATGTCTTTTTGACAAGTGTGAGTTTTACAACATGGCAACAGGTGCCCTCTCTAGTGAGGCTCCTACAATGCGACAGAAATTGATGTCAGCAGATAATAATAAAGTTTCAAATATATGATTAAATACAGAATTTACTTAAATGCAAAGCTTGGAAATCCGCCTGCCTTGGCCTCTCAAAGTGCTGAGATTGGAGGCTTCAGTCACCGCGCCAGGTCCTCATTCTTCTTTTCTGTCTCAGATTGGGTTTTTCTTTTCTTTTTCATTTTTCCTTTTCCTTTTTTTTTTTTTTTCCTTCTTTTTCTTTGGAGACAGGGTCTTGCTCCCTCATCCAGGCGCGAGTGCAGTGATGGGAGCACAGCTCACTTCACCCTCAACCTCCTGGGCTCAGGCAATCCTCCCACCTCAGCCTCCCAAGTAGCTGGGACCATAGATGTGTGCCACCACACCTGGGTAACTTCTAAAAAAAAAACTTTTTGTAAGGATGAGTGCCGAGACTAGCTCGGTTGTGGAGACCCTAACCCAGCGACACTAGAGGAATTAAGGCACACACACACAGAAATAAAGCGTGTGGAGTGGGAAATCAGGGGTCTCACAGTCTTCAGAGCTGAGAGCCTCTAATAGAGTTTGACCCACACATTTATTGACAGAAAGCCGGTGATAAGCATTGCTTCTATAGATTATACATTAGCTAAAAGCATTCCTTGTGGGAAACAAAGCATTCTCAGCTAGGAACAGAGAAACAGGCTCTGGCTGATTATCTGCAGCAAAAACATGCTGTCAAGGCCCAGGCCGCTCCTGCTATTGTCTGTGGTTTGAGCAGTTTTTTGCTCCGGGCGGGGCCAGGAGTTCCTTGCCCTGCTGTAGCAAACTCACAACTTTTAGCAGTATGCGTGACAGCCATCATGAGCATGTCACATTGCTGCAGAAATCCTGTTTATGGCCAGTTTCTTTAAGGCCTGTTTATGATAGGCTTAGGGCTTGCTACCAACAGATGAGGTTTCGCCATGTTGCCCAGGCTGGTCTCAAACTCCTGGGCTCAAACAACCCTACTGCCTGCCTCCCAAAGTCCTAGGATTCCAGACGTGAGCCACCGCACCAAGCAGAACTGTCTCAGTTTTTCTGCTCCTTTCTCAGTCGCTCGCTCGCTCTTTCTCCTGATCTCCTTGGCCCACATACTCACTGGAAGGGGATGGAGTAAGATGGCTGCTTCCCCGGAGAGCATGTATTCCAGGGGTTGAACTGGGGAGCAGCAGGGCACGGCATGAGGAGGAGGGAGGTGGGAGGCAAGGCGCCCTAGGGCAGGGGTGGGGTCTGCAGGTTCCCAGGATCAGGCAGGGCACGTGGCCTCCCGGGGACTGGGGCTGTGGGGCTGCACTCCAGGGACCAGCGAGGGAGAGGCTGGGAGGCACTAAGGGCGGGACTCCACCTCTGGGGTGAGGACTTTAAAAAGTGCACGCGGGAGGAGGGGTCAGGAAACGGTTTTGAGCAGGAACTACATGATAGAAGGCATCTACACGGCCCTATGGCAGAAAGACCCGGGACGGGACCAGCCTCAGACCGACCTTAAACCCAAAAGGAGGCCAGGTGCGGTGGCTTAGCCTCAATCCCAGCACTTTGGGAGGCCTAGGCGGACAGATCAAGAGGTCAGGAGTGTCACGCGAGTCCGTCTGAAGAGACCACCAAACAGGCTTTGTGTGAGCCATAAAGCTTTTTAATCACCTGGGTTCAGGCTGACAGTCTGAAAAAGGAGTCAGCAAAGGGAGCTAGGGGTAGGGCAGTCTTACAGGATTTGGGTAGGTAGCGGAAAATTACTGTTAAAGGCGGTGGTTCTCTTGCAGGTAAGAGCGGGGGTTACAAGGTGCTCAGTGGGGAGCTTCTGAGACTCATTGTCCAGGACAAGGAATGTCACAAGGTAATGTCATCACTTAAGGCAGGAACTGGCTGTTTTCACGTCTTTTGTGGCTCTTCAATTGCTTCAGGCCATCTGGATGTATACGTGCAGGTCACAGGTGATATGATGGCTTAGCTTGGGCTCAGAGGTCTGACAAGGAGTTCAAGACCTGCCTGGCCAAGATGGTGAAACCCTGTCTATACCAACAGCTACAAAAATTATCCGGGCACGGTGGCAGGTGCCTGTAATCCTGGCTACTCAGGAGGCTGAGGCAGGAGAATCGCTTGAACCCGGGCAGCAGAGGTCATAGGGAGCCGAGATCGCGCCGGCAGAGGTCATAGTGAGCCGAGATCGGGCCACTGCACTCTAGCCTGGGCGGCAGAGTGAGACCCCTTCTCAACAAACAAGAAAACCCAAAAGGAAGCGACCCGCGGACTCTCACAGGGAAGTCTCTATATTCTCTCTGTGGAGGAAGTGGGGCGGGAATTTCCAGGTCTCTGGGGACCCCACCTCCCAAGTATAGCAGAGCTGGGGGCCTGCGAAGGACCGACTTAACTAGAGACAGAGCGAAACTCAGGCGCTGCAGTGTGACCTTCACTGAGGCGACCCGCTTCCCTGTCTGTGCGAATCTGTGCAGGACAGAAGCCGGGCCTGGGAGGAACCCCGATAAGGTGGGCGGGGCCCGAGCGAGGCAGGGCGGGGCGCGAAGGGCAAGGGGCGTGGCACGGAAGTGGATAAGTGGCCTGCCGGGCAGGGATCCCGGGGGCGGGGCGGGGCCTACAATTCGCTCAGCCTCCCTCCGCAGCCTGTGTTTTCCAGGTTTTGGAGGCGAGACCCGCCTTGGATGCTGAAGCATAATTCAAAAGCCTTGGAATTGTGTGAAACAGGGATGCAAACTAGAATGTAAAATGCAAAGCTCTGCTTCGGTGGAAAGAGCAATTTTACACTGACGGCCCACAGAACAGAGTAGAACTCCTCTCCCTTTCTATTCCTCATTCACTCGGGAGGGACAGTCCACCCTGTGCTTAGCTCCAGACTTCCCTAGGGCCACTGCCTGGGATGCGGGATGGAGTGCGCAGGCCAGGGATGAGTGAGGTCACCATCTGCTGCTTAAACACAACAGGGATGCGGGCGTGGGGGCGGGAGCCTGGGGTCCCAGTCACTCAGGGAAACATGTGTGGTGATCGCTGGAACCCGGGTCCAGGGCCAGCATGCTGGCAGCGTAAGACCCTCCCACGGGGCTCCCTTCCTGGTCTCAATTGAAAAAAAAAAAGTGGAGGGGGGCGGATTAAGAAAAGCACTAACTTTAAAACAGCGGATATAAATAAACCAGGTGTCCCTTACATGTGTAATTTTATGCCACACTATAAATGAGTTATTCTTAAATACTTTTTTTTAGCCTTTCCTGCTATATAATCAAATACTTCTAAGATAAACTTTGTTGACAACATAATATGTTAATGTTCCAGGACAGAAATATGTTACAGGAAAGGGTCTGGATCCAGATCGCAAGAGAAGGTTTTGATCTCGCACAAGAAAGAATTCAGGGCGAACACAGTGCAAAGTGAAAGGAAGTTTATTAAGAAAGTAAAAATTACCGGGCGCTGGGTGGCTCAGCCTGTAATCCCAGCACTTTGGGAGGCCGAGACGGGCTGATCACGCAGGTCAGGAGATCGAGACTATCCTGGCTAACACGGTGAAACCCCGCTGGCTCTACTAAAAATACTTAAAAACTGAAGCCGGGTGAGGTGGCCGGGCGCTTCAGAAGTCCCAGCTACCGAGGCTGAGCAGGAGAATG
This sequence comes from Papio anubis, assembly GCF_008728515.1. Taxonomy (NCBI): domain Eukaryota; kingdom Metazoa; phylum Chordata; class Mammalia; order Primates; family Cercopithecidae; genus Papio; species Papio anubis. The sequence continues at coordinate 8,132,839 of NC_044995.1, read as the reverse complement.
GCGGAACCCGAGGCGAGCTTGCAGCGAGCCGAGATCGCCCACTGCACCCGCAGGCCGGCGACAGATGACCCGCCTCAAAAAAAGAAAGTAAAAAAATTAAAGAATGGCTACTCCATAGACAGAGGGGCCCCGAGGGCTGCTAGCTGCGCATTTTTATGGTTATTTCTTCAAGTCTGCTAAACAAGGGGTGGATTACTCATGCTTCCCCTTTTTAGACCTTGTAGGGTAGCTTCCTGATGTTGCCGTGGCATTTGTAAACTGTAATGGAGCTGGTGGGAGTGTAGCAGTCAGGGACGCACTCACAGAGGGTCACTCTCCCAGCCATTTTGATTTTGGTGGTTGAAGGAGGTGGTAGGGTAATTCAATTTTTTCTGAACCCGAAGCAAAAGTTGCAGTGAGGTGAGATAGCGCCATTTCACTTCAGCCTGGGCGACCAGAGAAACTTCATCTCAAAAAAAAAAAAAAAAAAAGAGGCTGGAGGCAGTGGCTCATGCCTGTAATCCCAGCACTTTGGGAGGCCGAGGTGGGCGGATCACTTTCTTGAGGTCTGGAGTTGGAGACCAACCTGACCAACATGGCAAATCCCGTCTCTTCTAGAAATACAGAAATTAGTTGGGCGTGGTGGCGCCTGGAGTAGTACCAGCTACTCAGGAGGCTGAGGCAGGAGATTCACTTGAACCCGGGAGGTGGAGGTTGCAGTGAGCTGACATTAGGCCACCACACTCCAGCCTGGGATACAGAGGGAGACTCCACCTCAAAAAAAAAAATTTTTTTTTAATTGGAATTACTTGGTTTCTTTTTTCTTTTTTGAGACGGAGTTTCACTCTTATTGCCCAGGCTGGAGTGCAGTGGCACAATCTCCGCTCACTGCAACCTCCATTGTATCTCTCAGAGATGGGGTTTTACCATGTTGGTCACACTCGTCTCGAACTCCTGACTTCAGGTGATCCACCTGCCTCACCCTCCCAGAGTGAGGCACCACACCCAGCCTGATTTTGAATGACTTAATTTACTACTGAGATAGAGGTACTATCTTTTTTGTTGTTTGCATTTCAAAGCCAGAACTCCCAAGTCCTTTAGAAAGATACCCCTGGATCACCACTAAGATGAAAACAAGTTTTGTTGTTTCTAAAAAATACCACTTCTGAAGACAGAGAAAGTACATTTACAAATTTTCTAAATAAATGTCCTGAGAAAAGACACAAAAGGAAGGAAAATCTTTTCCTTTATTCTCAAAGGAGGAATTATGCCTCTCATTTGCTTGTTTGAGACAGGGTCTAGCTCTGTCGCCCAGGCTGGAGTGCAGTGGGGAGATCAGGCTCACTTCAGCCTCAAAATCCCTCGTTCAAGTGATCCTCCCACTTCAGCGCCCAGAGTAGCTGGGACCACAGGGGTGCACCACCACACCTGGCTGACTTTTTTTACTTTTAGCAGAGAGGAGGTCCCCCTATGTTGCCCAGGCTGGTCTTGAACCACCTGCCTCGGCCTCTAAAACCGCTGGGATTATAGGCCTGAGCCACTGCGTCTGGTCTTATTGTAAATTTGATGTTTCTTCTTAATTTTAATAGAATTTGTATTGCTCTGATAGAGGTTCTTTTCAAACTCACATCTTATCCTTCTGAGTGCCTCAAACTAGAGCCTGTTCAGACATGTTGTAACAAGTTTATATTAGTTCATTTTGGTGCAAAAAGTGTGAAATTCACACACAAATTTTTCATATGTATTTTTCCATGAACTTCTTGAAGACCCTTATACTAGCAAACTGTATTCAAGAGGATATAAAAAGGGATTGTAAATATTCAAGTGCTACTTATTCATGGGATGCAAGGATGGTTCAACATACTCAAATCAATGGGATACACACTTGCACAGAATGACAGATAAAAAGCATTTCACAAAATTCAATATTCATTCTTCGTAAAAATCCTAAACAACATAGGTAGAGTTTTACCTCAAAAATGTAAAGACCATCCAGGAAATGACCACAGCTGAAATAACCAATAAAGGAAAATGGAATGCTTTTCCTGTAGGATCTCACATGATGCAAGAATGCTCTCATCCCTTATATTCAATAAATACTGGCTGTCCTAGACAGAGCAAACGAAATAAAACTCATCCAAATTAGAAAGAAAGAAGTAAAATTATATTTGTTGGGGCCGGGCTCATGGCTCACACCTGTAATCTCTGCAATTTGGGAGTTCAAGGCAGGCGGATAATGAAGTTAGGAGATCTAACATAGGAGATTCTCTTCAAGTTCTCTTCAAAACACCATATTGGCCCACCATCTGGGCCAACATGGTGAAACCCCGTCTCTACTAAAATAAAAAAGTAAATAAATTAGCCAGGTGTGGCGACATTTGCCTGCAGTCCCAGCTACTCAGGAGGCTGAGACAGAATTGCTTGGATGCGGGAGGCAGAGGTTGCAGTGAGTAAAGATCATACCACAGCACTCTAGCCTGGTGACAGAGTGAGACACTGTCTCAAAAAAAAAAAAAAAAATTATTTCTTTGTAGGTGATATGATATTCTATATAGAAAATCACTGGCTGGGTGCAGTGGCTCACACCTGTAATACCAGCACTTTGGGAAGCTGAGGGGGGTACATCACCTGAAGTCTCAGTAGTTCAAGACAAACCAGGTCAACATGGTGAAACCCCATCTCTACTAAAAATACAAAAAAATTATGCGGGCATGGTGGCAGGCACCTGTAATCTCAGTTAGTCGGTAGGCTGAGGCAGGAGAATCACTTAAACCTGAAAGGTGGAGGTTGCAGTGAGCCAAGATCTGCACTCCAGTCCGGGTGACAAAAGCGACACTCCCTCTCAAAAAAAAAAAAAGAAAAAAAAAAAAAAAAAAAATGCTGGGCACGGTGGCTCATGACTGTAATCTCAGCAATTTGGGAGGCCAAGGAGGGTGGATCATGAGGTCAGGAGACTGAGACCATCCTTGCCAACATGGGGAAACCGCATCTCTACTAAAAATACAAAAATTAGCCAGGCATGGTGGCATGGGCCTGTAGTCCCAGCTACTCAGGAGGTTGAGGTAGGAGATTCACTTGACTCAGGGAGGCGGCAATTGCAGTGAGCCGAGATCATGCCAACGCACTCCAGCCTGGGTAACAGAGCAAGACTGTCTCAAAAAAAAAAAAAAAGAAAGAAAGAAAATCACAAAGACTCAACCAAGATTTTACTGATACTAATAAACCCATTCAGTGTATTTGCAGAATACAAAAAATCATCACCCAAAATTAGTTGAATTTCCTTACATTAACAATAAATAATGTTAAAAGAAACTTATGAACACACTTCAATTTGCTATGAAACTTAAAGCAAGAAATACTTACAAATAAATTGAATTAAGGTGAGAAGCTTGTACCTTGAAATCTACATTGATCAAAAAAACTAAATAGACATATAACCCATATTGATGGATTGGAAGTATTAATATTGTTAAATGATTATTCAAACAAATGTGATTTTCAACACATACCCACAAAAATCCCTCAGTTTTTCTTAAAGCAACAAAAAAACAGGCTGGGAAAAGTGACTCACATCTGTTGGCCAGTCTGGTCTCAAACTGCTGACCTCAAGTGATCTATCTGCCTTGGCCTCCCAAAGTGCTGGGATTACAGGCGTGAGCCACCCTGCCTGGCCCAATCTTCTAAACATAAACACTTCAATGTCAATTAAGGCTTGAACTCAATGTTAAGTCAACTCAAACTCCAGTCAATGCTGAATTGACTCTAATGCCAATTAATGCATGATGGTTTGCTATACTCATTGCATTTGGAACAATCATCTCAAAAATGAATTTTCTGATGTTCCTCAAGGAGTGACCTCGAACTGAAGACCTTGCCACACTTATGACATTTGTAAAGATACCTCTCCCGTATGGATTCTCTGATGTCTAATGAGGTGTGAACGTGAAGTAAAGGCTTTGCCACAATCATCACACTTGTGAGGTTTCTATCCTGTATGAATTCTTGTTTTGCGTAAGATGAAGCTTGACTGAAGACCTTGCCACAATCATGACATTTGTAAGGTTTCTCTACTGTATGAGTTTGCCGATGAACTGCAAGGTATGAACAATGTCTGAAAAATTTGCCACATTTATCACACTTTTAAAATCTCTCTTCATTACGGATTCTCCAATGATTTGCAATGGTTGTAGTGTTACTGAAGACTTTGTGACAATCATTACATTAGTAAAGTTTCCCTACACCATGGATTTCCTGATGGTAAGTGTTGACTAACCACCAAAAGCTTTGCCACACTCATTACACTTGTACGGTTTCTCTCCAATGTGAATTCTAGTATGTTGTGTCAGCTGTGAATCATGCCCAAAATCCTTGTCACAAACTCTTACATTTGTAAGCTTTCTCTCCAGTATGAATTCTCCTGTCTTTTGAGACTTGATTTGCAACTGTAAACTTTGTCACATGCTTCACATTTCTAATGCTTCTCTCCAGTATGAATTCTATGATGACGTGCAAGCTTTGCTTTTCGATTAAAAACCTTACCACATTCATTACACTTGTAAGGTTTCTCTCCAGTATGAATTGTCTTATGAATTACGAGGACTGAATTGTGACGGAAGGTTTTACCACACTCATTACACTTGTAAGGTTTCTCTCCAGTATGAATTCTATGATGACATGCAAGGTGTGCTTGTTGATTAAAAACCTTACCACATTTATTACACTTGTAAGGTTTCTCTCCAGTATGAAGTCTATGATGACGTGCAAGGTTTGCTTTTCGATTAAAAACCTTGCCACATTCACTACACTTGTAAGGTTTCTCTCCAGTGTGAATTGCCTTATGAATTTCAAGGGCTGAATTGTGACGGAAGGTCTTACCACATTCATTACACTTGTAAGGTTTCTCTCCACTATGAATTGCCTTATGAATTACAAGGGCTGAATTGTGACGGAAGGTCTTGCCACATTCATTACACTTGTAAGGTTTCTCTCCAGTGTGAATTCTAGTATGTTGTGCCAGGTGTGAATCACGCCCAAAAGCTTTGTCACAAACCTTACATTTGTATGGTTTCTCTCCAGTATGAATTCTCCTGTGTTTTTCAAGGCTTGATTTGCGACTGAAAACTTTGTCACATTCTTCACATTTGTAAGGTTTCTCTCCAGTATGAAGTCTACGATGGCAGGTAAGGGATGACTTCTGACTGAAGGACTTGCCACACTCATTACACTTGTAAGGTTTCTCTCCAGTATGAATTGCCTTATGAATTACAAGGGCTGAAGTTCGACCGAAGGTCTTGCCACACTCATTACACTTGTAAGGTTTCTCTCCAGTATGAAGTCTACGATGGCATGTAAGGTATGACTTCCGACTAAAGGTCTTGCCACATTCATTACACCTGTAAGGTTTCTCTCCAGTATGAATTCTCCTATGTCTTTGAAGGTTTGATTTGAAACTAAAAGCTTCGTCACATTCTTCACATTTGTAAGGTTTCTCTCCACTATGAGTTCGCCAATGAACTGCAAGGTATGAACGATGTCTGAAAAATTTGCCACATCTATTACACTTGTAAGATCTCTCTTCATTATGGATTCTCCAATGATTTGCAATAGTTGTAGCATTACTAAAGACCTGGTGACAATCATTACATTTGTAAAGTTTCCCTATACCATGGATTGCTTGATGGTAAATAAGTGCTGACTGCCCACGGAAGGCTTTGCCACACTCATTACACTTGTAAGGTTTTTCTCCAGTATGAAGTCTACGATGGCGTGTAAGGGATGACTTCCGACTAAAGGTCTTGCCACATTCATTACACTTGTAAAGCTTCTCTCCAGTATGAATTATCCTATGTCTTTCAAGGTTTGATTTGAAACTGAAAGCTTCATCACATTCTTCACATTTGTAAGGTTTCTCTCCAGTATGAAGTCTACGATGGTATACAAGGGATGACGTCTGACTGAAGGTCTTGCCACAATCATTACACTTGTAAGGTTTCTCTCCAGTATGAATTCTCTTATGTCTTTCAAGGTTTGATTTGAAACTGAAAGCTTCATCACATTCTTCACATTTGTAAGGTTTCTCTCCAGTATGAAGTCTACGGTGGTATACAAGGGATGACATCTGACTGAAGGTCTTGCCACACTCATTACACTTGTAAGGTTTCTCTCCAGTATGAAGTCTAATGTATATGCAGTAAGGGGATGACTTCCACTAAAGGTCCCAAGGCATTCATTACACTTGTACGCTTTCCAGTATGAATTTTCCTATGTCTTCTTTCAAGGCTCTGATTTGAACTGTTTTGTCACATTCTTCACATTTGTAAGGTTTCTCTCCAGTATGAAGTCTACGATGGTATACAAGGTATGATGTTTGACTGAAGGTCTTGCCACATCCATTACACCTGTAAGATTTCTCTCCAGTATGAACTGCCTTATGAATTACAAGGGCTGAATTTCGACTGAAGGTCTTGCCACACTCACTGCACTTGTAATGTTTCTCTCCAGTGTGAAGTCTACGATGGCATGTAAGGGTTAATTCCTGACTGAAGGTCTTGCCACAATCATTACACTTGTAAGGTTTCTCGCCAGTGTGACATCTACGATGACATGCAAGGTATCGCTTTTGATTAAAGACCTTGCCACACACATCACATTTATACTGTTTCACTCCTAAAGGGATTATCTGATGCTTCCTTAAGAGTGAGCTATAATTAAAGGCTTTGCCACTCTCATTACATGGGAAAGATTTTTCTCTCATGTGTACTTCCTGCTTTTGTGTGAGTAATGAAGAATTCAGGAAATTATTCCCACAGTTATTAGATATATGGGTTTTGGGCCTACAAGAAATTCTTTGGGCTGTTGAAAATGAGGAAGCATCGTTGATAGACTTCTCAATTCTTTGGGATGTTGAAACCGAGGAATCATCGTTGATAGACTTCTCAACTTGATTACCAATCTTCCCTTCAGGCTGAAATATATGCAGTTCAGGCAGATGCGAATGAAAGCTTAATCCAAGCTGATCTTTAGTAGGTTTGTTTCCAGCATGCATTTGATCCTGTCGGTTTGTACTACTCGTCAACTCTTTGATTTTTGTCATGGGTGCTTCATGGCTATTTCTTTCATCTTCTTTCCACTGAAACTCAAAATCATGAATATCTTTATCCATTTCCTGGAAGCAAAAATCTCCAATGTGATGACGTTCATGTCTTTGCATTGTCTCTCTGTGGATCACCTCTGTATTGCCTTGTGCTGTTGATGAGAACTCCTTCATCGCATTTGGAAGAGATATCTACAAAATATATACACCAATAGGTTTCCACCTTTAAGTACAGATGGTATAATACTGAAATGTGTAACAGGGATTTCACAAAAAAGGAATACTTATTTTAAACTTCCTAAACATTATCTTGAAAGTTTAGGAACCCAAAAGGCTAAGATTCTTTTTTTTTTTTTTGAGACGGAGTCTCTGCCACCCAGGCTGGAGGGCCGACCTCAGCTCACTGCAAGCCCGGCCTCGGTTCACGCTTGCCTCCTGCCTCAGCCTCCCCGAAGCGGGACTACAGGCTTCCGCCACTGCGCCTCGGGCTAGTTTTTAGAGACATTTTTTAGTAGAGACGGGTTTCACCGTGTTAGCCAGGATGGTCTCAACTCCTGACCCTCGTGATCCGCCTCCGCTCCTCGCCTCCCAGTGCTGGGATTACAGGCTTGAGCCACCGCCCGCCTGGTAAGATTCTTAAATAAATAAAGGGCGATCACATGTGCTTGAAATCATTTCTATGGAAGTCTATTTCCAATATCATGTCAAAACGCTGACAGGGCACAAACGTGTATAAGCCTAAAGTAAGGAGTATTTTTCCACTGTGACCCTAAACTGTGTAAGAGTTTGCAAAAAACATATCACTGTCACATCAATGAAGACAAAAGCATATATTCTTCATATTTACAGCATATTTACTATATACAAATAAATGCTAAAGGACCACACAATATACTATATCGGAAAATAATCCACAACAAGCTCATATAAGGATAACCAAAATCAATGAAAATTCTGTATTGTCAAATAGTCATAGCACTGAGAAGATAAGAAAACATTACAAAATTAAGCCAGGTGTGGTGGCCCATGCCTGTAGTCCCAGCTACTCAGGAGGCTGAGGCACAAGAATTGCTTGAGTCCAAGAGGCAGAGGTTGCAGTGAGCTGAGATCGCACCACTGTGCTTCAGCCTGGGTGACAAAGTGAGAGTCCACCTCAAAAAAAAAAAAAAAAAAAAAAGCTAATACAATATTTTTCTGAACAACTGTTATAAAATTACTTTTATTCATGCAGAAAAGGCATGTTGTGACATTTAAAAAAATTGTTTGTATTTTTATATTTTGGAGATGAAGTCTCACTCTGTCACAACAGGCTGGAGTGCAATGGCCCAATCTCATCTCACTGCAACCTCTGCCTACTGGGCTCAAGCCATTCTCCTGCCTCAGCCTCCTGAGTACCTGGGATTAAAGGCATGCGCCACCATGCTTGGCCAATTATTGTATTTTTAGGAGAGATGGGGTTTCACCATGTTGGACAGGCTGGCCTCGAACTTTTGACTCAAGCAATTCACCCACCTGAGCCTCCCAAACTCCTTTACAGGCGTGAGCCACAGCGCCAGGCGGCACTTTGTGACACTAACGAGTGGAGTGTGTCAGTTATATTGCATAACACGTACCAAAAAGCCTTATGTACAGTCATAAAATTAATTAATAAAGTAACGTAACACATAAAATCAGCAAGCAAATAAGAAGTACATTTATACAGCCTGCAGAATTCTAAACAATTCTCTGTTAAGAAAAAAACCACGGCTGGGTTCACACCTGTAATCCCAACACTTTGGGAGGCTGAGGCAGGCAGATCATGAGGTCAGGAGATCGAGACCATCCTAGCTAACAATGTCAAACTCCATCTCTACTAAAAATACAAAAAAAAAAAAAAAAAAAAAAATTAGCCAGGTGTGGTGGCGGGTGCCAGTAGTCCCAGCTACTCAGGAGGCTGAGGCAGGAGAATGGCGTCAACCCAGGAGGTGGAACTTGCAGTTAGCCGAGATCGCGCCACTCTGTCCCAAAACAAAAACAAAACAAAACAAACAAACAAACAAAAAACAAAAGCCACAATTTCTACTTACCAGCAGCATACAACATAAGAACTGAAATACATGTTAAGATCACTACCTTTTGATGTATGAGATCAAAAAAATACACAGCATTATAAGGAATAAGAAGGGACTACTGGCTGGGCGCTGTGGCTCTTGCCTGTAATCCCAGCACTTTGGGAGGCCAAGGCAGGTGGATCACGAGGTCAGGAGTTCAACAGCAGCCTGGCTAACATGGTGAAACCCTAACTCTACTAAAAATTCAAAAAAATTAGCTGGGCACGGTGGCAGGAGCCTGTAATCCCAGCTACTCAGGAGGCTGAGGCAGGAGAATCATTTGAACCCAGGAGGCAGAGGTTGCAGTGAGATGAGATTGCACCACTGCACTCCAGCCTGGGTGAGAGGGTGAGACTTCATCTCAAAAAAAAAAAAAAAAAAAAGAATTGACTAACAATGTCAGAAGGTGCAACAATGATATCACAACTACGTTTATGAAACAGCCAAGCAATACAGCAATTCTATATATATGCATTGACCTTAGTTATCTAGTTCACTATGCACAAAATATAAAACATATAATGTGTACTGGGAAAATTTATAAACTGGGATCAGAGAAAACATTGTATAAAACAAATTGCACAATAAAACCATAAACAATATGATGCAGGCTCCCTGGTTTGAATGTTCTTATTGAACAAAAGCCACATTCAGAGTTCTTATTCTCTAATAGGGTGTTCCTGCAGATGGGGCCTTTGAGAGAATTTGGTCATGGGTGTTGACTACTCATGAATAGGACTAGTGATTTAATAAAAAGAGATATTAAAGAGCTCATTCCCTGTTCCTCTTTCCACTATGTCAGGACACAGCAGGAAGGTGGCTGGACTAAACCACGAAGAAGGCCGTCACCAGGAACCAATTTGGCTGGCACCTTGCTCCTGGATTTCCCACTTTCCAGACTCATGAGAAATAAATGTCTATGCTGTAAACCTCCCAGTTTAAGCTATTTCCTTTTTTGTTTGCTTTTGAGACCAAGTCACGCTCTATCACCCAGGCTGGAGTGTAGTGGCACGATTCTCCTGCCTGAAGAGATTCTCCCACCTCAGCCCGGAGTCTCACTGTGTCACCCGGGCTGGCGTGCGGTGGCACAATGTCAGCTCACTGCAACCTCCACCTCCCGGGTTCAAGTGATTCTCCTGCCTCAGCCTCCCAAGTACTTGGGATAACAGGTGCCCGCCACCATGCCCAGAAAATGTTTGTATTTTTAGTGGAGACGGGGTTTCACCATGTTGGCCAGGCTGGTCTCAAACTCCTGAACTCAGGTGATCCACCCATCTCAGCATCCCAAAGAGCTGGGATTACAGGCGTGAGTCACCCCACTTTGTATTTAGTAGAGTTGATGTTTCACCATGTTGGTCAGACTGGTCTCAAACTCCTGACTTCAAGCGATCCACTCACCTAGGCCTCCCAAACTGCTGGGAGTAGAGGCGTGAGCCACCTCGGCTGGCCAGTCTAAGCTATTTCTGAGAGGACACTGAAATGACTGAGACAAGAAAAGGAGCATCTCATGATCAACATCACCGAAGACTGGCAAATCTGATTAAACAAAGGAATTTTAGCGTCTGTACTGTAAATCTTGCAATACATGAAGCCAATCTGAAAACAATAACATGTTTTAAAAACTTTGAGGCTGGCTAGGCACGGTGGCTCATGCCTGTAATCCCAGCACTTTGGGAGGCTGAGGCAGGAGGATCACGAGGTCAGGAGATCAGCAGCATCCTTTCGGCACCTTCCTGGCTAACACGGTGAAACCCCATCTCTACAGAAAAAAAAAAAAAAATTCGCTGGATGTGGTGGCACGTGCCCGTAGTCCCAGCTGCTTGGGAGACTGAGGCAGCAGAATCACTTGAACCTGGGAGGCAGAGGGTGGAGTTAGCGAAGATCGAGCCACTGCACTCCAGCCTGGGCAACAGACAGAGACTCAGTCTCAAAAAAAAAAAAAAAAAAAGAAAAGAAAAAAGAAAGAAATGAAAGAAGTCTAAAGAGTAACTCCCACCCACAAATATACATAAAGTTCTCCAGTAAAGGTAAATAAAAAGACAGATAGGCTGGATGCAGGGGTTCACATCTGTAATCCCAGCACTTTAGGAGGCCAAGGCAGGTGGATCACCACCTGAGGGCGGAAGTTCGAGACCAGTCTGACCAACAAGGAGAAACCTTGTCTCTACTAAAAATACAAAATTAGCCGGGCGTGGTGGCACATGCCTGTAATCCCAGCTACTCAGAAAACTGAGGCAGGAGAATCACTTAAACCCGGAAGTCAGAGGTTGCAGTGACCCGAGATTGTGCCATTGCACTCCAGCCTGGGCAACAGAACAAAACTTCGTCTCATAAATAAATAAATAAGTAAATAACCAAATAAAAGGACAGATAAAGAAACTTGTATAAGTGTACCTTCTCTTCATAATTCAACTTTTTATTATTTAGAAGAAAACAGCATGAGAAAACACTGTACATATGTGATACTGAAAATGCAACATACACAAAATAATTCTAACATAAATAACAAAGAGTTCTAGAGGAGAAAGAGTAGTTTTCACAGGTTATGAAAATTTTTTTTTGAGACAGAGTCTCACTCTGTCGCTCAGGCAGAAGTGCAGTAGCATGATCTTGGGTCACTGCAACCTCCGCCTCCTGGGTTCAAGTGACTCTCCTGCATCAGCCTCCTGAGTAACTGGGATTACAGGCACCCACCATCGTGTCTGAGTAATTTTTGTATTTTTACTAGAGATGGAATTTCGCCATGTTAGCCAGACTGGTTTTGAACTCCTGACCTCAGGTGATTTGCCCGCCTCGGCCTCCCAGAGTGCTGGGATTACAGTGGCACTCTTGTGCCACTGGGGCACAAGAATTTTTTGAGCCCGAGAAGTGAAGCCAGCTGCAGTGAGCCAACATCGCACACAGCAGTGACGCTTTGGCGACAGAGTGAGACTCCATCATAAACAAACAAACAAAGTTCAATAAGAAGGGAGTCAAACATGTCTACATAAAAAAGCAATTAAACACAAAAAGTAATAAACGAGAAATGAAGAATAAAAACAAACCTACAAGAAATACAGATAATATGTAACAGAAACGCAATGGTAAGGTCTTCTCCATCAGTAATACTTCAAATGTAAATATTTAACTCTGCACTCAGAAGGCAAAGACTGGCTCAATCAACAGGAACCAACTACATGTTGTCCACAGAAGACTCATATTAGCCCTAAGGACACACATACGCTAAAATTTAAAAAATAAAAACCAATAATTAGTTATGGGGTTTGGCGCCTGTAACCCCAGCGACTCAGGAGGCCGAGGAGGATGTGTCGAGCCCAGGATATCAAGACCAACTTCAACAATACAGCAAGACCATGTCTGTAAACAAAAACAAAAACAACAACTACAAAACAAAAAAATACTAAAAAAGTAGCCCGGCATGGTGGCATGCACTTGTACCAGCTACTGGGGGAGGCTGGGGTGGGACAATCACTTGAGCCCAGGAATTGAAGATTGCAGCGAGCCCTGATCACACCATTACACTCCACCCTGGGGAACAGAGCAAGACGCTGTATCTAAAAAAAAGAGAAAATACAAAGATACACAAGGGCACATCCCCAGCAGGGAAGTTATCCTCACCCAGGGAGACCAGGTTCCTATAATTCTCCAACATCACGTCCCTGTACAGAGTCCTCTGAGCAGGGTCCAGGCATTTCCACTCCTCCTGGGAGAATTCTATGGCCACATCCCTGAATGTCAGTAGACCCTGAAATGAAAACACATTTTAAGGAAATGGTTATGGGAGGAGTTCTTACCTTTACAGAAAATGAGAAGAGGAGAGAGGGGAAAGCGTGGATTTAATTGTAGAGAAAGTTCTGACATCCAAGTAAGGGATGTTTCACCACATGATGTCTTCTGAGTTGTGTTTTATTATACTTCTTTTTTTTTCCTGAGATGGAGTCTCGCTCTGTTGCCCAGGCCGGAGTGCAGTGGCACAATCTCAGCTCACGGCAACCTCCGCCTCCCAGATTCAAGCAATTTTCTTGCCTCAGCCTCATGAGTAGCTGGAATTACAGGCAGGCGCCACCACACCTGGCTAATTTTTGTATTTTTAGTAGAGACGTAGTTTCATCATGTTGATCAGGCTGATCTCGAACTCCTGATCTTGTGATCCACCTGCCTCGGCCTTGCAAAGTGCTGGGATTAGAGGCATGAGCCACCACACCTGGCCTTATTATACCTTTTAAAGAAGTCACAATACCCTCTCAGTATGAATTTCTGATGTTTGTGGATAATACAAAAGAAATCAATACAGGAGCCAGGCACAGTGGCTCATGCTTGTAATTTCAGCATTTTCGGAGGCTGAGGCAGGCAGATCATTTGAGGTCGGGAGTTTAAGACCTGCCTGACCAACATGGAGAAACCCTGTCACTACTAAAAAAAGAAAAAATACAAAAAGTATCCAGGCGTTGTGGTGCATGCCTGTAATCCCAGCTACTTGGGAGGCTGAGGAAGGAGAATCACTTGAAGCAGGGAGGTGGAGGTTATGGTGAGCCGAGATTGTGCCACTGCACTCCAGCCTGGGCAACAAGAGTGAAACTCCATCTCAAAAGAAAAAATATATATATAATAAAATAAAAATCAATGCAGGTTTCTCCTTATAGAAATGTTAGAAACTTTTTTTTCTTTTTGAGACAGAGTCTTGCTCTGTTATCCAGGCTGCAATGCAAACGTGCCATCTCAGTTCACCACAACCTCCACCTCCCAGGATCAAGTGATTCTCCTGCCTCAGTCTCCTGAGTAGCTGGGATTCCTGGTGCGCACCACTACTCTTAGCTAATTTTTGTATTTTTAGTAGAAATGGGGTTTCACCATATTGGCCAGTTTGGTCTCAAACTCCTGACTTCATGATCCGCCTGCCTCAGCCTCTCAAAGTGCTAGGATTACAGGTGTGATCCACCGTGCCCAGCCCAGAAACGTTTATTGACAATGCAAGTGACATTCAGGATCTAGATGAGACAGGGTATGAGTGATGTCTTCAGAGATGACAACGTCCACAGTGGAAGATCAGAATCAGAAGCTAAAATCCAGCCTGGCACAGTGGCACATGCCTGTTATCCCAGCTACCAGGGAGGCTGAGGCAGGAGAATTGCTTGATCCTGGGAGGCAGAGGTTGCAATGATCCAAAAACACGCCACTGCACTCCAGCCTGGGCAACAGAGACTTCATCTCAAAAAAAAAAAAAAAAAAAAAAATTAGCCGGGCATGGTGGCAGGCACCTGTGGTTCCAGCTACTTGGGAGCCTGAGGTAGAAGGATGGCTTGAGCCTGATAGTGGAAGTTGCAGTGAGCTAAGATCGTGCCACTGTGCTCCAGCCTGGGCAACACAGTGAGTCCCAGTCTCAAAATAAAAGAAAATACATGAAAACTCAATTACTCAAAGTATGAAAATACATTATATATATATATGTCCACAAAATAATAAAACCTACACAGACTCACAAGAAACTAGATGTTAATACAAAGGATCTGCCATTTCCCCCAGATTTTCAAAAAATAAAAGATGTTCAAAAAATATATATTTTTGTGTGTATATATGTATGTATATATGTTTGTGTGTGTATACTTGTGTAGGTGGGTGTGCATATAGAGAACGATTTTAGAAATATAAAAAGTAGCAAGTTTTGTTTAACTTAAGAGGAATCACATCTTGGTAGAAGAGGATACACTGGCAGTTGGGGGCAGGGAGGAATCTTGTCAGATCTAAGAAAACAGGAAATGCCCCATCCTAGAAGAAGCAATCACCTTTCACCTGCCTGACCTGGAGGACTGTTCAGATATGTGTAGGGATGCAGGCGTGCGCAGAGGCAGCCACTATGGCACTCTTTACACAGAGAAAAATCGCAAAGGAGCCAGTTTCCACTGCAGATGCCAAAGAGCAAGCTAGCCATGTTTACTAACATGACAACATGTAAATTCACAACCAGCAGAATCAAATATGAAACTAAAATATTTCCTGGAACACAAAGAAGAAAACAACAGACACTGAGGTCTACTTGAGGGTGGAGGGCGGGAAGAAGAAGAGGAGCAGAAAAAAATAACTCTTGGGGGCTGGGCGCAGTGGATTATGCTTGTAATCCCAGCACTTTGGGAGGCCGAGGCGGGTGGAAAACCTGAGGTCAGGAGTTCAAGACCAGCCTGGCCAACATGGTGAAACCCTGTCTCTAGTAAAAATACAAAAGCTAGCCAGGAGTGGTGGCAGACACCTGTAATTTCACCTACTTAGGAGGCTGAGGCAGGAGAATTGCCTGAACCTGGGAGGCAGAGGTTGCAGTGAGCCGAGATCATGCTATTATACTCCAGCCTGGGCAACAAGAGCAAAACTCAGTCTCAAAAAAATAAATAAAAAATAACTATTGG
Organism: Papio anubis; assembly: GCF_008728515.1. Classification (NCBI taxonomy): domain Eukaryota; kingdom Metazoa; phylum Chordata; class Mammalia; order Primates; family Cercopithecidae; genus Papio; species Papio anubis. The sequence goes on along the minus strand of NC_044995.1, from coordinate 8,117,279 downwards.
ATACGGGACTTAACACCAGAGTGACGAAATAATCTGTACAACAAACCCCGATGACACTAGTTTACCTGTGTAACAAACCTTCACATGTAGCCACAAACCTAAAGTAAAAACATAAATATAAAAATAATTTTTTAAAATTTACCGCGGAATTTTTTCTAAAGTCTCATAATGATGCAGAAATACACGTGTATGAGATTTGCTCTGACACATGGCACAGAACTGGCAGTAGCGGCTCCACAGTGAGGCTGGAAGGAGGGTGGAGGACGTGACAGGGAGAGGAGATGCTTTATGGCAAAGGGTCTAAGCTGCAGCTTTGCTTGGAGTGTTACCACAAAACAAATATATACATCATTTGATGTTTAAATATAAAAATATATATTTAATAATAATTGGTGGGGCTGGGCACGGCTCGTGCCTGTAATCCCAGCACTCTGGGAGGCTGAGGCGGGCAGATCACCTGAAGTCAGGAGTTTGAGACCAGCCTGGCCAATATGGTGATACCCTGTCACTAATAAAAAATGCAACAAAATTAGCTGGGTGTGGTGGCACATGCCTATAATTCCAGCTACTCAGGAGGCTGAGGCAGGAGAATCTCTTGAACCCGGGAAGTGGAGGTTGCCGTGAGCCACGATCATGCCACTGCACTTCAGCCTAGGCAACAGAGCAAGACTTTGTATATTTAAAATATTATAATAATATAATAATAGGTGGAATGAGAATATGGCTCCATCCTCTAGGATAAAAAAGTACTGCTCCCATATTTGAGAAAAATTATAACCGTTTTTACTGAAAACAGCTGTTTCACAAGCCTCTCCACAGTAACACCACAGTGTCCATGAGCTTAATGTGCTACGAATGGATTAATGAATCTCCTATTATTTATGTTGATTTCATATTCTTAAAATAATGTTGGAATAAAACACCTTGTATCATTTATTTCTGTGTATGAACTTTCCATTCTAATTAGTAAGATTTTTGGAGTCAGAAACACAGTAACTCACTCGATTACCTAAAAATGTAGTATAAAATCAGGCAGAAAATATTTTCCCCTTATTGGTCTCCTTTTCTAGAATTTACCATGTATGTTGTGCACATGAATACGTGACTTCCATTGGCAGCTGCTCTAATACTGGTCCACAGAGACCTGACAGAGCATCCAGATGTGGCCCCTGAACAATCCCTGCTGCCCAACAGCACTGACACCACGGGACCCTCACCCCGTCTCCATCCATGTCTGGTGTGAGCCCTTCCCAGGCCCATGCCCAGTGCAGCCTCTTCCCAAGTTCATGTCACTGGGTCATTAGAGATGGAATCTAAGTGAGATGAGAGGGACTGAGGGAAGGCACTGGTGAGTGTGAGCAAACCTGTCAGATAGGACGCTCCAGACTCAGAGAAGATTCCCAACTCCAAGCCCCAGCGTTTCTGAAAGGAAGGAGACAGAACAATCCACCGAGAATATCATCTCACCTGAGGAAGAGCCATCCCTGACTCCTTTGCTTTCCTCTTGCTCTTCCGAGTTTCTTCCTCATGGACCAAGAGTCTTTAGAAGCCAATCCTGAAAGTTAAAAATATGTTGTTTATTGCTCAGAATCAACACATCCCCCTCCCTGTAACACAACCACACATACAAAGGACACCTCACCCTGAGAACATACGGTCCCCTCTGTTGCCCACCGCACCAGGGACGATAAACTGCTACAGGCAGTGGAAGGTGAAAAAACGAAAAGAAGCATGCAGAGCAGCCAATATGGACCAGAGGAGGGGGTGAGGGTGCGGCTGGAGTGTTAAATGGGAGGTGGGTCACAGAAGTCACCACTGAGCAGGTGATATCAGAACAGAAACCTGGGGAAGGAGGGGTGTTTGCACCTGCAGCTGAGGGGCCAGCGAGTTCCAGCAGAGGGACAGCCCCCATGAAGGCCTTGAGGCAGGAGCGACCTCGGCCCAGGAAGAGGAAAGACGGCTGTGTGGCTGAAGCAGAGGGAGGGAGGAGGACACAGGAAAGAGATGAGGTCAGAGAGGTCCTGGGGGCATAGATCCGGCAGGGACGAGGTCTTCTAACATTTTCCTCCCACAACTCCAAAGAATTTTTAAAATGATGAATTTCTTCACCCATTTTGAGTAAACTTGTAATTTTTTCCTTATATCACAAATTAAAACCCTTACAAATAATGTAATTATCCTTTACGTTTTAAAAGCATGTTGAGATTTTAGTGATATCCTGGGAAGCACACGGTCACCTCATCTGAGAAGGGCAGGAGCACAGGGGAATGCGTTTACAGAGGTTCGGGAGGTCACCTTTGGTCACGTGAAGGTGGAGATGCCTGTTCATCCTCCCAGCAGAGAGGTAAGGAGTCAACTGGACACAGGACTGTAGCGTTCAGGGGAGAGGTCTGCAGGGGCCACGGGGCCATGGGGGTAAAGTTTAAAGCCATGAGATGAGGCCAGGCACGGTGACTCACACCTGTAATCCCAGCACATTGGGAGGCCAAAGTGGACAGATCACTTGAGGTCAGAAGTTCAAAACCAGCCTGGCCAACATGGTGAAACCCTATCTCTACTAAAAATACAAAAATGAGGCCAGGTGCAGTGACTCATGCCTGTAATCCCAACACTTTGGGAAGCTGAGGCAGGTATATCACGAGGTCAGGAGTTCAACACCAGCCTGACCAACATGGTGATATCCTGTCTCTACCAAAAATACAAAAATTAGCTGGGCGTGGTGGCACATGCCTGTAATCCCTGCTGCTCAGGAGACTGAGGCATGAGAACCGCTTAAACTCGGGAGGCGGAGGTTGCGGTGAGCCGAGATCATGGCACTGCACTCCAGCCTGGGATACAATATCAAAACTCTGTCTCAAAATAAATGAATAAAAAATTAGCCAGGCATGGTGGTGCATGCCTGTAGTTCCAGCTACCTGGGAGACTGACACATGAGAATCGCTTGAACCCAGAGGACAGAGGTTGCCGTGAGCCGAGATCGTGCCACTGCACTTCAGCCTGGGTGGCAGAGTGAGACTCCGGCTCAAATAAATAAAAACGAAAAATAAGCTGGAGAAAGCAGGAAATTACAGTCTGCTGGTTTGCCATGTTGATCCCTGGCACAGACAGCACCTCTATTTGCGTCCCCTGGCGTACACTAGAGCTCCATAGCTACTGAGTGAGTGAGTGAATGAGAATGAGCGATACTAGTATGCCCTCTCTGGGATCTCTGTGTCAGGGTCCTGGTTGACCTAAACTCTGCAGAAAGAGGAGCGGCTTCCTTACTGCCCAGACTCTCAATGAAGAAAAATTCCTGGGGTCTAAGACTTCTCAGTTGGCAATGACATTGGCTTAAATATTCCCAGACACAATTCCTCGGGTCTTAGGTTGGGTCTTGGGATGGTGCAAACTGATAGAATTGCAGGCAATGAGCGCCAGAATAGAACAGCGGACAGGAAGGTGGAAGACTTGAGGGAGGGGGTCAAGGACAGGCAGAGAAACCACTCCCCTCCCTCAGAGGCCCACCTGGGGAAGCACCAACTTTGCCATTCTAGAGAAGACAACGGGAAAGGGGGGACTGTGTATAGGGTGGGTGACGGTGTGTGCTGGGTGGAGAGAAAAACTTTTCTAAATGTCACTGCAATAGCTCAGCCCATCCGTCTTACCAACTGCTGAGCACAGGAGCATCCTGTGAGGATAAATCCAGCTTTTCCTTCCTCCAGTTCCTGAGTCTTCCAGCCATGACCAGGGCTGTAACCCTCAAACTTCCTTCCCAGGAACCAGTGACCCCTCTTTGTGGAAAACATATTTGTGCTCCACATTTTCATTATAGCAAATTTATTTATTTATATAGAGATGGAGTCTTGCTCTGTCACTGCACTGAAGTACAATGGCGCGATCTCCGCTCACTGCAACCTCTGCCTCCCGGGTTCAAGCCATTCTCCTGCCTCAGTCTCCCAAGTAGCTGGGATTACTGATGCACACTGCCATGCCTGGCTCATTTCTTTTCTTTTCTTTTTTTTTTTTTAGTAGGTGCTGCAGTTGTCCTGTGGCCAAGATGGGAAATGTGCATCCTCCAACAAAGGGAGACACAAAACACTCAAAATAATCCAAGCAGAACGGCATCTCCGGGCGGGCACGGCGGCTCTTGCCTGTAATCCCAGCACACTGGTAGGCCTAGGCAGACTCATGACCTAAGGTCATGAGTTTGAGACCAGCCTGGCCAACATGGTGAAACCCTGTCTCTACTAAAAACACAAAAGTTGGGGCGGGCGTGGTGGCTCATGCCTGTAACCCTAGCACTCTGGGAGGCCAAGGCAGGTGGATCACTTGAGGTCAGGAGTTTGAGACCAGCCTGACCAACATGGTGAAACTCCATCTCTACTAAAAATACACAAACTAGCTGGGCTTGGTGGGAGTCTGTAAATCCGGGCTACTCAGGAGGCTGAGGCAGGAGAACTGCTTTAACTTGGGAGGTGGAGGTTGCAGTGAACCATGATTACGCCACTGCACTCCAGCCTGGGAGATAGGTTAAGACTCAAAAGTAAAATTAAATTAAATTAAATTAAAATTAAAATACAAAAATTAGCCGGGTGTGGTGGCACACACATTTAATTTCAGCTGCTTGCAAGGGTGAGGCAGAAGAATCGCTTGACCCCAGGAGATAGAGGTTGCAGGGAGAGAAGGTCACGAGACTGCACTCACAGCCTGCACGGTGGAGTGAGACTGTCTCAAAAAACATAAAATAAGAAGGGTGTTTCTGATGTGACTGATGCACAGATTATAAAATCTGAGTAACATGATAGAGACTGACAGGCAGAGGGAACTTCAGATGGCGGTGGGAGGGCATGGGAGACAGCTCTCAGCCTAGACCTGAAAGAGGAGAAAGGGACAGGGCTGTGATCATTTAGGGACACAGGGTAAGAGCAGGGACAGCGACCTGAGACAGGAAGGGTTTTAGTGTTTGGGAAAAGAGAAAAGCAATATTCCTGGGGCAGAGGGAGTCATGAGATGAGGGCAAGCTCCGAGGAGGAGGCTGGACACTGGCAGAGGCCCTGGACACAGGGCTGTGGAGCCACAGTGAGGAGCTGGGCTTTCAACGTTTGTCCAAATGGACCAGAAGTGCCTTGAGGGAAACATGCACTTAATAGCTCACAGCTCAAGATTTTAACAAATGACATAAGAAAACTGAAAAATAGACTAACTGGTTAAATTCCATTTTGATGTTAAAGGTTTCCAATAAATAATAAAGACTAGAAAGCATGCAGACCTCGATCTGATCGGACACAACTAATTTCAAACAGAAACTATTTTGAAATCGTTTTTTAAAAAATGGAACAAATTCAGATGTCAACGGGAAAATAACTGGACCATACACACGTACAGAAAGGAAGGATGTGAGCTGGTTATAGGATGCCACAAAGGCATCTTTCAGAAGTGATTATGGATTAAAAAAGAAATATTTAAAACCAAGATTTATCTCAAAGTAAAACTGCAAAAAAAAAAAAAAAAAAAAAAAGAAAGAAAGAAATGAAGAGGAACCAGAAAGAAAATATGTTACACAATGAGAACAAAAGCACTTTCAATGTCCCTTTTGCTTTCATTTTTTGTTGTTGCTGTTTCTTTGTTTTTCTGAGATGAAGACTCGCTCTGCCCTCGAGACTGCAGGGCAGTGGTATCGTTTCGATTCACTGCAACCTCTACCTCCCAAGACCGTGTGATTCTCCTGCCTCAGCCTCCTGAGCAGCTGGAACTACAGGTGCACGCCACCGCGTCCGGCTTAGTTTTTTAGTATTTTTACCAGAGACGGGGTTTCACCATGTTGGCCAGAACGGTCGTGAACTACTGACCTTCGGTGATTGGCTCCCAAAGGGCTGTGAGTACAGTGGCACAATCTTGGCTCACTGCAACCTCCGCCTCCCGGGTTCAAGTGATTCTCCTGCCTCAGCCTCCTAAGCAGCTGGAATTACAGGCGCGTGCCACCACACCCAACTAATTTTTAAATTTTTAGGAGCAAAGGGATTTCACCGTGTTGGTCAGGCTGGTCTCAAACTCCTAACCTTGTGATCCTTGTGATCCACCCGCCTCGGCCTCCCAAAGTGCTGGGATTACAGGCATGAGCCACTGCTCTTTTAAAAAGTACTATGGGCTAGGCGTGGTGGCTCATGCCTGTAATCCCAGCATTTGGGGGGCCAAGGCGGGTGGATCATCTGAGGTTGGGAGTTTGAGACCAGCATGACCAATATGAAGAAACCCCATCTCTACTAAAAACACAAAATTTGCTGGACGTGGTGGCTCATACCTGTAATCCCAGCTACTCGGGAGGCTGAGGCAGGAGAATTGTCTGAACCTGGGAAGCGGAAATTGCGGTGAGCCGAGATTGTGCCATTGCACTCCATCCTGGACAAGAGTGAGATTCCATCTCAAACAAACAAACAAACAACGACTACGTAGGCCAGGCACGGTGGCTCCTCTCTGTAATCCCACCTGTAATCCCAGTAATTTGGGAGGCCAAGGCCAGATGATCCTTTGAGGCCAGAATTGAGACCAACCTGGGAAACATAGTGAAATCCCGTTTCTGCCAAAAAAAAAAAAAACAAAAACAAAAAAAACAAAACCTAGCCGGGTTTGGTGGCTCATGCCTGTGGTCCCAGCTACTCAGGAGGCTGAGGCAGGAGGATTGCTTGAGTCTAGGAGGTCGAGGCTGCAGTTAGAGGAGATCACACCACTGCACTCCAGCCTGGGGGACAGAGCCAGACTCTGTCTCAAAATATATATTAATTAAATTAAAACTATTACATAATAACAGAAAGTGATTCTCCCATTTCACTGCCCCTACCCCACCATGGGAAAAGGGAAGAGAGTGTCTCACAATTAAGTTACTACCCTCTGGCTGAATAGGGATTCCAAGTGGAAGCTGACCTCTGATGCCAAGATTTATAGAATGTACATGCCTTAGAGATAGGAATTTTAAAATTCTCAATCTCATCTGTATAATTTAAACAAGTTTTAAGTTACTAGATTATATACAGAGAAGTCAACCTGTCACAACTAATCATATCCAATGAACTTACCCATTCATCTGAACCCAAAGTCCCCCACCCCTTTTAATCTTTTGAGACAGGGTCCCGCTCTGTTGACCAGGCTGGAGTGCAGTGGCATGATCTCAGTTCACTGAAGCCTGGACCTCCTGGGCTCAAGTAATCCTCCTGCCTCAGCCTCCAGAGTAGCTGGGATTACAGGTGTGCACCATCACGCCTGGTTAATTTTTTTTTTCTTTTGGCAGAGATGAGGTTCTCACTATGTTGGCCGGGCTGGCCTCGAACTCCTGTACTCAAGCAATCCCCTTGCCTCAGTCTCCTAAACTGCTGGGATTACAGGCATGAGCCACTGCGCCCAGCTCCTCAGTCTTCATTACTGTGCTTCCCTCCCTAATTCTGTACATATCTCTCATTCTCCCCTTCTCTCTCTAGCTCTTTTCTTTTCTTTTTCCCTGGGATCTGCTCCTCCTGCTTTCTTTTTTCTTTTTCTTTTCTTTTTTTATTTTTGCTCTTTTGGCACATCCCTCACCCATCCTCTACTTTGCCATCTGTTATGGTCTTTCTCATTCTTCTTCTCTCTGTCTCAGGTTTTCTACTGCTCTCTCTCAGTCTCCTGATCCTTTTGGCCCACACAATCACAGGGGACTCTGCAGTAAGACGCCTGCATCCCGGAGAAGCGCATTTTCCAGGGGCTGGGCTGGGCAGGCAAGAACACCCGGTGTCATAGGACAGCCCCGGGCACCTCCCCTACGGGCTCAGGGTAAGCGGTGACGGCGGTGGGGAGACCTGGGGAGCATAAGGGCCCGGAACGAGGAGGGAGGTGGGGGGCGACGGCGCCTTAAGACAAGGCTGGGAGGCGCCAAGGGCGGGAATCCGCCTTGCCGTAAGGACTTTAAAAAGTCCGGGGCGGGAGGAGTCAGAAAAAGGTTTTGAGCAGGAAAACTACGCAATGGGAAGTGTATACACCGCCCTGTAAGAGAAAGACCCGCGAAGGGACCATCCTCAGGGCGACTTTAAACCCAAAAGGAAGCAACGCCTGGACTCTCACGGGGACGTCTAAATTTGCTGTGGGTGAATGAAGACGGGTGAGAATTTCCAGGTCTATGGGGACCCCAGGGCCCAGGTACAGAAGCGCCGGGGACCTACGACACGCAGACTTAACATAGAGCAAAACTCACCGCTGCGGTGGGACCGTCACTCCACGCGATCCGCTTCCGGGTTTGCGTAAATCTGCGCGCGCAGGACAGAAGCCAGGCCTGGGCGGGACCCACGAGGAGGTGGGCGGGGCCTGGACGAGGTAGGGGCGGGGCGCGAGGCGGAGAGACCTTGTCCTTCAGAGTTAGCAGAGGGCGGGGCCCGGGCGGGACCTGTGCGCCTCTCAACCTCGCTCCCAGCGCCTCTGTTTTTCGAGCTTTGGAGGCGGGACCGGCCAGGAAGGCTGAGGCATGATTCAAAAGCCCTGTAATTGTCTGAAACGGGGATGCAAACTAGAATGTGAAATGCAAAGCCCTGCCTGGGTGGAGCTTAACGATTTCAGGCTGACGGCCCAAATAATAGAATAGAAATCCTCTCCCTTTCTATTCTCCGTTCACTGGGAAAGGAGAGTCCACCCTATGCTCAGCTTCAGAGACTTCCCTAGGGCCACCGGCTGGGATGCGGGACCGAGTGCTCAGGCCAGGAAGGAGTGAGGTCACCACCTGCTGCTTAAACCCAGCAGAGATGCGGGCACAGGGCCGAAAGCCTGAGGTTCCAGCTACTCAGAAAGCAGCGGCGGGAGGATAGCTGAACCTGGGGCTTCAAGTTAGCCTGGGAGACAAAGTAACACCTCCTCCTGCAGCGCTCCCTTCCTCGTCTCTCTCTCTCTTTTAAATTTCTTTAAATAAAATTTTTGATTGTGTGAGATAGGGATCCAACATTATTCTTTTTCGTGTGAATATCCAGTGAGTTGTCCCAGCACATTTGTGGAAGAGATCTATTACTGTCATTCTTATATTTACATTTTTCTTTTCATTTCTTTTTTGAGACAGAGTATTTATCTGTCACCCAGGCTGGAGTGCAGTGGAGAGATCTCGGCTCACTGCAACCTTCACCCCCCGGGTTAAAGTAGTTCTCTTGCCTCAGCCTCCCAACTAGCTGGGATTACAGACGGGCGCCACCAAGCCTGGCTAATTGTTTTGTATTTTTAGTAGAGAGGGGGTTTCATCACGTTGGCCAGGCTGGATTCGAACTCCTGACGTCAAGTGATCCAGCCGCCTCCTCCTCCCAAACTGTTGGGATTACAAGTGTTAGTCACCGCGTCTGGTCAGGAAAACTCTTAGAAGTTGCGTCTGCATACCACTGGACTCAGGTTGCATGACCACATTCCTTTCAAAGCTCAGTATTTAAAGGTCCATACCTTTACATTGGAATTATTTGATGTTTGAAATATTTAACTTCCTACCGAGATACAGGTACTGTCTCCCTTGTTGTTTGCCTTTCAACGAGATACCCCAAGTCCTTCAGAAATACATCCCTGGGTTATTAAGCTGAAAAAAGGATTACGTTGTTTCTAAAAAATACTACTTCAAGCCAGGCGCGGTGGCTCACACCTGTAATCCCAGTGGTTTAAGAGGCGGAGGCGGGCGGATCGCCTGAGGTCGGGAGTTCGAGACCAGTCTGACCAAAATGGAGAAACCCCGTATCTAATATAAATACAAGGTTAGCCGGGCATGCTGGTGCATGCCTGTAATCCCAGCTACTCAAGTGGCTGAGGCAGGAGAATCGCTTGAACCCGGGAGACAGAAGTTGCGGTGAGCGGAGATCGCGCCATTGCACTCCAGCGTGGGCAACAAGAGCAAAACTCTGTCCAAAGAAAAGCCTCAGGAGACAGAGAAAATGCATTTACAAATTTTCTAAATAAATGTCCTAGGAAAAGAGACGAAAAAAAAAATCTTTTTTTATTTTCAAAGGAGGAATTATACCTCTCATTTATTTGCTTGTTTGTTTGAGACAGGATCTCGCTCTGTCACCCAGGCTGGAGTGTGGTGGCGAGATTAGAGCTCACTGCAACCATAAAATCCCTGGCTCAAGTGATCCGACCTCAGTGCCCCGAGCAGGTGGGACCACAGGCGTGCACCACCACACCTGACTCATTTTTTGATTTTTAGTAGAGACGACGTCTCACTATGTTGCCCAGGCTGACTCGAAATCCTGGGCTCAAGCGATCCTCCCACCTCAGCCTCTCAAAGTGCTGGAATTACAGGTGTGAGCCACCGCTCCACGACCTGACTTTACTTCTGTGAAATATGAAATTATCCTCCACCTCCTGTGTGTCATAGGCAGTTTTGCATGTCACCTTTCAGTTTCCATTATCCACTCAAACAACCCAGGACCTTGCTTAGTTTAATAAGACTTTCTAACTGTCAGTCCCCGCTGCAACCAGCGCCCCACTCCACCCCTTTACCGAGGTCCCTGCCCCTCTCCCCCGCCCTGCCCCAGACGGAGGGGAGCTCGCCCCGCCTGCAGGACGCGCGACTCTACCTGCTCAAAAAAGGCGCTTTGCATTAAAGCCATTTTCAATTTAAGAGGAAAAACTATTCAGCGTTCAGCACAGGTGGTCTACTACAGTAAGTTGTTTTACCTTCCATTGCTTGAAATATTAACTTAAAACAGGCAGGAAGCATCCACGTGATATTAGGGGTAACATCACGGCACATTAAAATCAATCCACCAATCGGAACCCGGAGGATCCAGTCCTAGAGGGAGAGGATGACAGCCGGCGACATCCATGGCCCAGCTGAGGAGAGAGCCGGGACCCGTCCCCTCCAGGCCTGGCTCTTCAGAATCACACACCTTCGGGAGCCCGCCCCCTAGACGACGATAACCCTCTGGCGCGGCTCCTGCAGGCTGTCCGACCCGGCCCCAGGCAGCCTCCTCCCTCTTGCCCCCCCCCAGTCCCGTTCCAGGCCCTGCACCCACAGCGGCCTCCACCCTCTAGCCCTGACCCAGCACCTGTTCAGGCCCCGCCCCCTCTTTGATCTTACCACCCCGCCCGCCTGTCCCCGCCCAGTGTCCAGGCCCCGCCCAGACAGGGTCCAGGACCCATCCAGGGTTTTTCTGCACGCAGCGCCCGGGGCTGACTCACGTGACGGTTTTTGTTTTTGTTTTTGTTTTTGTCTTTCTGCTTCAGACCTGCCTTTCGCAGCATCCTAGCCCCGAGTCCAGCCACACCAGGAATCTGGGTGCTTCGGAATGTTGAAATCCCCACGCGAGTTTGTGCAGTTATCAGGGAGTCCCAGGTTCACCATGGGAAACTCGCAGGCCCAGTGGCTCTGCAGCTTTTACATCGTTTTACACGATGTCTTCCCCCTTTCAGGATCCTATTGCCCTTTTCATTAATCCCAGCTGGCGGCTGCTGAGCGCCTCATCCTTATCCACCCATGTTTCCCAGCTGTCAGCCCCTTTGTTATCATGAACGGTGACTCCAGTGTGGATCTTTTCTTGGCATGGTGGATGAGGACTACGAAATTCCTATTTTTATGAGAATTAGATCAACTGTCTGTTTTTGTATAACGTTCAGTCATTTTGTTGCCTAAAACGGGGTCACAGTCCACACCTCATGTTAGAGTTCCTGCATCTCGCGCAGTAAAGAATTCAAGGCGAGTGTCCCAGCGCAGTGAGGAGAGTTGATTGAAAGCTACCAGTTACACAGCAGGGCGTCCTTAGAAAGCAGGGGGAACGCCTCCTCATGAAGTTTTTCTTACATAGGGGCCTAAGTAAAAGCTAAGGTATGTCTCCCTGCCGGTGGGCTGACAGTGTGACAAAACTTACTACTTGGTTGGTTTGAAGCTATCTTTGGCCGGGTGTGGTGGCTCACGCCTGTAATCCCAGCACTTTGGAAGGTCGAGGCGGGCGGATCACCGGAGGTCAGGAGTCTGAGACCAGCCTGCTATCTTAAAAGCAAACATTGTCATGGGCTATTGGGTCGTCTGGACATCGTGTTTCTGTAGGAGTTTGTCCTTACAGGTATCATTAAGATGCTTCCCTTAACCGTAAACATCTTGTAACCGTGACTCATGCGTGAGCAGTAGGGATATGTCTTGCTAGCTTTAATGGACATGAACTTTGTCATTCTAGCTCTCCTAGGTTCCTGCTTTAACAGTTTATCCACTCATGCAACACAGAGACCTAAGCCCAACTATGGAGAGACACCAGTCTCCTGTAATGTATCTGACAGACTGAGCTCCTACTCCAAGAATGCAGTAATAGCAATACCAAGAGAAATATTAGGAAGTTTCATACATACATATAATTGATCACTATTTGCAGTTTTAAATTGGCTAACATTACATAGAATGGGTTTTTATTTTAATCAAATATTAGTAATCTATCTTCCACACAAAGTTGAAGAGCATTTCCTTATGTTGAATAAATATGAAGGAGTTCACATTTTGGACCCGATTTTGTGCTTTCCATTACATCTAGTTCTTTTTCTGTTCTCTCTTGATTTTTTCTGTTCTCTCTTGATTTTTTCTGTGTTCATGAGCTTGTGAAGTATCTACTGGGTCTCAATCAATTTAGAAATATATTTTGCCACGGTTAAAAATGCCCCCGTGGGCACAGCCTCAGGAGGTCCTGACGACGTGTGCCCAAGGTGTTCAGCCTGCAGTTTGGTTTTACACATTTTAGGGAGACATAATACATCAATCAAAACATGTAAGACATATATTGGTTCGGTGTGGAAAGGTGGAATAACTGGAATTGGGGTCACAGGTAGATGACAAAGTAGAGTCCAAGGGTCTGTCATGAAATGGGTTAGAAGAGACTAGAAGATTCCCAGGAGACTCGGTCTCAAGCAATCCTCCCACCTCAGTCTCCCAAGATGCATGGACCACAGGTGTGATCCACTGAACATAGTGGAGTCTCCATCTCAAAAAAACAAAACAAAGAGTAAGGTACTCTATTGAATTACTTCACTTGACATTTTTTTGAAATGAAATGTTTCACATATTACCGAACCCAGCCAACAAATGCATTCATAACAGATTCAGAGATAAAAAATATATTCCCAATAAAACATATCAAACTCTCCAGATAGTGGTGACATTTTCAGCTTGATATGGTAGCATAATTGTGACCTTAGTACCAGTTTTCATGCGAATCCACTAGGAAATGGGACAATTTTGCTTTTGTTTCTTGGTCAGGACTCGCTTAATCCTGAAAGTCTTGTGAGAAGACCTGGCGAGAAGACGAGTCAAGCACACACCGCAAGAGGTGAAGAGGCATGACTTTTTTTTTTAAGACTTTTTTTTGCCCAGGCTGGAGTACAATGGTGCAATCTCGGCTCACTGCAACCTCTGCCTCTTGGGTTCAAGTGATTCTCCTGCCTCAGCCTCCCAAGTAACTGAGTTTGGCCTTTCTATCAACTAGAACGGCAGGAACGTGGCCAAAGCTGGGAAGTTTGAATGCTATTACCATATTCCCGCTTGACCTTTACTGCCAACAGCAACACCAACACAAATGGTCAGAAGTCCCTTATGTGAAAATCTTCATGATCTCGTGGGAAAACCCTGATTTTTGTAAAGGCTGCAAAACAGGCTCAAAAAAAAAAAAAAAAAAAAAAAAAAAAAAAAAAAAAAAAAAAGGTCACAGTGGCTCATGCTTGTAATCCTTCCACTTTGGGAGGCCGAGGTGGGTGGATCAGCTGGGGTCAGGAGTTTGAGACCAGCCTGACCAATATAGAGAAACCTCCTACTAAAAATACAAAAATTAGCCAGGCGTGGTGGCAGGCACCTATAATCCCAGCTACTCAGGAGGCTGAGGCAGGACAATTGCTTGAACCCAGGAGGCAAAGGTTGCAGTGAGATCACACCACTACTCCAGCCTGGGTGACAAGAGCGAGACTCCATCTCAAAACAAAGATAAAATAAAATATAAAATAAAAATAAATAAAAATACAAAAATTGGCCTGGCGCCGTGGCTCAAGCCTGTAATCTCAGCACTTTGGGAAGCCGAGACGGGCGGATCACGAGGTCAGGAGATCAAGACCATCCTGGCTAACAGGGTGAAACTCCGTCTCTACTAAAAAATACAAAAAAACTAGCCGGGCGAGGTGGCGGGCTCGTGTAGTCCCAGCTACTTGGGAGGCTGAGGCAGGAGAATGGCGTAAACCCGGGAGGCGGAGCTTGCAGTGAGCTGAAATCTGGCCACTGCATTCCAGCCTGGGTGACAGAGCGAGACTCCGTCTCAAAAAAAAAAAAAAAAAAAAAAAAAAAAAAAATTAGCATGGTGTTGCCGCACACCACTAATCCCAGTTACTCAGGAGGCTGAGGCAGGATAATTGCTTGAATGCAGGAGGCAGAGGTTTCAGTGAGCTGAGATCATGTCATTGCACTACAGCCTGGGCAACAAGAGCAAGACTCTATCTCAAAAAATAAAAATTGAAACCAGGCTGGGTAAAGTGGCTCAAGGCTGTTGGCCAGGCTGCTGACCTAGAGTGATTTACCTGCCTTGGCCTCCCAAAGTGCTGGGATTACAGGCATGAGCCACTGCACCTGGCCCATTCTTCTTAACATTAACACTTTTCATGTCAATTAATGCTTGAACTCAATGTTAAGTCAACTCAAACTCAAGTCAATGCGGAGTTGACTCTAATGTCAATTACAGCTTTATGATTTTCTATATTCATTTTATTTGAATCAATTATCTCAAAAAATGAATTTTCTGATGTTCTGCATGGAGTACCCAGACTGAAGACCTTGCCGCCCTTATGACATTTGTAAGATTTCTGTCCAGTATGGATTCTCTGATGCCTAATGATTTGTGAATGTGAAGTAAAGGCTTTGTCATAATCATCACACTTGTGAGATTTCTCTCCTGAATGACTTCTATGTTATACATAGGATGAAGCTTGACTGAAGACCTTGCCAGTCATGACATTTGTAAGGTTTCTCTCCAGTATGAGTTCGCTGATGAACTATAAGTTATGAATCATGTCTGAAAAATTTGCCACATTACACTTTTCAGATTGTGGGTGAAAGATATCAGACTGTTACTGCGTCTATATAGAAGAAGGAAACATAAGAAACTCCATTCTGATCTGAACTAAGAAAAACTCTTCTGCCTTGAGATGCTGTTAATCTGTAACCCTAGCCCCAACCCTGTGCTCACAGAAACATGTGCTGTATTGACTCAAGGTTTAATGGATTTAGGGCTGTGCAGGATATGCTTTGTTAAAAATGTGTTTGCAGGCAGTATGCTTGGTAAAAGTCATCGCCATTCTCCAGTCTCAAGTACCCAGGGACACAATGCACTACAGAAGGCTGCAGGGACCTCTGCCCAAAAAAGTCTGGGTATTGTCCAAGGTTTCTCCACACTGAGACAGCCTAAGATATGGCCTCGTGGGAAGGGAAAAACCTGACCGTCCCCCAGCCCGACACCCATAAACAGTCTGTGCTGAGGAGGATGAGTGAAAGAGGAAGGTCTCTTTGCAGTGGAGATAAGAGAAATGCATCTGTCTCCTGCTCCTTCCTGGGAATGGAATGTCTCAGTGTAAAACCCGATCGTACATTCTATTTACTGAGATAGGATAAAACCTCCTTATGACTGGAGGTGAGACATGCTGGCGGCAATACTGCTCTTTACTGCACTGAGATGTTTGTGTAAAGTCAAACATAAATCTGGCCTACGTGCACATCAAGTCACAGCAACTTTCCTTAAACTTATTTCTGACACAGAGTCCTTTGCTCACGTTTTCCTGCTGACCCTCTCCCCACCATTACCCTATAGTCCTGCCACATCCCCCTCACCGAGATGGTAGAGGATAGTGATCAATAAATACTGAGGGAACTCAGAGACTGGTGCCAGCACGGGTCCTCCGTATACTGAGCGCCAGTCCCCTGGCCCACTTTTCTTCCTCTATACTTTGTCTCTGTGTCTTATTTTTCTCAGTCTCTCGTCCCACCTGACAAGAAACACCCACAGGTGTGGAACAGGTGGCCCCCTTCACAAGATCTCTCTTCTTTATGGATTCTCTAATGATTTGCAATGACTGTAGCATTATTGAAGACTTTGTGAGAATCATTACATTTGTAAAGTTTCCCTACACCATGGATGGCTTGATGGTGAATAAGTGTTGACTTCCCACTAAAGGCTCTGTCACACTCATTACACTTGTAAGGTTTCTCTCCAGTATGAACTCTCTCATGTTGTGCAAGGTGTGCTTTTTGATTAAAAACCTTGCCACATTCATTACACTTGTAAGGTTTCTCTCCAGTATGAACTCTCTGATGTTGTGCGAGGCATGAATCACTCCGGAAAGCCTTGTCACAAACTTTACATTTGTATGGTTTTTCTCCAGTGT
Organism: Papio anubis; assembly: GCF_008728515.1. Classification (NCBI taxonomy): domain Eukaryota; kingdom Metazoa; phylum Chordata; class Mammalia; order Primates; family Cercopithecidae; genus Papio; species Papio anubis. The sequence continues at coordinate 8,100,920 of NC_044995.1, read as the reverse complement.
GAATTCTCTTATGTCTTTCAAGGTGTGATTTGCGACTGAAAACTTTGTCACATTCTTCACATTTGTAAGGTTTCTCTCCAGTATGAATTCTATGATGACGCGCAAGGTGTGCTTTTCTACCAAAAACCTTGCCACATTCATTACATGTGTAAGGTTTCTCTCCAGTATGAAGTGTATGATGACACTGAAGATTTGACTTCTGACTGAAGGTCTTGCCACATTTATTACACTTGTACGGTTTCTCTCCAGTATGAACTCTCTTATGGTGTACAAGGCATGACTTTTTCCAGAAAGCCTTGTCACAAACCTTACATTTGTATGATCTCTCTCCAGTATGAATTATCCTATGTGTTTCAAGCTGTGATCTGCGAATGTAAACTTTGTCACATTCCTCACATTTGTAAGGTTTCTCTCCAGTATGAAGTCTATGATGATGTGCAAAGTTTTGTCTTCTACTAAAAACCTTGCCACATTCATTACATGTGTAAAGTTTCTCTCCAGTATGAAGTCTATGATGACACTGAAGGTATGACTTCTGACGGAAGGTCTTGCCACACTCATTACACTTGTAAGGTTTCTCTTCACTATGAACTGCCTTATGAATTACAAGGCCTGAATTTCGACGGAAAGTCTTGCCACATTCATTACACTTGTAAGGTTTCTCTCCAGTATGAAGTCTACAATGGCATCTAAGGGATGACTTCTCACTGAACGTCTTGCCACACTCATTACACTTGTAAGGTTTCTCTCCAGTATGAAGTCTACGATGGCATGTAAGGGTTGTCTTCTGACTGAAGGTCTTGCCACACTCATTACACTTGTAAGGTTTCTCTCCAGTATGGAGTCTACAATGGCATATAAGGGATGACTTCCGAATGAAGGTCTTGCCACACTCATTACACTTGTAAGGTTTCTCTCCAGTATGAAGTCTACGATGGCATCTAAGGGATGACTTCCAACTGAATGTCTTGCCACATTCATTACACTTGTAAGGTTTCTGTCCAGTATGAAGTCTACGATGGCATGTAAAAGACGATGTTTGACTGAAGACCTTCCCACACTCATTACACTTGTAAGTTTTCTTACCAGTGTGACATCTACGATGACATGCAAGATATCGCTTCTGATTAAAGATCTTGCCACATACATCACATTTATATTGTTTCTCTCTTGAATGGGTTATGTGATGGCTCCTTAAGAGTGAGCTATAATTAAACGCTTTGCCACACTCATTATATTGGCAAGGTTTTTCTCTCATGCGTACTTCCTGTATTTGTGTGGATAATGAAGAATGGAGGAAATTCTTCCCATACTTATTAGAAATATGGGTTTTGAGTCTACAAGAAATTCTTTGGGATGTTGAAGCTGAGGAAGCACCACTGACAGACTTGTCCACTTGGTTACTAATTTTTCCTTCGGTCGGAAATATGTGCAGTTCAGGCAGATGCGAATGAAAGCTTGATCCAAGCTGATCTTTAATAGGCTTGTTTCCAGCATGCCTTTGATCATGTCGGTCTGTACTACCCATCACCTCTTTGGTTTCTGTCATAGGTGCTTCATGGCCATTTCTTTCAACTTCTTGCCACTGAAACTCAGAGTGATGAATATCTTTTTTGATTTCTGGGAAGCAAAAATCTCCAATGGGATAACTTTTATGTCTTTCCAATGTCCCTGTGTGGAACCCTTCTCTGGTATTACTGTGCCCAGTTGATGAGAACTCCATCACGAATTTTAAAAAGCTATCTAAAAAACATAAAGACCAATAGGTTTCCAATTAAGTACAGAGGGTAAATAATAGTTAATATTGAAGTGTGTAAATATTACACAAAAAGCAATACTTAAGCTTCCCAAATGTGATCTTCAAAGTTTAGAAACACCCTGTCTCTACTAAAAATACAAAAATTAGTCAGGTGTGGTTGTGGGTGCCTGTAATCCCATCTACTCGGGAGGCTGAGGCAGCAGAATTGCTTGAACCCAGGAGGCAGAGGTGACAGTGAGTGGAGATCATGACATTGCACTCCAGCCTGGGCAACAAGAGCAAAATTCTGTGTCAAAAAAAAAAAAAAAAAAAAAGAGTTCAGTCAAGAGCCTCATATGTATGAGGCAGTAAGCCTGAATGATGTCCTCCCTAGGAGGAATTTCTATAGCAGTGACTGCTGCTTAGAGAAAATGATCATTAGTTTATAAGATGAACACTGTCACAGTGCCAGCGAGAGACGCTTCTGTGATGGTTCTCAAAAACCAGAACGAAAGGCCAAATGTGGTGACTCACGCCTGTAATCCCAACACTTGGAGGCTGAGGCGGGCAAAGTGCTTGAGGCCAGGAGTTCAAGACCAGACTGGCCAACATGGTGATACCCTACGTCTACTAAAAATACAAAAATCGGCCAGGTATGAAGGCATGTGCCTGTAATTCTAGTTAGGCTGAGAGACTGAGGTACAAGAATTGCTTGAACCCAGGAGGCAGAGGTTGCAATAAGCTGAGATCATGACACTGCACTCCAGCCTGTTCAACAGAGGGAGACTCTGTCTAAAAACAAACAAAGAAAAAGAAAACAAAACCAGAACCACAGCTGGAAACACTTGTCAGTCAGTGTCATGCTTTCTATCTCGTATCCTGGACCACGTTGACAATTCTGCTCAGGGCTTCCAAGGACATCTCTGCCTACAGCAGGATGGTGTTCAATTGTATTAGTCAAAGTGTTCATGAATTTTCTGTTTTTATGTAAAAACAGACAGCTCTGGCCGGGCGCGGTGGCTCAAGCCTGTAATCCCAGCACTTTGGGAGGCCGAGACGGGCGGATCACGAGGTCAGGAGATCGAGACCATCCTGGCTAACACGATGAAACCCCGTCTCTACTAAAAGATACAAAAAACTAGCCGGGCGTGGTGGCGGGCGCCTGTAGTCCCAGCTACTCTGGAGGCTGAGGCAGGAGAATGGCGTGAACCCGGGAGGCGGAGCTTGCAGTGAGCCGAGATCCGGCCACTGCACTCCAGCCTGGGCGACAGAGCGAGACTCCGTCTCAAAAAAAAAAAAAAACAAAAAAAAACAAAAAAAAACACAAAAAACCAGACAGCTCTAAGAAGCTATCCATGACAGATAGGAGGGTCATCACTGCAGAAAACAATGACATGTACATCAAAAGCATGCACGGGGCAACATCACAAGAGAATACAAAACCAGGAAGAGCCAAGATAGACAAGGACAGATTCCTCATGTCTAGAGGGACATTTTCCTCACCCACAAACTCCAGATTCCTGTAGTTCTCCAACATCACGGCCGTGTATAAAGCCCTCTGCACAGGGTCCAGGCATTTCCACTCCGCCAATGAGAATTCTATAGCCACATCCCTGAAAGTCAAGCGTCCCTAAAATGAAAAACACATTTCCACAAAACATGGAGGACTGAGTTATCACCTTCACATGAAATGAGAAAAGAGAAAATAAGTATTGATTTGATCCAAGACTGTGTTCTGACAAATCCACATTAAGGTATTTTTGAAAAATTTTTCTGTATAGTTGCGTTTTATTGTACTTTTTCATGATAGATTTTAAAATCCCCTAAGTCACTCCGGAAGTCTCAGTTTTATGGACAATATAAAAAATATATAGCCTGGCACAGTGGCTCACACCTAAAATCCCCGCACTTTGGGAGGCCAAGGCAGGTGGATCGTCTGAGCTCAGGAGTTTGAGACCACCCAGGGCAACATGGTGAAACTCCGTATCTACTAAAAATACAAAAAAAAAAAAAAAACCCAGGTGTGGTGGTACACACCGCTAGTCCCAGTTACTTGGAAGGCTGAGGCAGGAGAATAACTTGATAACCAGAGGCAAAGTTTGCAGTGAGCCAAGATCATGCCACTGCACTTTAGCTTGGGCTGCAGAGTAAGACTCCATCTCAAAAAAAAAAAATACATATATATATATATAGATACACACATCTATATATACACATATAGATATGTGTGTATGTGTATCTCTATATATATATAATAAATCCAGGCATGTTGGCTCACACCTGTAATCCCATCACTTTGGGAGACTAAGGTGGATGGATCACTTAAGGTAAGGAGTTCGAGACCAACCTCTCCAACACAACGAAACTCCGTATCTACTAAAAATTAAAAAACTGGCTGGCAATGGTGGTGGGGTGCCTGTAATCCCAGCGATTCAGGAAGCTGAGTAAAGAAAATTGCTTGAACTCTGGAAGCGGAGGTTACCCTAAGCCAAGATCATACCACTGCAATCCCGCCTGGGCAACAGTGTGACACTCTTTCTAAACAAAAAAAAAAAAAGTATATATATTGCAAATGATGTCTTTTCTACATAAACCCTGGGCTTGGCCACACGTGGTAGGTCACGCCTGTAATCCCAGCACTTTGGAAGGCTGAGGCAGGTGGATCATAAGGTCAAGAAATAGAGACCATTCGGCCAACATGGTGAAATCTCGTCTCTACTAAAAATACAAAAATTAGCTGGGCGTGGTCGCGTGCCTATAGTCCCAGCTATTCGGGAGGCTGAGGCAGGAGAAGCGCTTGAACATGAAAGGCAGAGGTTGCAGTGAGCCGAGATCATGCCACTGCACTCCAGCCTGGGCTGGACCATCTCAAAAAAATGAGAGCAAGACCAACTCAAAAATAATAATTTTTTTTTTTTAAAAAGGCCGAGCGCGGTGGCTCATGGCTGTAATCTCAGCACTTTGAAAGGCTGAAATGGGTGGATAACCTGAGGTTGGGAGTTCCAGACCAGCCTGATCAACAGGGACAAATCCTGTCTCTAGTAAAAATACAAAATTAGCTGGGAATGGTGGCGCATGCCTATAATCCCAGCTACTTGGGAGACTGAGGCAGGAAGATCACTTGAACCTGGGAGGTGGAAGTTGCAGTGAGCTGAAATCGTGCCATTGCACTCCAGCCTGGGCAACAAGAATGAAACTCCATCTAAAAAAAACAACAACAACAACAACAAAAAGAAACGAAACAAAACTGTCAAGGACTCACGTGTCTTCATTCAGAGAAAGTTCCAAGGAAGATTTAAAAGGCAAGCTATCTTGTTTTCTACCTTGGAAACATGAAAAATTTCAGAACTTGCAGGACAAAATACCATGACAAAACATTCATCAGGCTGGAAGCGGGACTCACACCTGAAATCCCAGCACTTTGGGAGGCCGTGGCGGGAGGATTAATTGAGGCCAAGAGTACAAGACCAGCCTGGCCAACATGGGGAAACCCCACCTGTACTAATAATACAGCAATTAGCCAGGAGTGTAGCACGTGTCTGTAACTGCAGCTACTCAGTTGGTTGAAGCCTAAGACTCATTTGAACCTGAGAGCCAGAGGTTGCAATGTGCCACTGTACTCCAGGCGGATGACAGAGTGAGACCCTGTCTCAAAAAACATGCAAAAAAAAAAAAAAAATCATCAAATAATTTTTTCTAAAGTCTCATAACAATGTATGAATACAATAAAGGATTGCACTGACTTGTCACAGAACCTTCAACAGTGATTCCCCATTGAGCCATCGGGACGGGTGGAAGGTTGGACAGGATAGGGGATGCGTAAGTGCACTTTTCTTTGGACTTTTACTACACAACACATATATACAGTGTGTGGTGTTTAAAATAAAAGAATCATTTAATAATAATGGGTAGAAAAAGAATGGCTCCATCCTCTCTAACGACATAAGTTGTGCTCTTATGTCACAGCAAACTTATAATCATTTTTACCTCAAATGCTTGCTTCATCAGAGTCCGTGCAAAAAAACCCACAAAAAACAAAAAACAACAACAAAAAAAACAGTCTCTGTGGGGTCAAAGTGCTGAGAATGATTTAAAGAATCCCCTTCATTTAGATATTTACATTGATTTTATAATTTGAAGTCAATGACGGAATAAAGCTAACTCTGTCACTGACATTTATCTCCACTTTCGATTCTATTCCAAGCCATTGAAAGTGCAGAGTCCTGCTGGGCTTTCTCACACCTATAATCCCAGCAATTTGGGAGGCTCAGGTGGGAGGATCACTTGAGGCCAGGAGTTCAAGGCTACAGTGAGCTATGACTGTGCCACTGCACTCCAGCCTGGACAACATAGCAAGTCCCCAACTCTAAATAATAAAAAATAAAAGAATTAGCCATGCATGGTGGCGCATGCCTGTCATCCTAGCTCCTTGGGAGTCTAATGTGGGGATCACTTGAGCCCAGGAATTCGGGGCTGCTGTGAACTAGAATTGTGCCATTGCACTCCAAACTAGGCCCGAGAGTGACACCCTGTCTCCTAAAACAAAAGGTTTGGAGTCAGAGACATATTGACTCACTAGTGTAGCTTCAAATGCATTACAAAATCAGACACAAAATATCTCCCCTAGTTTGTCTCCTTTTCCAGAATTTACCAGATACCAGCGCACATTAATGTATGACTTTCATATACAGTTTCTCTTATCTGGTCCAGAAAGAGCTAAATGTGCACCCAGATGTGGCCGCTGAACAATCCCTGCCGCCCAACATCACTGACAGCACGGGGTCCACAGCCCATCTCCATCCATGTCTGGTGTGAGACCTTCCCAGGACCATGCCCAGGGGAGCCTCTTCCCAAGCTCATTCACTAGGTTATAGGAGATGGAATTTAAATGAAGATGACAAGGACTGAGAAAAGGCATGGGTGAGCGCCAGCAAACGTGTGAGGCAGGACGCTTCAGACTCACAGAAGACTGGCTACTACAATACCTGGCATTTCAGAAAGCAAAGAGACAGCAGAATCCACCGAGGAATATCACTCACCTGAGGAACAGCCATCCCTGGATCCTTTTCTTTGCTCTTCTTCGTGGCTTCCTCATGTAACATGAGTCTTTGGAAATCCTGTGTGTGAAAAAACATCAGAGATTTAATGTTTAGAAACCATTAACTCCTTTCCTGTGACAAAACACACACACAGGGAAGACCTCACCCGGGAGAAAGATGGTCCTCTGCTGCCCACTGCACCAGAGATCATGCCGAGATAAGAACGTCCCACAGCAAGACCTACAAGGGTAATTTTGACCCGTTTTCAGATCTTGCTCCCCTCCTGGAATAGTCCACACACACACACACTGCAGCAGGGCACAGATCTCCAGGGCACAGATCTGGCCCTAACCAAACCCCACACAGAGCACAGCCCCCTCACCTCCCTGTGGATCACAGGCTGATCTCAGCTCTCAACATGGAGGAAACTGCCTTGATGTTTAATGCTGGACACAGACGATGACCACCAGTGCCATTGTAAGTATTACTGAGTGTGGGTCCCATCCTATGACAATAGCAATCTTTGATAAAACAGCATACCTGAAATCCCAGCACTTCGGGAGGCCGATGAGACTGGATCCTTTGAGCCCTGGGGTTGGAGACCAGCCTGAGCAACATGGTGAACGCCCGTCTCTACCAAGAACACAAAAATCAGTGTGGTGTGGTGGTGCGCGGCTGTGGTCCCAGCTACTCTGGAGGCTGAGGTAGGAAGACCACTACTTCTCCTGCTGCCCTCCTCCCTCCCCCTTGCCTAGTTCACAAGACAGCAGAAAAGGGAGAAAGCAAAAAGTTAGAAACAGAAGTAAGATAGCCAGATGGCCTTGGCGCCACCACCCGGCCCTGGTGGTTAAAAATAAAAATAATAATATCAACCCCTGACCTAAACTACTTATGTTATATGTAAATTCCAGACATTGTATCAAGAAGCACTGCAAAACTTTCTGTTCTGTTCTGTTATGTTCTGTTAGCTGATGCATGTAGTCCCTAGTCATGTACCCCACTTGCTTGATCTATCATGACCCTTTCACGTGGACCCCTTAGAGTTGCAAGCCCTTAAAAGAAGTCCTTCTTCCATGACTTGTCCTCCCTCTGCCTGGAGAAAGTCTTTTTCTTCTTTAGAATAAGTAGGTACGAGGTCAGGTGCTTGAGGGAGCAGGGGGGCTGTGACTGATGCGCAGTAGGGGGTGGATGTTGCTTTTAGAGCTTCTGAGTCAGCTCTGGAGTTCCCTAAGGCAACCGAGGTGGAAGCTCGCTGGTGTCCTCTGCAGTGCATGACTAAGGTAACCGAGGTGGAAGAAGGAAGGATTCTGCTACCAAATAGGAGAGTAGCTGTGCCACAGCTGCTAGGAGCCGCAGTTGTACTGGGGGTGCATGAAACCACCCATCTAGGTCAGGAGTCACTTGAAAAGTTGTTAGGCTGATACTTCTACATCTAGCATTTGTCAGCCCTTGCCAAAACCATGGCGCAGCAGTGTGTTACCTGCCGACAGCACAATGCGAGGCAGGGTTCAGCCGTTCCGCCGGCATACAAGCTCATGAAGCAGCCCCCTTTGAAGATCTCCAGGTGGACTTCCCAGAAATGCCAAAGTGTAGAAGTAACAAGTATTTACTCGTTCCCGTGTGTACCTACTCTAGGTAGGTGGAGGCTTTTCCCACACGAACTGAGAAAGCTTGTGAAGTAACCCGTGTGCTTCTTCGAGACCTTACTCCTAGATTTGGACTGCCCTTATGAATAGGCTCAGATAACAGGCCAGCATTTGTGGCTGACTTAGTACAGAAGACGGCAAAGGTATTAAAGATCACATGGAAACTGCATGCTGCCTACCAACCTCAGAGTTCTGGAAAGGTGGAGCGGATAAATCGGACTATCAAAGATAGCTTAAGGAAAGTGTGTCAGGAAACAGGATTAAAATAGATACAGGCTCTCCTTATGGTATTAAGATTAGGTGTACTCCAAGAGAACAGGATATTCCCCTTATGAAATATTATATCATAGACCCCCTCCCATACTACGGGGACTCCCAGGCACTCCCCGAGTTAGGTGGAATTGAGTTACAGAGACAGTTACAGGCCTTAGGAAAAATTACACAAACGATTTCAGCCTAGGTAAATGACAGATGCCCCGTTAGCTTATTCTCCCCAGTTCACTCTTTTTCCCCAGGTGATCGAGTGTAGATCAAGGACTGGAATGTAGCCCCTTTGCACCCACAGTGGAAAAGACCCCAGACTGTCATCCTGACCACACCCACCGCCGTGAAGGTAGAAGGAATCCCAGCCTGGATCCACCACTGCTGTGTAAAACCTGCATCTGAAACCTGGGAGGCAAGACCAAGCCCAGATAACCCCTGAAAGTGACCCTAAAGAAGACGACAAGCCCTGCTCCAGTCACACCCGGAAGCTGACCGGTCTACACACGGCCGGAGCATGAGGAGGCTCATCACGGGACTCATTTTTCTTAAATTTTAGACTTGTACAGTAAAGCCTTCAACTGACCTTCCTCAAACTAAGGACTGTTCCCAGTGTATTCATCAAGTCACTCAGATAGGACAGCAAATTAAAACAATCTTTCTGTTCTATAGTTATTATGAATGTACAGGAATGTTAAAAGGAACTTATTTGTACAATGCCATTCAGTACAAGGTATGTAGCCCAGGAAATGACCAACCTGATATGTGTTATAACCCATCAAGCCCGCTACAACCACCATTTTTCAAATAAGATTAAGAACTGGTCCTTTCCTAGGTGATTCAAGTAAACTAATAACTAGAACAGAAGAAAAAGAATCCCCAAACAAGAAACTTTAAATCTGATGCTTGTGCAGCCATTAATAGTAACAAGCTAAGACTAAGATGTGGATCTCTTAACTAAGAAAGGAGCTACACAGTAGAAATAAATACGTTTGTCATGATGCAGAGGTGTGTGAAAATTGTGCCTATTGGCCATGTGTTATTTAAGCTACTTAGAAAAGGACAAAAAAGACCCAGTTCACCTTCAAAAAAAAAGAAGCCAACCCCCCTGTGCTACCGGTTACTGTAACCCACTAGAACTAATAATCACCAATCTTCTACACTCCCATTAGAAAAAAAGAGAACGTGTAACCCTGAGGATCAACAGGACAAGGCTAAACCCCAAGCTGCCATTTTAGTCTGAGGGGAGGTCCACATGCGCTCTCCCAACCCAGTGTTTCAAGCTCTTTATAATGAGCTAAATCTGCCAGCACCAGAGCTTCCAAAAAAAAAAGGCAAGGAACTTGTTTCTGTACTTAGCAGAAAATGTAGCTCATTCCCTCACTGTTACTTCTTGTTATGTATGTGGAGGAGCCACTGTCAGAGACCGATGGCCTTAGGAAGCCCGAGAGTTGGTGCCCACTGATCCAGTTCCTGACACAATTCCAGTTCAGAAAGCCCAAACTAGCAACTTCTAGGTCCTACAAACCTCAATTATTAGACAGTACTATGTAGCTAAGGAAAGAAAAAACTTCACCACCCCTGTAAGAAAGCTCAATTGTCTAGGACAGGCGTTGTACAACAGCACAACAAGGACAGTCACTTGGTGAGGCCTAAACCGTACTGAAAAGGGCCCATTAAGTACATTTTCTAAATTACAGACTGCCTGGGCTCATCCAGAATTTCACTGAGACTGGACGGCCCCCGCTGGACCATACTGGATACGTAGGCACAGAGACCATCTCCAATAACAAAGAAGAAAAGGAAACACCTGAGTCCTGGCTCTGGGAATCTAAGGCCAATTACCGTAAACTTTGCAAAACTAGACCAAAGGTAAAAACCCCATCTCCCCACCCGGAGTAACAAAGGAACAAAGGCTACTCTCCTGTAGCCCTTCCATTTCCACCACGTCTCAGATGGAAAGGGAGAGAGCCCAGGAGTGGCCACGGCCAAGCACCGGCCACCCCTCCATCTGCATAGGGCACCCATCTGCTCTGGCCTCAGGCCAATTCACCTCAGCATTTCATCGGCCAAGGGCCAGATCCTTCATCCAGACAAGGGGTAGCCCATAGGGACCTCAAAAGAAATATTTTAATCCCCCAAAACGTTGTAAACGGTGCCCTGGAGACGCTCGCTCGGGCCCACTTCCACCGTGTGGAGTGCTTTCCTGACCCCCGGCACTGGGGCTGCAGCGCTGCGCTCCAGGGGCCGAGGAGAGCGAGACTGGGGGGCGCTCTGGAGCAGGGCGAGAATCCAGCTCGCGGGTGAGGACTTGAAACAGCGCGAGGCGGGAGGACGAGTCAGGAACGGTTTTGCAAAGGAAAGTTTCGCGACAGGAGGTGTATGCACGGCCCCACTGCAGAAAGACCGGGGACGGGACCAGCCTCAGGGCGACTTTAAACTCAAAAGGAGGCGACTCACCGACTCTCACCCGGACGTCTCAATTTCCTCTGGGTTGAGAAACAGGAGTCGGTCTGTGGGGACCCCACGTCGCGGGTATAGCAGCGCCAAGAGAACTGGGAAGCGCAGACGCGATGGTTCAACCTTCAGACCACGCCATCCGCTTCCGGGTCTGTGCCAATCAGCGCAGGACCGAAGCCAAACCTGGGCTAGTCCCGCGAAGAGGTGGGCGGGGCCTGGGCGAGGCCGCGAAGGGACGCGAGGAGGTGGGCGGGGCACAAATACACTGAGGCTTGACTTCACGGAGGAGACCATTAGCAATGTGGATGCTGAAAGTACAAGCAGAAGAAGGAAGCTTCAGAGAACTTAGTGTGAAGAAACAAAAGAGAAAACCTCCTCTCCCCTGGCAGCCCCCATGCTCGCCTCGTCTACACCCCTGCATTTCCCTCAGGCTGCCTGGGATCATGCGGTACAGCCGGCTAGAGCGTAACTTCTGTATCAGGGAAACTGTTTGTACAGCAAATTGGGTGGCCGGACTTGAAGAGGTGGCTCTCACGTAACGTATATTTAAAAATCACCAGACTAAAGCACGCTGGAGGAGTTCAACCTGAGTTTCCAGATCACTCTTTATATCTTCATGGCTTCCAGCCACCATCCATGAGGCAACCTGGAGGCTTCCACCCACTGCGTTTTAGGGACCAGGTCCTGGGGAGACAGGGACGCTCTCCTGAGACTGAAATCCCACCCTTGGAGCCTTCTGATCTTTCTGGATTCAGGAGGGTTTCTTCCCAAGGTGAAAAGGGGAGGAGGCGGGTTAGGGAAGCATTGTCTTCACTCTCTCCCTCCTTCACCTCTCCCTCCAGTGTTTCCTAACCTCCACACCATGTTTGACTTAACCACACAGGGTCTGCCCACCCCTATATCCAGCCTCACACGGGACTTAGAGCATGACTCTCTCCAAGGGTGGGACCCAGCCAGGAGCAGTGGTTGAAACTCACCAGGAGATTCCAATGTGCAACCAAATTGAGAGTCAGTTTATTTTCGTGCTTATCCCACTTTAACCCACCTGTGAAACACCTGGGGTTGTTATTCAGCTGCAGATACTGATTCAGCAGGGGCAGCCTGTGCCTGAGGGTCTGTGTTTCTCAGAAGCTACAGGTCTGTGGGTGATACTCTGGGCACCCAGTCCTCTTTGCTCAAGTAAATGAAACGTGATGATTGAAATGCAAGGAAATTGGCCTGAAGTGAAAAGGAAAACTCAAAACACCTGTAAGACATGTCATGGTTCAACGAATTTTATTCATATGGAAAGAAATTAACCAAACAGAATTTTACAATGACTTTTAATAACAAAAGTTCCAAGGCTAGTAGATTACATCCTTAGAAGTGAAATTCATTTAAAAACTTGAAGTTACTCTATTGCCTACTTGTGGCATAATAATAATAATAGTAAGATACATTTTATCGTGTGCCACTCGTGATATGCTTTGCATAAGTTATTGAATCCACTGAATCACTCCAACATTGAGAATATTGGTACCTCAACTTCACACGTGCACTAGCTGAGATGCCCTCCCTATCACAGTGGAAATCAGAGTCTAGGTAGCTTCATAAAACAAATGGAGTATTTCTCTTGTCTGATATCCTGGAAAAATGTATACGGTATAAAAAAGAACAGTTTCTTAAATGTTTGAATTCACTGGTTAAAAAAACCCACATTCTTCCAAGAAAAACAAATTCCCCATTTTTCCAAGGCTAAGTGTTTCTCACTACAACTCTCCTTCACAGTCAAATATTCTTAAGTCAGTAGATACTGAGGTTTTCCACTACCGTCGAAGGGCCCTTTGCCCAGAATTACTCAAATTTCAGTCGTTGGCTCCCTCCCTCAGATGAGTTTCAAAGCTTTCTATTGACACTAGTGGAACATTGTTTGCTTATGTTGACTCAGTTTCTCATATAATTATATGTAATTGAAAAAGAAAAGTATAGGACACTTTCATAAGCCCCATTTTAATGCAGGTTAAATTTACATAATGTAAATAGGCAGGGTTTCTTGATCCCCGATGGTATCTGGGGTCCACGTTTGAACAGGCACTGCCGCCAGGGAAGTGCTGAGCCCGCACAGGGCTGCTTCCTGCCTCTCCGCTTCTCAGCCTTTCAGCCACTTCCAAGTCACATGCGCTTGAAGCCGGGTCTTCTTGTCTTGGGGGCCTCAGTCACTGTCACTGTCCTCAGAGGAGGAAGTGACCCGAAGGTCCTCATAGAGGACACTCCTTGAGACCTGGGGACACCGCCCCTCAGGCTCCCTTGAGACGTGAGGGCTCTGAGCAGAAGCAGAGTTCTCAGGAGGGTGGGATGTGGGAGGCGTTCTGAAGCTGGGGGTCTCCTGTCCCTCATCCCCTCTCATGAAGGTGACACTGCCGGGCCTCCCTGGAACGTGAATGGGTGGTCCAGGCTGGAGGACGGGGCAGCCCTGGGCTGGGCCCAGGATAGGTGAGCTGGGTAGCGGCTGGAGGTTGACTCTGGGCTGCAGGGTTGCTGTCTTGGTGGCTGCTGTCTCTGTGGTCGGCTTGGGTGCCTGTCTGGATCCAAGTCCAGTTGCCGTGAAGGGAGGCTGGAGTGTCCGCACAGTGCCCACATCCGGGAACTGAGTTGTCAGTGCGGGGCTTGGGAAGGAACTGAGTCTTGCTTTCTTTGTGGGGTTCTGGACGGTCTGGGTGGGGACGGCGGCAGGCTGCTTTCCTGGCGTCTGGGTTCTGGAGTCCTGGCCACACTTTCGTCTGACTTGCTGTGGTCCGGGCTTTGCATCTGCATCGGGATGTTTGATTTCTGCCTGGGATTTAAGGCCGGGACCCAGCGCAGACGCCTTCATGGCAGGCTGGGGGGCACCGTGGGAGGACACGTCAGGCCTGTTGGCTGGCGGCCTGGCACTGAGAGTGCGGTTCTGGTGGGAGCTCTTCAGAACAGGGAGCGGGGAGGCAGTAATGTCCCCGCCGTGTCCCTTGGTGGGTCCACAGGTGCTCAGTTCAGCTCGATCATTGTGACCCGAAGGGCAGAGTAATCTCATCCCAGGTATGTAGACAGGTGGTGGACCTGTGGACACAGGGCCCAGGGCAGATCTCTTCTTGGTGCTGTGGACAGGCAGAGGCACTGTAGGATGCTGCAGGAGAAAACACCCCACATGAGACAGCTCAGCAGTAGAATTTCCAAACTCTCTGAAGCAGGGAACTCACATGTGCAACCACATCACAACAGAAGCTGTGTGAATACGAGAAGCAAGCTAGGACAGGCTGACATGAGAAACAGAGGAGAATAACATGCACTGGGATTGCATCTAAATCAGGATCAAATATAGGGAAGACCCTACAAAAGAGATAGGACATAGGAAATTAAATGTCACAGCAAAGGATGTACACATGGTCACTGAATATATGCAGAATTGTCACTTCAGGAATAGTGTTGGGGAAAGATGGCCTACCATTCTGTTTGCTGTGACTATCACATATGAAAATTAAAACTGTCTTTATGTTGTCTGTTGTTAATATCAAGGGAATATCAATTCCTCCACACAACGTGGAGACTGGAAATGGCACAGCTCCTTTTGAAAGCAGATGTAAGAACATGTATAAAAATGAAGGAGACGCCTTATCTGCAGCCAGTACCCCGAAGACATCTGATCAGTCACTCCCCACGGGCACTGAAATGCGCCCAGCAGCATCTGCTGGCCAACTTGTAAATAAAGGCACAGAAACCAACTTTCAAACAAAGAAGCTGAGGCCGGGTGCGGTGGCTCACGCCTGTAATCCCAGCACTTTGGGAGGCCGAGGTGGGTGGATCACAAGGTCAGGAGATGGAGACCATCCTGGCTAACATGGTGAAACCCCGTCTCTACTAAAAATACAAAAAATTAGCCGGGGGTGGTGGCTCGTGCCTGTAGTCCCAGCTGCTTCGAAGACTGAGGCAGCAGAATGGCGTGAACCCGGGAGGTGGAACTTGCAGTCTTGCAGTGAGCCGAGATGGTGCCACTGCACTCCAGCCTGGGCGACCCGAGTGAGACTCAGTCTCAAAAAAAAAAAAAAAAGAAGAAGAAGCAGCAGCAGCTAGAAACTGGAGTATTCGAAGTCCTTGGGTAGCGCAGTTCTCCTGCAGGGCAGCCCAGGTTTAAACATGATCCCCACCCGTGAGGGGCACGGAAGTGAAGGAATCAGGGGAGCCAGAGGAGAAACAGAGGAGGGGCCGGGGAATGCTCACCGAGAAGAAACCGGCTTCCACTGGCTCCTTCCAGGCTCCCTCTGTTTTCTCTTGGGGACTCCTGGGAAATGTCTGCGTCAGAGCTTTGCTCTGCTGCTGCTGGGGCCTGTGGAAGAAATCACGTTCACTGTCCAGACCCGCCTGATCCTCCTGCCCACACCAGTGACTGGGAACCAAGCACCCTGCCGGAACCCAGCCCAGCCCTTGCTTTGGGTGAGGGAGACATTCAGGCCTCTATGAACTTTGCCAAGACAGCCCCTTCTCTCATCTCAGAGGTAGCCCCGCTTACAGGAAGCTCCCCCTACTTGCCCGGCCATGGCCCCAGGTCCCTAAGTTCATTCAGACCCTGGTGCTGCTCTGCCTACCACGGACAACATCCCCAGGTCTCCCACAGCCCCTGCCCTCTAGAGACTCTCAGCGCTGGAATAAGCTCGGAGTGTGGACCCTGGGAGGCAGCGGCCCCTGCCCACCTGCATTTGGAGCTTTCCTGTGTGTGCCTAGAGAAGGCTGCACAGAAAGAGTAGGGGAGACCCCAGCTCCTGAGGTGCTGACCTCACGAATAGTCCTTGACCCTGCAAAATCCTTACCTTGGGCCTTGCTCCTCTTTTCTGTCATTCGTCATAAAGGGCCCTGGAGCCTGGGGTAGCTGGGGCTTTGCTGGTTGCAGGTTCTCCTTCTCCTTGTGTGAGCCCAGGGGCTGCAGAGGAAGGGCCCCAGTCCACCTCTTAATGGGGCAGGTCTTGCTTCTGGCTGAGTGCCCAAAGGCCCCGCAGTTCTTGCATTTCACCTGCAGGTGGAGGAGGACAGAGAGCAGCGAGTCAACAGCAATCACAGGCACCTGCGAAGGTTCACGCACGACCTGGGGGTTGGAGATGGATTATTTTAGGAGGGGGACATAGGACCACGGGCTGTTGGTTGCCAGGAAACTCAAGATATTATCGTCCTCCCCAGAGCCCATTTAACAGGGATCCCAGGAGGAAGGATGCGCGTGTCTGAGAGTGAAGATAATGAACCAGTGTTGAGGACTCGGCAAACACCAGGCTGGACGTGACACTGGACAGAGAATGAGGCTGCTCCTCAGAGACTCCGAATGGGCCAGTCTGCCAGGGAGGAGAGCACTGACGTGTCGGCCCGAGTCCATGGGAACCCCCAAGTCATAAACACGGTTCCCGTGTTCTAGTCCACACTCTGGTGTCCACTGGTTACCAACATTTTCAAGCCCCCACTGACCCTGGACTCCTCCTCGTCTGCTGCGGGAGTCCTCTGCCCCACGGGTCTCCTCTGCTGCTTCTGTGGGTTCTTGGCTGTGGGGGGCCTCTGAGCCTGGTGACGGACAGGATGACCTGCCATCTGGGGCAGGTCCTTGAGCTTCTGATCAGTCCTCTTTATTAATTGATTGTTGGATTTCCTAATCATAAGAAAGAGAGAGAACATTACACAGACACCAGACAAAAGTCCCTCCTACCCTTATTTACCCAAGTGGGGATGGAGGGACACACTGGCCACTGAGTCACACCCACTGTAACTTGGTCCTCTCTGAACCCAGGTCCCAGTTGTGCTATTTTGTGACTCTCTCCCAGCCTGGCCTACTCCCAGAACAGGACACAGATTTTATAAACCAAAGGCTGCTTGATTTCTAGAGGGAGAAGTGAGATTTGCAGCCTTGCATAAAAGTTTTCTGGGCTCTGAGTTTGTGTGCAGTCAGTGCCTCAGAGCTGAAACCCTCTGACAATGTTAATCAAAGCCAAGAGATGAATAGCTAACAACTAGTGATGTTTATTCCAGCTAGTTCCAGAAAACCCGCTATTTTCATAGAATAGCTTCTCACTCAGAAAACCAACCAGAAGCTCAAAGCTTCGCAAAGCTTTCATATTCAACCTATGGACACTCGTGACGTTCACATGAGACCCCTGTGACTACACGCCACTCTTCACACAGAGGCAGGCACAAAGCCAAGCCAGGACCAGCCCTCTGAGGATCCTGCGACGCTGACACGTATGTGCATATTCACGCCAGGCATTGCACACATCACGGCCCATGTCATGGGGGGACATGCAAGATGGAAGCCCCCAGGTATGTTCAGCAGAAACCTTGAGCCCACACTGTGCTTGGGGAGTCCCCCAGGCCGTCCCATCCTTACTCCCTAATACTTGTCTTACCTCTCCTCTTGGTATCCACATCTTTGTGAAATTGTGGGGGGCCGGCCCACTAAAGCCTGGCATTTTTCATTCGAGACACAGCGGACGGTCGGATCCTCTCCTGGCTTCAGAGGAAATCGCAGAAGAACCTCCACAGAGGCAAGAACAACCCATTTCTCTGTCATCAAGTCAATCTAATGCCGAGAAAGGAGAATGGAGAGGCAACCTGAGTTCTGCAGGCAGGAGGAAGGCTTGGCAGAGGAGAGGAGGAACTCCCAACTTCCTCAGATTTTAAAGGGAATGCTAGACAGTCTCATATTTCTTGGTTTCTTTTTTTTAAGAAGTCATTATATGAAAAAGATACTTGTACGTGCATGTTTACAGCAGCAGAATTCGCAATTGCAAAAATACGGAACCAGCCCAAATACCCATCAATCAACTGGTGGATAAAGGAACTGTGATGAGTATACACACACGATGGAATACTACTCAGCCATAAAAGGAAGAAATTAAAGGCTTTCGCAGCCACCTGGATGGCATTGGAGACTATATTCTCTGTGAATAAGTCAGGAATGCAAAACCAAACTCCTTATGTTCTCACACATGCGCGGGAGCTAAGCTATGAGGACGCAAAGGCCATCTCACAGTTCTTTACTCCAGAGCCGGTGAGGAGTTTGCTGGTGACCTTCAAGTGGCACCGAGAGTGACAGCCCAGGGTATCGGGAAGAGCTGCTGTTCCCAGGTGGGAACTAAGGGGCGGTGGCATTGGCATTTTCCCGTGTCCCTGAGAGGAATTACAAATCGATTTTAACGGGTCGGTGCCCGCGTATGGAGGTTGTGAAACCCTGACTATGACCCGATCCTGGGCGGGGAGCTTGCTTCAGCCGTCCCCCTAGGCTTGGACTCCCCGCATTCCACCTGCCTCCCAGGTGGCCCCGCAGCTCCCGCACTCACATCTCTTTGTGGGATCCCACACTGCTTTAAGAACTGCTTCCCCCGTTCCATGGAGAGAGTGTTGGGGTCCATCACTGCTGGTCCTGCCCGAGGGATTCTGTTTCCCTGTGGAGGGAAGAAAACAAGACGCTGATTCTTTCCTACCCCTGGAATCTCCCAGGGGCAGGACGCAGTCAGCCCCATCTATCTGCTGTGCCCACCGTGTCCCTAGGAGTAAACTCACACCTTCTGTCATTCAAACTACACGGATGCAACCTTCCTCTGTCAGTGACGTGACACCGATATGAATGAGAAAAGCAGGTGATCTATTAAAAGAATTGTTCGCTGGACTTAGCATGTTTGATATGTATGCAACGCAGGTGCCTCCTCTAGGGACCCTCATGGTATACCATCAAACATCTGGAAAAAACTGATCATGGAATTGGACTCAAAGAAAATTTAATATATTAGAAAACTGGATATCTTATCAATCTGTAGTCCCTGTTTGTCAAAATTAGATATACCTACATTTTATAAATTATAAGGATGTTTTAAACTATGAAGCACATTGTCTGAAATTTCTGCAATCAAAGTCCTTAAGATCAAATAAGATATTCAAGTGGAAATCAGAAAGTGCAAAGAAAATACAGGTAAAGCCCTTTCATGTCCAAACTGATGAGCCGTGGAAAACCTGGGTTCAGGGGAAGTGTCTTTGTCTAAATGACCACAGTGCTAGGGCAACAGAAGCAGAGGAGAGTGACGGCGACACCATTTATAAATCAACTCCATCTGAAAACTAGCAAGGCACAGTCCTGGCCAGTCACCACCCAGGTCCTAAGACGTTTGCGGCTGAGGAAGCAGCATAGCAATGCTTGCAAGACAGACTCCTATGAAAGCAAAATGTCCAGATGCCCCATATTCAAAGTTAGATGCCTTTAAGATAATGATAGCTATGCTTTCCTGACTTACACACTAGAATGTCAAGGAGGGTTTTCTTGAAATCAACAGAATACTAAACGTTGTCATGCTGTCAGCCCACCGCGTGTAGCCACGGCTTAGTGAAATCTTCACATGGAAAAGACCTCTATATCAGAACAACTTAAAAAAAAAAGACGGTGCATTTTCCGGTCACATTCTGAGGTCGCCCTACTCTGTAATGTAGTAGCTTTCAGTAAACTCTCTCGTCTCACTGTTCTCTGCAACTCGCAAGGAATTTCTTCCTGTGTGAGAACAAACAACCTTCTCCTGGGGTCTCAATCGGGCCTTTTTTTTTTTTGCCACAACATGATTGAAAAAAGAAAATTTGGGGGAAGTGCTCAGGTCTATAGAGACAGAACAACATGACATTACAAAAACGAAAAAGATGGAAATGGTCAATCAAACAATAAGTTGGAGCAGATGAAAAAATAAATGGAATACGACAGGAAAACGTGCTCTTTATCTGAAAGCAGTAGTAGGATACATTACCACGGGTTACCACAGAAAGATAATAAAATTCATCTTCATAGATCATATTAGGAAAAAAAGAAGACAATACTGCCATGAAAATACAAAAAAAAAAAAAGTGATCAGGGAATGCTACATTGGGGGCAAACACATTAGAAAATCTAGAATAAAATGTGCTTTCCTCTTCAAAATCCAAATCACCAAAATTGAGAGGTAAAGAAACATTTTAAACTACATATTTAAGTAGAACCATTGTTTATTCCACCTTTATAGATTGGGTGCTCGCAGCCTAAGTCTTGCTTGGCTTACTCTATGGGCAGAGGCTCAGGGCCCTGAATTTTTACCAGCTCCTAGCAAAGGCCAATGAGTATACTGATATAAAAGACAAGTGAAGAAATCTCTTATTTAAAAACCCTCTGTCAGAGGCACCAGGTCTCCATAACTGCTCATCCGGCACCCACACAATTCAGGGTGCTGGGTGAGCATTCCTTGCAATCGTTGACTTTCATATGATCACTAAAATTTTGTTTTTAATTTTTTTATTTTGTTTTTTGTTTCTCTTCTTTTTGTTTTTTTAATACATATTTTTTCGATCATTACAATTTCTGAAACATTTTTTTGAATCAGGCTCCATCTTAAGAAATACTATTAAGCAATTAAGTAATCTTTACCTCAACATCTAAAACCACCCGCTACAGAGGTTTCTCACTCTTCTATTTCTCCTGTTGGAATAAACCAAGGCCCAAAGTAGTAATGGACAACCTGTTGTCTTCCTTCCCTCCAGCAGCCACTCGGGTAAGTGGACCCTCGGCGAACTCTACTCCTCACAGTGGGGCTTCCACGATGAAGGGAGCAAAGACCACTGAGGGGAAGATCCGTTCTCCTGCTGGCATTTATACTGCCCCAGAGCCCCGCAGCCACTCCCCCCGGCTAACCTAATCGTGACATAATCACATCTCATCTAATTACCTCTCCCTCTTTCTCCATTTCTTAGTTATTCTGTTCCTAGCACTTTCATTTTATCACACGTGTACATCCAAAACAAATAACATAATTTGCTGTTTGCTCTTCCCATCATTTTAAATTTTAACCTAGAACCATATATTTTGAACAACATACACTATTTTCTGCATGTTTAAAATGTTCATACATAAGCCCAGGCTGTCTCATTCTATGTCTCTAAAGGGGATGGGCAGCTCAGTCTCCCATGGCAGGGAGCTCTGTGGAAACCAGGACTGGAGATTCTGGCCTTTGTGGGGCCAAGGATAAGTGAGGTCTAAGAACAGCCTGGCTCACTGTGAGTCTGGGAATGGACTAGAGTATGCAGTGTGGCTGTGGGGGGTGGGTCACCCAAACTCTCCATGTATCCATGGAATTTTTAAAAGCCCACCTCAGACGGGGAGAACTACAAGAAGCCAAGTGTCAGTTCCAGGGACAGCTCCTGGAAAGAGTCAGTGGCTCTTGCTTTTAATCTCTGATGGGAGCAGGAAGGCAAACAAGGCTCCAGGGTGTGGATGGGAGCTCAGCAACTCACCAGGATTTAAACATCCTGAGGTCTGGGCAGCACTTGGGGCTTGGGGATGGAGTGTAGACTCGCCTCTCTGCAGAGATGAGATGGGAGTTGATATAGTTTGGATGTGTGTCCCCGCCTGAATCTCCTATGGAACTGTCATCCCCAGTGTTTGACCTGGGGCCTGGTGGGAGATGATTGGATCATGGGGGCGCTTTTCTCATGAATGGTTTAGCCTCCTCCCCTGTGGTTGTGTCCTTGCCAGAGTGAGTGAGTTCTCATGAGATCTGGGCATTTAACAGTGTCCAGCACCTGCCTCCCCACTCTCTTGTCCCTGCTTTTGCCATGTGAAATGCCTAATCCCTCTTTGCCTTCTGCCTTGAGTAAAAGCTCCCTGAGGCCTCCCTAGACTAAGATGCTGCAATATTTCCCATACAGCCTCCAGAACCATGAGCTTATTCTCTTTTCTTTATATATGACCCAGCCTCAGGTATTTCTCTATAGCAATGCAAGGAAGGGCCTGATAAAGGAGTGTTCCCAAGAATTCTCACAGAGATATCAGGGTGTGGGTCTCTCTGTCCTATTCGGGTGGGTTTCTCACCCACAGGCTTCCCGAACCTCTCCTGTGACAAAGGACAGAGGGAGAGGTCGCCCTTTCTACATTTCAAGGTCCTTCTGCCTGTGGGTGCAGTGGTGGTGTGGGGAAAGGAATATGAAATTAAAAAGGCGTATTCTCAAAATTCACATGGGATTTGCCAAGATAATCTCATCTGAGGAAGACGCTCTGGGAATGAGGAAGAGCAAGAGAAGGATTAGGAGATAGGAATGTTCTCAGGTAAATGTCCTGTTCTGGGTCAATTGCTGTGTTCTCTCTTTCTCTGAAAACATCATGGGTTTTTGTTTGTTTGTTTGTTTTGCCGTCAATAAGAAATTCACTTGCTTTCAAAGAATTCAAATGCTCGTATCATCCAGAAAACTGAAACAGGTTAAATTACCACTTTTATGAAGCAGAACTGCTAAAACTTCTTCCCTGAAACATCTTTTCTTGCATTAATCCTTTTACCTCCCCTGTGTTTATCTTAAAAATTCATGCACAGTGAGAAAAGAGGAATAATTTTTTAAGATCTGTGGCACCAGATGATGACCGTAGTTCGTAATAAGGCATACTATAAATATACACAATTAATAAGAGAGTGAATTTCAAATGTTCTTGACAAAAAAGTGACAATTATGTCAATAATGGATATGTGAAACTGATTGACCTCACAATTCCACAACATATACATCTATCAAAGCATCACAATGTACTCCATAAATATGTACAATTGTTATTTGTCAATTAAGTTTACGTTTTAAAAAGTCACATACCCTTTTAAAAGAAAAAACTACCTGTAGCTTATTTTTCTACCCAATTCCTCCACCCTCAAGTGTATACTATGTTCTTTTTGACCCCATGCAAAAATAAAATCTTAGGTTAAGTACTTTCAACGATGGAAAAAAAGAGGTTTTTTCTTAGAAAATGATGTTTCCAATCATACTGCATTCTTTTTATTGCAAATGTGTAATAGATTCAAAAAGTTTTGGGGTGTCTACTATTTATATTTAGTTAATTTGTTTTTAAATTGACAAATAGTAATAGTGCATACTCATGCATTCTTTTCAAGATAAAATATTATTGATTTCTTTACCCAGTTCTTCCTCCCACAATCATATACTACATATTGTCGGACCCCATGCAAAAATAAAATCTCATGTTCAGCATTATCAATCACGGGGTAAAAGTGTTTTTTCAGGCAAAGATGTTTCCAATTATAGTGGATTGTTTTTTATTGCAAATAGATTCAAATAGGTTTCCAAGGTGTCTACTACTTATGCATATATTTAATTTATTTTTAATTGACAAATAGTTCTTGTGCATACTCATGGGGTACGTGGCGACCTTAATAGGTTTAACTTAGTGATCAGATTAGGGCGATTAGCATGTCCATCATCTCAAGCCTGCTTCATGTCTGTGTGTTGGGGACATTCACTCTCCTCCCTCTAGCTACTGGAAACCTTACGTTATTGTTAGCGATAGCCATCCTGCAGTGCCATGGAGCACAACACAGTGGGTTCCTAGGTGCGCTGTCCAGCCTGGGCGCGCTGGGGGCGTCTCGTGGCAGGACTGAGCCACGTGGGCGTGGACTGCACGGGGTCAGTGACTTCAAAAGCCTCACCCAGATCCTCTGCACTTACCGCCTGCAAAGCACCGTCAGCTCTGTTCTGGAAGGGCGTGTCTGCTTAGATGTCCCCAGCAATTTCTTGCACAGGCGCTGGAAGGGAAGTTTGCAAATGAGGAGTTCAGTGGATTTCTTTCTTTCTTTCTTTCTTTCTTTCTTTCTTTCTTTCTTTCTTTCTTTCTTTCTTTCTTTCTTCTTTCTCTCGCTTTCCTTCTTTCTTTTCTCTCTCTCTCTTTCTTTTCTTTCTTTCTCTCTCTCTCTTTCCTTTCTTTCTTTCTCTTTTCTTTTCTTTTCTTTTCTTTTCTTTTCTTTTCTTTCCTCTCTCTCTCTCTCTTTCTTCTTTTGAGACGGAGTCTCGCTCTGTCGCCCAGGCTGGAGAGCAGTGGCGCGATTCGGCTCACTGCAAGCTCCTCCTCCCGGGTTCACGCCACTCTCCTGCCTCAGCCTCCCAAATAGCTGGGACTACAGGCGCCGCCACCACGCCCGGCTAATTTTTTTGTATATTTAGTAGAGACGGGGTTTCACTGTGTTAGCCAGGATGGTCTCGGATCTCCTGACCTCGTGATCCGCCCGCCTCGGCCTCCTAAAGTGCTGGGATTACAGGCGTGAGCCACCGCGCCCGGCGAGTTCAGTGGATTTCTAACCAAGTCCCATTTCACGGAAAGCGCAGTCCTGCGGGGACCAGGAGGTTCCTTCCCGCTCCGGGAGAGGGCGCTCCTGCCGGCGTTGGTAGCTGCGGCTTCCTGGCTGCTTCCCAGCGTGGATTTGCACCCAGTCGATTTCCTGCGGGTGGGGGGTGCACGACCCTGGTTGCAATCCTTGTTTACCCGTCTTCTCCTTGGGCTGGAATTCCCAGAGCTGGAGGCAGTGCAGCCACGGCTGCGAACTCAACACCAGCACGTTTTTAGAACTGGAACCCCCTTTCTTTTTTTTTTTTTTTTTTTTTTTTTGAGACCAGTCGCTGTGTCGCCCAGGCTGGAGTGCAGTGGCCGGATCTCAGCTCACTGCAAGCTCCGCCTCCGGGGTTCCGCCATTCTCCTACCTCAGCCTCGAGTAACTGGGACTACAGTGCCTGCCACCTCGCCTGGCCCTTCGGATTTTTGTAATTTTTGGTGGGGGTTTCACCGTGTTAGCCAGGATGGTCTCGATCTCTGACCTGGGAGTGATCCATGCATCTCGGCCTCCCAAAGTGCTGGGATTACAGGCTTGAGCCACCGCGCCCGGCCGGAACCCCCTTTCTTTACCTCTGATGTTCATTCCTGAGTTTTTAAAAACTACTGTTTTAAAAAACATTTATTCCAAGTGGTGGGCTTACTGGAAAAGCAAAGATAGATGTCGATAATGTTTTGTGATTTTATGCATTCATGTGTGAAACGCATTTAGAATGATAATCCAGTGTGCAGTAAATGTTAAAAAATTTTTGTCTTTTTCACTCCAATTCGAAACCCTTATTTTTTAAAAATTTCTTGACTCCAAAGTCATGCATTGACTATTTCGTCAGAACTTCAGCTCCTCGGGCTGGAGAAGCACATTGGAAAATGAATAAGTGTGCTTTCAGCGCTCTCTGCATTTCTAGAACAGCATTTTTTTGTATATGCATGTAGGTTACAGATAGGGCGATGTTGGGCGGGACCTCGTGCAGCGCATGCGCTGTGGGAAGTGTTGGCCTAAGGGAGCTTGCAGTGAGCTGAGGTATTGCCACTGCACTCCAGCCTGGGCGATGGAGCAAGACTCTGTCTCAAAATAATAATAATAATAATGTATATGTGTGTGTATGTATACAAATAGACCTACGTACATGTCCATCTATACAAACATATATGTGTGTCTACATATTTATCTGTATTTGTATCTATGTCTATCTATATAGATCTATGTCTCTATAACTCTACATTTAGATATAGATATGAAGATACAGATCTATATATGTCTATATATAAGATCTTCATACATGTATCTATATATAGAGATATATAGACATGTATTTATAGAGATATCAATGCAGGTCTGGGCGTGTGTCTTCCACTCATGTGCGGCAGTGCGCGAGAAGCGCCGTTAAAGACAGAACTCATGTTGTTAACTCGTCTCTCTCATCCCCCCCAATCTGAGCTTCCCAGATTCCTCAGGTCCCGCAATGCCCGAGTTGATGCGCTGAAAGAGATCAAAAAATGAAAGGCGGGAGAACCGCGCCGCACATTAGTTGGGATACTAGGTTTTACAGTCGTTGGCGAAGGCAATTTAGCAATTATCCAACTATAGAAATACCGTGCAATCACGGTGGAGCAGGAATACATGTGTCAGAGCCACCCAATAATCGGCAAGGTCGCACATCAGCGTGTTCAGCCACCTACACTCCCTGGTGCGTTTCACAGCAGGAGACAGACAAGCACATGCGACTCTGTAGCGGGTAAACAGGAGCGATTCAGTAACATGCTTCATTCATACGCACCAGGAAATAGGATGCAGTGTTTCCGAGAAGGAGGTATAAAAACATCTTCCACACTCATCACTGACTGGGTGAAGCAATACCAACAAGTCCAACATGAACATATTTATATGAGTTTTGAAGGAAGACAAAATGCCTTAATAATGTATACGTGTGCCGGGCGCGGTGGCTCATGCCTGTAATCCCAGCACTTTGGGAGGTCGAGACGGGTGGATCACGAGGTCAGGAGATCCAGACCATCCTGGCTAACATGGTGAAACCCCGTCTCTACCAAAAAATACAAAAAACCAGCCGGGCGAGGTGGCGGGCGCCTGTAGTCCCAGCTACTCGGGAGGCTGAGGCAGGAGAATGGCGTGAACCCGGGAGGCGGAGCTTGCAGTGAGCTGAGATCTCCACACTGCCGTCCAGCCTGGGCGACAGAGCGAGACTCCGTCTCAAAATAATAATAATAATAATAATGTATATGTGTATGTATGTATACAAATAGACCTACGTATATGTCCATCTATACAAACATATGTGTGTCTATCTGTATTTGTATCTATGTCTACCTATATAGATCTATGTCTCTATAACTCTACATTTAGATATAGATATGAAGATACAGATCTATATCTGTCTATATATAAGATCTTCATACATGTATCTATATATAGAGATATATAGACATGTATTTATAGAGATATCAATGTATAAAGAAAGATACATCTCAAACTGGTAACAATTGTTATGCCTGGGAACAGCCTTGTGTCTTTGCTGGGGTTATTTATAGCTTATTTTATTTAACTGTTTAAACAATTTGTCATTAAATTTGATCCTGTACTTATCAGTTTCCCATGACTCCACCATTACATGAACTCAGTGCCTTACAACAGCACCCATTTATTTTCTCCCCATAGGTCAGAAGCCCACAGTGCTTGGCTGTGTCCTCCGCTCACGGTCTCACAAGGTGCGAATCTCGGGATCAGCTGCCTGGGCTTTTCTCGGCAAGCTTGGGAGAGAATCTGCTTCCACGATCATTTAGGTGGCTGACAAATCCCCTTTTCTTCTCATGATTTCCACCTGCCTATCCTCTTCAGCGCCAGCAGCAGCCTGTGAAATCCCCCTCTTCCCTCCAAGCCATGACTTCCTCTTCCCCGGTGTCTCTAACTTCTTTGTCTGCTTTAAGAGCTCACCTGATTAGGTTAGACTCGCCTGGATCATCCAGGATAATCTCCCGAATTCATTTCACCTGATTGTTAATTACACCCACAAAGTCTCTTTTGCCTACGTGGAACTTAATCACACGATAACATCAGGGATTGGAGAACCAACCAGTGCATTTTCTTGATGATAAAATATTATAGAAAAAATATTATCAATGTAGCAACAAAATGATTACCACTCTTTACCTCTTGCGATGGTTTCCAGTGAAAGAAAAGCAAAAGGAAAGAGTGCTCAAATGTTGAATGCTGTGTTTTATTTTCTTAATATGCTATATTTTAATGGCACATGAATAATATGCTATTAATATGCATGTGCTGTATTTTGGGAATACCACAATAAATAAAAGGAGCTCATCCTTTTGAACTTGGGACACAAAATAAACTCAAGACATCCACAGAGCCAGGAAGGGGCCTTCTGACAACTCTTTCTATCACCGAGCACCAGGTGCCAGGAAACAGCCTCTCTTGCGGGACCCACTGCAGTCACATTCTGTACCTGGTGTCTCCAAGGGGAAGAGAAAATGCTGTGGCATGTTGCACATCCCAGATGCTCCCTGTGGCTCTCTACGGCATGTTAACTTTTAAGCGTTCTCGGGGGTGTTTTACAGAATCATAGTCTGCTCTTCATGAACTGAAACTAGAGTCTATCCATGACTCAGTGAGTCCACTGTAAATGAAAGAGATGATGAATGGAGAATGAATTAGTGACCTCCAATCTCCCCTAGTGCCTTCCATCACACCAGCCTCCATCTAGTTCCTCTCTCCTCCTTCATCTCCCCTGCGGCCTCCCTCTCACCACCAAGTATGTTTTATTGATGTATAGTATACATAAATTAACATTCATGCTTTTTAGATGTTCCACTCTTTAAGTTTTGACAAATATATACCACAAGTATAGAGATTTTCCATTACTCCAAAGATTCTCTCCTGATTCTTTGAAATAAATGTTTCACCCTATACACTATGGGAACCTGGGATTGGATTCCTGTCCCTATATCTTTGTCTTTTTCAGACTGTCATATAAATGAAATTATATGGTACATAAGTCATTTATTTGTGGTTAAAAAAACATAAAATTTACCATCTTAACCATTTTTAATAGTTTGTTAATAAATATATTTACATTGTTGTGCAACAGATCCCTAGAAGTTTTTATCTTGCAAAACTGAAACTCTTCTATCCATTAAACAATTCCCTCTCTCTCAGCCCCTGGTCACCAGCCTTCTATTTTGTGCACCTATGAACCTGCCTGTTTTGGATACCTCATGTAAGTAGAATCATGCAATACTTGTCTTCTTGTGATGGCTTATTTCAGTTAGCATACTGTCCTCAAGGTTTAAGGATGTTGTAGCATGGTGTGTGAGAACCTCCTTCCTTTTTTTTACCTTTTTTTTTTTTTTTTTTTTTTTTTTTGAGACAGAGTCTTGCTCTGTTGTCCAGGCTGGAGTGCAATGGTGTGATCTCAGCTCACTGCAACCTCTGCCTCCCGAGTTCAAGCAATTCTTGTGCCTCAGCCTCCCGAGTAGCTGGGATTACAGGCGTGTGCCACCACACCTGGTTAATTTTTTTATTTTTAGCAGAGATAAGGTTTCATCATGTTGGCCAGGCAGGTCTCAAACTCCTGACCTCAGATGATCTGCCCACCTCAGTCTCCCAAAGTGCTGGGATTACAGGCATGAGCCACCACGCCTGGCCTAGAATTTACTTCCTTGTTAAGGCTGACAATATTCCATTGTACATATAATACAACATTAGGTTTATCCATTCATCCATCAAGGAACATTTGGGTTGCCTCCAGATTTAGGGTATTGTGAATAAGGCAGCTATGAACATGGGTGTGAATACATAACATTTTGACACCGAGTTCTTTCAGCCAGTTGAATGCCTTTGATATTCAGCCATGAGGTTGTGCATCTCATGCGTTCATTCATGTTTATTGCTGAATGTTGTCCGTTCTATGAATGTGCCACGGCTTGTTTATTCATCTATCCATTGCTGGACATTGTCGGGTCATTTCCAGCTTTGGAGATTATGCTGTAATGCTATAAACGAACCACATAGATCTGGTTGTGGTGATGCAGCATTTTTATTTTTATGTTTAAACATTTAAGATAGTCTGAGGGTTGTACCTTTTGGAATTATCTTTTGATTAAATTTAACCTTTAACTTAAAATTTTAGATTCCATTTGAAAGGAAATTACAGAGTTTTACAAAACTCATTAGAATGTACAAAAAACAAAACACTGGAGGACTACTAATATATCATGAAACCCCACAATTCTCACCAAAGTTGTAGTAATAAACATCTGTCCAAAGAAGAAAATAGTGATGCTGTTGAATTAGTTCCACATGAGCATAACAGCTCCCTTACCCGTCTTCATCCCTGATACAGGGAAGGGATAGAAATCATGGATCAGTGAGGAGGATAAAGAGGGAGTGGCTTTGGGTATTTGCCTAACAACAGATCTCAGCTTGGGGATAGGGGTAATGCAAATATATGTCATGTCACATAAATATTAGTTACTGCTCGTATTGCCTAGCAAACCGGAAATTTATGATCCCCTGTGAAGATTTTTATCCCACAAAGTGAATTTTCAAAAGCAAAAAGGAAAAATGTGTTTTCTCAAGGCACTTTTAAATTCTCCTTGTCCAACAAGAGTTACAAAGAAGTACAGAGGGATGACTTTGAGCTCTGCTCTTTGTCCTGTACCTGTGAAGATAAGCTATCAATTTACATTGTCTGGGTGAGATTCAATAGAATTGTTTTAGGGTAAAGGTTTGGGGGCCCACAAGGAATTTCCCTGTGAGTAAATTGTGAGGGGGGTTATGTAGCACTTTTTATTTTATGTTATTTTATTTTGCTTTTTGAGACACAGTCTCACACTGTCAACCCAGGCTGGAGTGCAGTGGCACGATCTCGGCTCAGCGCAAGCTCCACCTACCCGGTTCACGACATTCTCCTGCCTCAGCCTCCTGAGTAGCTGGGACTACAGGCGCCCGCCACCACACCGGGCTAATTTTTTGTATTTTTAGTAGAGACGGGGTTTCACCGTGTTAGCCAGGATGGTCTCGATCTCCTGACCTCGTGATCCACTTGCCTCGATCTCCCAAAGGGCTGAGATTACAGGCGTGAGCCACCGCTCCTGGCCACTACTTTTTAAAAAATCTTTGTAGCTATCTTATTTAGGAAAAATTGGGAGGCAGGTTTGCCTGATGCCGTTCCCAGCCTGACATTTCCTTTCCCTTTGGCTTAGTGAGTTTGGGGTCCCAAGATTTATTTTTCTTCCCCACCGTAATACTTGATAAATAGAAACAGGTACAGAGTAGCAACAGGGAAAAGTTAGACTGATCTCTTTGGTATTAGATTAGAGTCAAGGACAATAGTATGAACACATATTTAGCTATAGAAAGTTAAAGCCCGTAACCCCTGGACCAGTCTACCCAGGAGAAAAAAATTACGTGGTTAGATAAATACAGAAAAATTATTAACATGTGTGTAAACATATTTCCTAGGTCTGCCTGCTGAGAAGGCCAATTAGCAATGATACCCCAGCAGCAATGGGAACACCCAGCACCCACATCTTGATTTCTGATGTCATTCTCTAATAAAAGGCTCCTTGGAGAAGCTGCTGAGTCCAAGGCACGGGTAGGGAAAATTCAAGATAAGCCTGGGAGATCGTGTAGTGGCAAAAAGCAAGAGTAAGGAAGTGCTCCAAAAACAGAGCCGACCTAAAAGGGTACCTGCATTCTGTCCCCGGTTCTTTGCAATTAATTCAGTTATGACACTACCGGGTGTTAACAAGGACTTCACAAGTGAAGGGCTGTAAACTAAAAATAAAATTCTTAATCCCCCAACAGACTGAGCAGACTCCCTCTTGGCCAAGGGGAACCCAGAAAAATCTTAAAATCTGAATTCCCAGACATGATGGGAAGAGAGGTTGAACAGCCATCCTGGGAAGGGAGGTTGAATGGACCTCCTTATACTCCCTCCCTTTTGGAGTTTAGGCACAACTGACCGGCATTGATATTAAAACAGAGATCATGGCCAGGCGCAGCGGCTCATACCTGTAATCCCAGCACTTTGGGAGGTCAAGGCAGGTGGATCACTTGAGGTCAGGAGTTTGAGACCAGCCTGATCAACATGGTGAAACCCTGTCTCTACTAAAAATACAAAAAAAATTAGCTGGGCATGGTGGCGCACACCTGTAATCCCAGCCACTTAGGAGGCTGAGGCAGGAGAATTGCTTCAACCCAAGAGGCAGAGGTTGTAGTGAGCTAAGATCACACCACTACACTCCAGCCCTGATGACAGAGTAAGACTCCATCTTTTTTTTAAAAAAAAAAAAAAAAAAAAAAAAAAGATCATAAGACTGACAGAATGGACTCTTTGTGGTGATAAGATACCAAATTATAAACAAGACCTAAGGCCATGCCAGGCAAAGGTTAAGTCATGCCCTGCAAACCATAAAATGTCATTAAACATGCTTTTAAAAATTAACCCAGTATAATGTGGCTTACTTTCCAACCTGACACCGGTAGAAAATCACACGGAAGGTAGCAGATCCCCTTACCTTAACTTAACCATTCCTAATACTGACTTCAAGTCTTTGGAGCACCTAGAAAAAGCTTAACTTTTCAACCAATTGCCACCTGAAGAATCCCTAAAACCCATCTATGACTTGTAAGCCTCACTTTGAGATGTCCACCTTTTCAGACTGAACCTATATATACCATTCGTGTATTAATGATTTTTACCTACAATTCTTGTCTCCCTGAAATATGTAAAACCAAACTATAATCTGAACCTGAAAGGCGCACTTTCTCAGGACCTCTTGAGATTGTGTTGCTCTGGGCCATGATCACTCATACTGGCTCAGAATAAACCTTTTTAAAATGTTTTACATAGTTTGTTCTTTTCTTTTCTCTTCTCTTTCTCTCTTTCTCTCTTTCTCCCTCCCTCCCTCCCTCCCCAGCCCCCTCTCTCTTTCTTTCTTTCATTCCTTCTTTCTTTCTCTTTTTGAGACAGGGTCTTGCTCTGTTGCCCAGGCTGGAGTGCAGTGGCATGACCGTAGCTCACTGCAGCCTCTACCTCTGGACTCAAGGGATCCTCCTTCCCCAGCCTCCTAAGTAGTTGCGACCACAGATATGCACACAGTGCCTGGCTAATTTATTCTTTTTTTTTTTTTTTTTTTTTTTTTTTTGTAGATATGGGGTCTCCCTTTGTTGCCTCAGCTGATATTTTTCTCTGTTAATAGGGCAAAGTCCTTCACAGGACTGACTGCCCCACTTCAGATGTCAGCTAAAAGTCTCAGGCAGCCCCAAGCCAAATGCAGCCCTGCTAAGCCAAAGACAAACCTGGGGCTTCCCACAGGTCTTTTACTTCAATAATTTGCTAGAATGACTCACAGAACACAGGAGAATGCAATACTAACAACTACCATTTTATTATAAAAGCTATCAACAAGGAGCCAGATAAAAAGATACATGAAGTAAGGTCTAGAAGGGCCCAAGTGTAAGAGTTCCTGTCCCTATCAAATCAGCAGGTACCAATTTCTCAGTCCATTGACATGTTTCCCATGCCAGAAAGCTCCCCCAAGCCTTCATGTCTGAATTTTTTATCAGGGTGTAATTACCTAGGCATGGTTGATTAATTCAATGGCCATGAGCTTGAACTCAATCTCTAGCCTCTTCCCTTCCCAGTGATCTGGTGACTGAAAGGTCTTACTTCTAATTACATAGTTGGTCTTTCTGGTGACCAGTCCTCATTTTAAAGCTATGTAGGGACCCGTGCCACGAGTCACCTCATGAGTATGACAAAGGCATTCACCATTCAGGAAATTCAAAAAGATTATGAAGCTCTGGGCCAGTCATGGTGGCTCACACTTGTAATCCCAGCACTTCGGGAGGCTGTGGCAGGCAGATCACCGGAGGTCCTGAGTTTAAGACCAGGCTGGCTAACATGGTGAAACCCTGTCTCTACTAAAGATACAAACATTAGACAGGCGTGGTGCCATGCACCTGTAATCCCAGCTACTTGGGAGGCTGAGGCAGGGGAATTGCTTGAACCCGGGAGGTGGAGGTTGCAGTGAGCCGAGATCATGCCAGGCACTCCAGCCTGGGTGACAGAGCAAAACTGCATCTCAAAAAAAAAAAAAAAAAAAAAGATTTTGAAGCTCTGTAACAGGAACCAGGATGAAGACCAGATATATATTTTTTATTATTCCACACCTCCCAGTGACCAAAGCTGCAAAAACAAGTAACAAAATTAATTCCTTAGCAATGAATTATAAAACAAAATATAAATATCAATGAGTTCATGTTGATATGAATAAACAATTGAATAAACAAATAAATGAAGGAGAAAAGACATATCTTCCTTACAGAAGGATGGCAAATAATCTATGTGGACACCTCCCAGCAGATGAAGGTTAATTCAATATCCCTTGCACACAAATACACATACTCACTTTAAATGTGTGATGGGCTTAGACACTCCCTTCCAAAGATTAGATTGTGGAAAGGAAAACACAGTAACCATATAGTGAAGAAACTTGACAAACACCATCTTAACTGATCAAGATTAACATCACCAGAGATAACTCATCCAAATTGCCTCAGACTGCTGACAGCATATGATGTGATGAGTGTGGTCTTCTTCCCCAAAACCCATGAAACTAGTCTACCCACGAGAAAAACAAAAGACAAATTCAATTTTCGTGACATTCTAAAAGTAAAACAGTGCTCTTCAAATGTATCAAGATCATGAAAAACAAAACCACAGAGAGAAACAGGCTGGGCAGGCAAGATGACTAAACATAATGTGACGTCTGGCCAGGTGTGGTGGCTCATGCCTGTAATCCCAGCACTTTGGGAGGCTGAGGTGGGTGGATCGCCTGGGGTCGGGAGTTTGAGACCAGCCTGACCCACACGGAGAAACCCCATCTCTACTAAAAATACAAAATTAGCTGGGCTTGGTGGCGCACGCTTATAATCCCAGCTACTTGGGAGGCTGAGGCAGGAGAATCGCTTGAACCCGAAAGGCAGTTTGTGGCGGGCCAAGATCGTGCCATTGCTCTCCAGCCTGGGCAACAAGAGCAAAACTCCGTCTCATAAAAATAAATAAATAAAAAAAATATATATATAATGTGATGTCCTGGACTGGATCCTGAAAGAGAAAAAAGACTGTGTTAAAACGGGTGAAAGATAAATAAAGTCAGTTAAGAGGAATGAACCAACGTTTGTTTCGTAGACTTGACAAATGTTTCATGGCAACATGTTTACATGAGGGATACTGGGTGACAGGTATTTCAGAACTCTCTCTGTTATACTTGCAAATTTTCTCCAGATCTAAAATTATTCTAAAATAAAATGTTTAGTTTAAAAAATTACAACCATTTATAATTTACAGAGGATCATATTAAAATATTTCCTATGTTTGAATTAATATCCTTTTTATTTCTTTTGAAGGTGTTCATTTTGCTCCCTTGGTGACTTCAAAATCAATATAAAGCTCTGCATTAGGCCAGGCACGGTGGCTCACCCCTGTAATCCCAGCACTTTGGGAGGCCTTGGCGGGCGGATCACTTGAGGTCAGGGGTTCGAGACCAGCCAGGCCAACATGGTGAAACCCTGACTCTACTAAAAATACAAAACTTAGCCCGGCATGGTGGCACACACCTGTAATCCCAGCTATTCGGGAGGCGGAGGCAAGAGAATCACTTGAATCCAGGAGGCAGAGGTTGCCTGCCTCAGTGAGCTGAGATCCGGCCACTACACCCCAGCCTGGGTAACAGCGAGACTCTGTCTTAAAAAAAAAAAAAGAAAGAAAGAAAAGAAAAAAAGTTCTGCATTAAACAAAACAAATTCATGTATTTTGGCTTCAAATTGCTATTCATCTGCTGCTCCAAGGCTGATGGTTTCTTCCAAAAACTTGTCTCCTTA
The DNA here is from genome assembly GCF_008728515.1 of Papio anubis. Taxonomy (NCBI): domain Eukaryota; kingdom Metazoa; phylum Chordata; class Mammalia; order Primates; family Cercopithecidae; genus Papio; species Papio anubis. The sequence goes on along the minus strand of NC_044995.1, from coordinate 8,065,708 downwards.
AGTTGGAAATGAAAAAGTCCATACTGAAACCTACTTCTTGCCAATATAGCCAGCTTCTATCAAGGCTTAATCCAGAACAATCTACCTTTTGAATATCTCAAAAATCCATTCAATTTCTTTCCCACCTGCCAAATCCCTATTTACTTGTTGTCTCCTATCTGCACCCTTTGTTTGTTTGTTTTGAGACGGAGTCTCACTCTATCACCCAGGCTGGGGTGCAGTGGTACAATCTTGACTCACTGCAACCTCTGTCTCCTGAGTAGCCTGATTGCAGTGACATTGGTGTTCACCACTACGCTATACCATAATAGTTGCCTAGTTGTGTTCTTTATATATCTATACACATATTTGTATATATACATATATACACACAAACACCCACACCTATATATGTATAAACATTTATCATATTCACTTTATAAATTTGGTTTGATAATTTCCTATTTTTGTCAAAGTATTTATTCTACATATCAGTATAACTTCTGAGTGAATATTTATAGGTCTGAATAAATTATCATAAGCACTGAATAATTTTATATGACCCAATGTATTTAATATGGGTAGATGTTAAGATACCAGCGGAAAAACTCATTTCATTGCCTGCAAAGACTAAAAATACTATGGCACCCATCACGGAAATTAATGTACAAAATTAGGTAGGTTGTGCACTAAAATATGAGACATGAAATATAAAAGGTGATAAAGTATTTTAGGGTAGAAAACAAATTAATCATTTTAAAGATTGTGTAACTATATATTTATTATTTTAAAACAACGAACTGAAACTTGAATTAATATTTGATTTGGGAAACCTATGAAAATACAATAAATATGCAAAATGGAATTTGAAAGTATGAAATCTTGTGCATTCAATACATTGAAAAGAGAAAGAGGCTGGGCGCTGTGACTCACACCTGTAATCCCAGCACTCTGGGAGGCCAAGATGGGTGGATCACAAGGTCAAAGGATCGAGACCATCCAAGCTAATACTGTGAAACCCCATCTCTACTAAAAATACACACACACAAAAAAATTAGCCAGGTGTGGTGGCACACACCTGTAATCCCAGCTACTTAGAAGGCTGAGGCAGGAGAATCGCTTGAACCCGGGAGGCGGAGGTTGAAGTGAGCCGAGATCACGCTACTGCACTCCTGCGTGGGCGATACAATGAAACTTCCTCTCAAAAAAAAAAAAAAGAAAAGAAAAGAAAAGAAAAAGAAAAGAGAGAGAGATGAGTAGTGAGCTTTGGAATAATGTTGAAATGTTCATAAAACAGAGAAAATATAACAAGAAATATATGAGCTTTAAAATGGCTTTCTTCTGATGAGATTATATTTAATAATTAGTTTTAAAATTGAAAATTGAAAATTAAGTCCTTAATCATTTGCTGTCTGAAACCCTCTATTATGTTATTAACTTTTTCTTAAAGAACCTTCCCTAATTTCAGGAAGGAAAACAGTCTCAGCATGATTAACAGACCGCAGACATTCTCAGCAGACACACATTTACTGCCTCTATTAAGCATGACACACCTGTATTACAGAAAAATAATTATAGTTCAGCAATTCCTATTCAGTCACATTGTTTTTGCTATGAATTAGATAATTCAATTAGCTCTGTCATATTCGTTATCCCATGCATAGAGCTTTTTTTTTTTTTTTTTTTTTTTTGGTATATAAACTATTTATTAACAGACAAGGCCTACAGACTTATTTCTTCTTGGACACACCCACGGTGCGGCCACGGCGGCCAGTGGTCTTGGTGTGCTGGCCTCGGACACGAAGGCCCCAGAAGTGGCACAGCCCTCTATGGGCCCGAATCTTCTTCAGTCACTCCAGGTCTTCACAGAGCTTGTTGTCCAGACCATTGGCTAGGACCTGGCTATATTTTCCATCCTTTACATCCTTCTGTCTGTTCAAGAACCAGTCTGGGATCTTGTACTGGCGTGGATTCTACATAATGGTGATCACACGTTCCACCTCCTCCTCAGTGAGTTCTCCCGCCCTCTTGGTGAGGTCAATGTCTGCTTTCCTCAACACCACATGAGCATATCTTCGGCCCACACCCTTAATGGCAGTGATGGATGGCAAAGGCTATTTTCCGCCGCCCATCGATGTTGGTGTTGAGTACTCGCAAAATATGCTGGAACTTTTCAGGGATCACTGGAGACATGGCGGCAGCACAAGCGGCGGCGCGTAGGCCTCCTGTGGAAGAGACCTATCCCATGCATAGAGCTTTTACAGAAATAGTTATACCACTTCCGAAAATATCTCTGTGACTTTTGCACACCGTATTAAACAGTGGATTAATTTTGAAATTACAATCCTGAAGCACATTAAAATTCAGATTTTGATAACACTTGGATTAAACACCAAAAACCCCTTCAATGAGAATTTTGTTATATTACATTAGCAGTAGTCATGGTTCAGTTTAGGATTTCAGACCTCCAGTCCCTCTCCACAAGCTCAGCTCATGCCCCAGGCATTATTCCTTCTTCCTATTTAGTTTTGCCCCAGACCAATTTCTACCCCAAAAGAGTTTCTTTTCCAGACATGCACACCTACCCAGATTCCTGATACATTTCCTATGTACAGACTCCTGCTACAGACTATGTCCCTCAGTCTAAAGTAGAAAATACCAGACTCCTTCTTGCTGCCAGGACTGTGAGCTGAGGGTGATGATCTGAACAGTCAAAGCATGTGTGGGTGGGAGGAAGGCAGAGCCTGAAATGTGGCTTTGTGATTCTGTGACCTCATCTCCCCACAAAACTGCAATTAGGATTTCACCTGTAGTGTCAATGCCAGCTTACACTTGGGAAGCTGAGAATAGTTCTGGAAAACTTTTTTTATGCCTAGAATCTATTGGAAGTTTCTAGTGAGCATTTCCAAAGAGACCATTGGAGTGTTTGGGAAAGACTGTTTTCCATTATTTCTTATTTAAAAAAAAAAAAAAAGCTATGAAAAGATTTTGTGACTATTATATTCCTAATAAGAAAAAAACATTTTAATTAAGTTCTGAATTTATATATAAAATAGCAGGCCAGGTGCAGTGGCTCACACCTGTCATCCCAGCACTTTGGGAGGATGAGGTGAGTGGATTGCTTGAGGCCAGGAGTTTGAGACCAGCTTTGGCAACACAGTGAAACCCCGTCTCTACCAAAAATACAAAAAATAGTCAGTCTCATAACCTGGTCTCCAAATAAATAAGTAAATAAATAGAACTAAATGTAAAAATAAATTCAAAAAATAAATAGTAATTTAAATATTCAGCATGCCTGAGAAAGGTTTATTTAGAATACAAGACATGCAAATAAGAGAATGTGGTTCAACATGTTTAAAATTAAATAAGAAGACAATATTAACTGGGAAAATAGTTTTTTACCCTTGTAAATTATTTCTCATTAGCAAATTAACTCAGAAATCATACTCTATTAGTTTAATTATTAGTGATTACACATCAGAATATAAGAACAAATAAATTATTAGTGGGTATATATGTATTGGTTAGATACTTGAAATGTATTTTTAATAAAATACTTTAATGAACCTCTTCATTTTCTTACATTTACGTTATTTTGACCATGAGTATGCTATTTCCGCAGGTGATTATGTAGTCTTCCTTAAGATGTCCATTGTTTTACCATAATGCTAATCTTCAGAAGAAAACTGAGGCCCTAAAGTCAAGTGTTCAGATCACTGCAGGGTGACCAACACTGTGACCACCACCTCCTCAAAGCCAGTGAGCTAGAACCACCCTATTAAGTTGGTCCCAGCTTCGTGACCATCAGAAACTGTAGGATAAGAGAAGACTGTAGGTTTTTAAAAATTATTTTCCTTTAAGTTTGGGGATACATGTACAGAACGTGCAGGTTTGTTACATAGGTATACATGTGCCACGGTGGTTTGCTGCACCCATCAACCTGTCATCCAGGTTTTAAGCCCCACATGCATTAGGTATTTGTCCTAATACTCTTCCTCGCCTTTCCCCTCACCCCCTGACAGGCCCCTGTGTGTGATGTTCTCCTCCCTGTGTACATGTGTTTTCACGTTTAACTCCCACTCATGAGTGAGAACATGTGGTGGTTGATTTTCTGTTCCTGTGTTAATTTGCTGAGAATGATGCTTTCCAGCTTCAACCATGTTCCTGCAAGGGACATGAGCTCATATTGTATTTTACGGCTTCATAGTGTTCCACGGTGTATAGGTGCCACATTTTCTTTATCCAGTCTATCATTGATGGGCATTTGGGTTGGTTCCAAGTCTTTGCTATTGTAAACAGTGCTGCAACAAACATCCGTGTGCATGTGTCTTTATAGTAGAATGATTTATAACCCTTTGGGTATATATCCAGTAATGGAATTGCTGGGTCAAATGGTGTTTCTGGTTCTAGATCCTTGAGCAATCGCCACACTGTCTTCCACAGTGGTTGAACTAATTTACACTCCCACCAACAGTGTAAAAGCGTTCCTGTTTCTCCACATCCTCACCAGCATCTGTTGTTATAAGAAGATTGTAATTTTTTTTTTTTTTTTTTGAGACAGAGTCTTGCTCTGTCCCCCAGGCTGGAGTGCAGTGGCCGGATCTCAGCTCACTGCAAGCTCCGTCTCCCGCGTTCCCGCCATTCTCCTGCCTCAGCCTCCCGAGTAGCTGGGACTACAGGCACCCGCCACCTCGCCCGGCTAGTTTTTTTGTGCTTTTTAGTAGAGACGGGGTTTCACTGTGTTAGCCAGGATGGTCTCAATCTCCTGACCTTGTGATCCGCCCGTCTCGGCCTCCCAAAGTGCTGGGATTACAGGCTTGAGCCACCGCGCCCGGCCGAAGATTGTAATTTTAAGCCACTCAGCTTTGGGGTAATTTTTTATGCAGAAAGATATAACTAGTACAGCCTATGAGCTATCAATGCCACTTTTCAGAGACATCCAGATAACACATTCAAAATTCGAGAAGTACGCTGATAGAATTGTACATTCTACCTAATATCTAAAAATGAAGCAATAGGGCCTGGGTACAGTGGCTCACACTTGTAATCCCAGGACTTTGGGAGGCCAAGGAGGGCAGATCACTTCAGGTCAGAAGTTCGTGATCAGCCTGGCCAACATGGTGAAACCCTGTCTCTACTAAAAATACAAAAAATAGCCAGGCATTGTGGCACACGCCTGTAATCCCAGCTACTCGAGAAGCTGAGGCAGGAGGATTGCTTGAACCCAGGAGGTGGATGTCGCAGTGAACTGGGATGGCGCCACTGCTGGGTGACAAAGCGAGACTCTGTCTCAAAATAAATAAATAAATAAATAGAACAACATTGAAAGTCTAAAATGAGGAAACTATTAAAGTCTGGTACATTCATATTCTTTAAAATTAGAAAATATCTCCAGAAAGTACTTGTGATTAAGAAAATCAATTGGTGGGGTTTAGGTAAAATATTAGTACAGAATTAACAGTGCACTGTGACTCTATGTACTATCCTATACCTTAAATACATATTAAATGGTCTGCAAAGATACAGCTCAAACTAATGAAGGGATATGTTGACACAAAACTAGTATGAAACAAGGAATAATCAATGGGAACATATTACTATCCACAGTATTTACTTATTGTACAAAACTGTTCCCAGTATGAGTTATTAAGCAGAGTGAAAATTTAAAATTTTTCAAGTTTAGGAACACATTTCCTTAAACTTTTAACCCTGGCCATCTCAATTATTTACCAGAATGGAGAGGTCAGGAAAGGAAAACTTTCATTTTCTACTTCTGAATTTTATTTTCTTCACCCCCAAAATTGCAGCATTAGAACATTAAAATACACATCCAGAAATAAATTCCATTTCATCATGAAAAAAAAGTGACATAATCTTGGGGCATGTGCATTTTGAAGCTCTCAGCAGAAAATCAAAGGACAAATGTCTTTCCCATATTTCCTACACTGGGAGCCACGATGTCCTCAAACTTCCCTCCTGACAGCCTTACATGTGGCTATGTCCCCATCCAGGGGAATTAGACTCTCCAACCTACAGTTTATATATTCCACCACCAAGAACTGTGCCATACACTTTAAAAACATTTCTTAAGGCCAGGCGCAGTGGCTCACGCCTGTAATCCCAGAACTTTGGGAGGCCCAGGCAGGTGGATCATGAGGTCGGGAGTTCGAGACCAGCCTGACCAATATGGTGAAACCCCATCTCTACTAAAAATACAAAGTTAGCCGGGTGTGGGGGCACATGCCTGTAATCCCAGCTACTCAGGAGGCTAAGGCAAGAGAATCACTTGAATCCGGGAGGGAAAGGTTGCGGTGAGTCGAGAGAGTGCCACTGCACTCCAGCCTGGCAACAGAGTGAGCCTCCATCTCAAAAAAAAAACACAAAACGACAACAACAAAAAATTAGCTGGGCGTGGTGGCGCGCACCTGTAATCCCAACTATTTGGGAGGCTGAGGCAGGAGAATCGCTTGAACCCGATAGGCAGAGGTTGCAGTAGGTGGAGGTTGCAGTGACCAAGATCGTGCCACTGCACTACAGCCTGGCGACAGGGTGAGACTCCATCTCAAAAAAAAAAAAAAAATTTAAATACATATATGGATTTTATATGTAAAATAAATAGAATTTTTATATGTGTATGTTTATATGTAAATAACATATAAATGTATTTTTATGCTAAAATACACTCTCATTTTTTCACCCTTCACCTATTATCAGATGTAATTCCCAGTTACGAAAACAGAGACTCAAAGAAGCAGTGGATAGGGCTTGGTTTACTCAGATACCACCATATAGGCTCCTCTTCTCTTGAGGAGCCTCCAGTCAGCAAGTTTCCTCTCCGGGCCCAAGAGAAATCAATTCAGTTGTCCAGGAGCACTGCCAAACACATATTATGTTCAAAATAGTCTTCCGAATAACTGAGAATAAAGACTTTACAAACTAAAGGCCAGGAGCAGTGGCTCACGCCTATAACCCCAGCACTTCGTGAGGCCCAGGTGGGCGGATCACATGAGCTCAGGAGTCCCAGACCAGCCTGGCTAACACGATGAAACCCCGTCTCTACTAAAAATGCAAAAATTAGCCAGGCATGGTGGCATACGCCTGCAGTCCCAGATACTCGGGAGGCTGAGGCAGGAAAATCGCTTGACCCAGGAGGCGCAGGTTGCAGTGAGCCGAGATCGCGCCATTACAATCCATCCTGGGAAACAGAGAGAGACTCCATCTCAAAATAATAATAAAAATAATAATAACGATATTATATTAGTAATTAATAACTTAGGCAAAACACAAGATACCAACTCTAAGAAATCCAGTACTTGGATTTGTAATTTATCTCAAGAAGCGCGCATTAGAATAATAAAGAAAGGAAAATAAATTTATATCGATACAAGCAGAAATTTTTGTTCTTTTAAAGCCAAGCCTCAGCCTTCCACCCCCACAGCCCAGGGTCTGATCCCATAAATTCTCTGGAACTCAGCCCACGATGCATCTCTGCCTCCTGGGTGACTGGGGAACAGAAACAAAAATTATGTTCCAGTGAAAGTCAATATAAAATTTTACAGTCCGCACAGGCACAAAAATGCATCTCATTCTAGTTTCCATCATCACCTACGCAGACAACTCCAGCTTTCGCTTAATGAAATAAAAATTCTAATCGTCCAGATCTCAGAAGTTCCTGGATCCAAGCGCCCCCCTGTACCGTCGCCCTCTCCCATCCACCAGGTCCCAGCGCTCCTCCCGCCTCATCGCAGGACGCGCCTCCATCGCTCGCAAAAACGTTTTCAAGCCAACCTTTCCCAACTTAAGCTCCGATTCCAATATAAGGGACCTATGGGTCTCTAATTTTTTGCTTAGCTAGGCTTCAAAGGACACCAAAGAGATTCAAGGGAATCCAAAAGTGAAGAATCGAGTACTGCTGGACGACAAACAGACCCAAAAAAGTCGGTGGGACGCGCCGAGGTGAGGTCTTGCAGTCCGACCCGTAGGCCCCGCCCCCGCCCCGCCATTGTCCCCGCCCACCGCCATTATCCCCGCCCATCCCGTCTTTGTCCCCGCCCATTCCCGCCATTTGCCCGCCCATTCCCGCCATTTGCCCGCCTACCCCACATTGGTCCGCGCCCTGCCCCTGCCCTTGCCCCTTGCGCCTCCCCAGTGCACTCGCGTACGCGCAGGTTCCTGCCGACCCGGAAGCGGATCTCGCGGGGCTTCTGGCACTCTCGGGTGAGTGAGTCTCCGTCTTTGGGGTTCAAGCCTGCGCATCGCGGGCCCCAGGTTCCCACGCTCCGCTGTCGGGTTTTGGGGTCGCCCTGTAGGTTAAAACCCCGAACCTGCTCATTCCTCTCGCGGCGTGGCCCCTAGACGTTCCCAGTCCCGTAGCTCCGAGAGGGTCTGCAGGTCTGCGTCCATTTCGGATTAAAATCGTTCTGAAGTGGGTACTGGCCCCTACTTTTTTGCCTTCGGTCAGTGTGGCTACCGACCGCCCACCGCGTCGTTTCTCTGCTTAAAACTCTTCTCTGACTCCCTCTTCTCTCCTCCTGGTAAAGCCCTCATTCGGGGCGGATACACACCCTTCGCCCTCGTCCAGGGAGAACAGAGGGGAAGCAGAAATGGAGGAGAAAGAGGGAGAAATGCGCGAAATTAGAGAGCAATCAGAAAGAATAGCCAGGACTGAAAAAAAGGATGCTACCAAGATGAGGCCAAACACTGTCAGAGAAGGAGGGGAAGGGAAGCAAAATGAGCAGAAATGGACAGGGAAACAACGAAATGGGAGAAAGAAAAGGAAAGAAACAGAAGGTGGGAGAGAGAGATTGACGGGGACCCAAATCCAAGTGAGTTTGGAGTTGATTTAATATGGAACATTAAGTTGTGAAGTACTGATGCATGGCTCTATAATTAATTTAAAATTTGTTTCACTGTTTATGCAGAAGAGAATTGCAAAACTAGGGTGTGAGGCTTCTGCGTTTTCTAATTATTACATCTGAAGTAACCCTTATTCAGCCAGAGGGTTAACTGACTTAGCTCAGTTGATTCCAGGTTACCCTCTTCCCTTTCTCTCATCTTGAGGAGAGTCAAGAAATGGGAAGAAACTGTGACACCATATGCTGCTTTACAGACAGAAATTAACAATATTATTCCCTCCTTTTTTGTGTGTGGCTTGTGTCATTTTCTAAATTTGATGTATATACAACTTGTCTTAAACGTAATTCCAGAATTTATTGGATTTAAAAAAATTTTTTCAAATTATTTTCTCTTAAATGTATCGTTCAGCTTATGAGTTTTAAATGCTTTGTTTTTCTTTTCTTTTCTTTTTTTTGAGACGGAGTGTCACTTTGTCGCCCAGGCTGGAATGCAGTGGCTCGATCTCGGCTCACTGCAACCTCCGCCTCCAGGGTTCAAGCGATTCTCCTGCCTCAGCCTCCCGAGTGGCTGGGATTATAGGCACGCGCCACCATGCCTAGCGAATTTTTTGTATTTTTAGTATAGATGGGATTTTCACCTTGTTATCCAGGCTAGTCTCGAACTCCTGACCTCGGGTGATCTGTCTCCGCCTCCTAAAGCTCTGGGGTTACAGGCGTGAGCCACCGCGCCTGGCCAAAATGCTTTCTACTTTTTATCATATATTGGAACTGTTCTTTTATGTCTTGTACCTGATTGCACAGTGTTTCACTCTAAGGGTGTTGATAATCTTTTAGCCCTTAAAATCTGGTTTAACCAGTTAGCTTAATGCAGTTGACCTTGAACAACACCAGTTTGAGCTATGCAGGTCCAACTATACAGGGGATTTTCTTCTACCCCTGTCACTCCTGAGACAGCAAAATGAGCCCCTTCTCTTCTCCACTGCAGCCCACACAATATGACCTCCGTGGGGGGATGCGAGGAAGATGAAGAATTGTGATGATCCACTTCCTCTTAGTGAATGGTAAATATATTTTCCCTTCTTTATGATTTTCTTATTAACAGTATCATTTCTCTAACTTACTTTGTTGTAAGAATACAGTATACAATACATGTAACATACAAAATATGTGTTTATCAACGGTTTATGTTTTCAGTAAGACTTCTGGTCAACAATGGGCTATCAGTAGTTAAGTTTTTGGGGAATCAAAAGTTGTACCTGGATTTTTGACTGGGGGCGGGGGGCAGTTAGTGCCCCTATCACTGGTGTTGGTCAAGGCTCAGCTCTATTCAGTTTCTTTACTCCCTTATGTCATCTGAAAGCCTCCCACTCAGTAGATGTTCCCCCAGGTCCCCTTTGTCCTTTCTCTGCAAGATGTTGAAGAATGGCCTGGATTGGTGTGGAATTTTGTTCCAACAAAGCCCATCTGTTCATAATGAAGAGATTACTCAGCACTAATCTCCACAGCTGACCCCCTTTCATGCTTTCCAAGAGTAATAGCTATTTGTAATTTCATATTTTTGAATATTTTTCTGGAAAAGAGGAATTAAATCCTTGGGATTGATTAAACCCATGAAATAGAAGCTTCTACTCAGGAATGTGAATGGTAATCTGGAAATAAGGATAAACCTTTCCTACTGCCCTATCCAGGCCACCATTTCAGAATTCATTTACAACTGAGTTCTGCTTACTCAACTCAGACCTTTTCCAGGTAACTTGGTGAAATGTCTCCTCTCTCTGAGGCTCAGTGTGCCCACCGGTAACATGGAGATGATGGGTGTACCAGAAATTCTGAATCTGAGCCGATGGAACCCCTGAAATGATGTTCAGGATTGAGCATGTGTCTGCATGTGGCAATTTTTTGAGAGAGGGTGCCCAATTACAGTTAGTCTTAAATGACTCTCAGACCTCCAAAAATGATGGAAACTACTAGGAAAGGGGTGGGGGCATAGGCTTAGAGATAGGAGAGCTGCTTCTCTCAGCTTTTTATACTTTCTTACTATCTCTGCATCAGGAGTAAGTCTTAAGTTTTATTATGTCATCTCCTGGCATTAAATCCTTTTATGCTTTCCCTCTGCCTGTAGGACAAATATCTAAACTACGTAGTATGGCTACAGCAGGGATTTCTGGAGCTATGGTGGCTCTTCACCTGTTCCAATTTTAGGCTTTTATTATCCTGCATTGACTGACGGTCTTCGGATGCTGGCTACCCAGGGAGAGGCTGTGAACTTGGACATAGCAGTTTTTCTTGGCTGAGCATCAGGTGGACAGAGGACAATGCAATTGATACAGAATGTTGGGTTTCAGCAAGAAGGGAGAACTTTTTGAAGACATAGGTGGAATAACTCACTTCTTAGTCTCTGTTTAGTTTATTTTTTTCATGAGTTTATTTTCACTCTTGTTGCAGTTGAAAGCTAAGGACCATCTTATTTCTATATCAAACCTCTTCCTGTGTCTGTGTGTGGTAGAGGAAGGGCCTGTATTGATTTTAAGCATTAAACAACATATTTTTGACATACAGACTGATCTTACCTGAGAAAGAAACTCAGAGGAAGAGGAAAGAAAGAAGAGGAGGGAATGGCTCTTTCTCAGGTAAAAGTTATATTCTTGGTTGATTGTTTTGTCCTCTCCTTCCTGAAATGCCATATTTTGGACTTGCTAATTTTATCTGACTCTGAAGTGTCCTGACTAACATGTATATTCACACCCAGGGCTTTGCCTCAATTCCATCTCCACCTAGATTCCATCTCACTGTGACCCAGTAACATGGAACTTTGGAAAAGGCTCCATTTAGATGATTGTTCTGGGAAGGTTTTGATGCCTAGTCATGGATTGGATATGGGGGGCAGGCTCCATGGTGTCAGTGAGGTTGGGTGGTAGTGACTGTTTAGAGACTTCATTTGGATGCCCTTTCAGCTCTTTATAAACCAGGATTAAAGAAGCTGCATATGTAAGTGATATATTAATGTGCACAAATACCTGGAAAACTTTGGAAAAGTAGACTGATGGGGGAAACTTGCTTAGCTTGAGTTTATAATATGTTTGTAGCGAAACAATTGAGTCTGTGTTTCTGGCTGTAAAATACTAATTTGGAATAGAATGGGAAGTTCAGAAGTAGACATTGGGGATGGAGAAGGTAGTCTTTTTTCATAATTGGTTTTAAAATATTAAATCAACATAATTGTCTTAACAGCAGGAGGTTCTTTAAATTCTTCACAGTGCATCCATTTCATGAAGACTCTGCTGTTCATTTAGGAATTCTCATGCAGTTAGATAAAAATGTCTATAATTTATTATTTTTCTTAATTTAACTTTAAGTCCAGGGGTAGGTTTGTTACATAGCTAAACTTGTGTCATGGGGGTTTGTTGTAAAGATTATTTCATCATCCAGATATTAAACCTAGTACCCATTAGTTATTTTTCCTGATCCTCTCCCTCCTCCCACCCTCCACCCGTGATAGACCCCAGTGTGTGTTGTTTCCCTCTATGTGTCCATGTGTTCTCATCATTTAGCTCCCACTTGTGAGAACATGCACCATTTGGTTTTCTATTCCTGTGTTAGTTTGCTAAAGATAATGGGCTCCAGCTGTATCCATGTTCCTGCAGAAGACATCATCTCTTTTTTTTTTTTTATGGCTACATAGTATTCTGTGGTGTGTGTGTGTGTATACCACATTTTCTTTATTCAGTCCACCATTGGTGGGCATTTAGGTTGATTCCACGTCTTTGCTATTGTGAATAGTGCCACAGTGAACATGTGTACGTATGTGTATGTTCGTGCATGCATGATGGGATTGCTGGGTCGAATGGTAGTTCTGTTTTTAGATCTTTGAGGAATCACCACACCGTCTTCCAGGATGGTTGAACTAATTTACACTCCCACCAACAGTGTGTAAGTGTTCCTTTTTCTCCACAACCTCACCAGCATCTGTTATTTTTTTGACTCTTTAGTAATAACCAAAAGGGGCCAGGTGCAGTGGCTCATACCTGTAATCCCAGCACTTTGGGAGGCTGAGGCAGGTGGATCACCTGAGGTCAGGAGTTCAAGACCAGCCTGACCAACATGGTGAAACCCTGTCTCTACTAAAAATGCAAAATTAGCTGGGCATAGTGGCACATGCCTGTCATCCCAGCTACTCGAGAGGCTGCGGCTGGAGAATCACTTGAACCCGGGAGGTGGAGGTTGCAGTGAGCCAAGATCGTGCCATTGCACTTCAGCCTAGGCAACAAGAGCAAAACTCCATCTCAAAAAGATAATAATAATAAATAAAAAATAATAGCCAGCCGGGCACGGTGGCTCACGCCTGTAATCCCAGCACTTTGGGAGGCCAAGGCAGGTGGATCACGAGGTCAGGAGATCAAGACCATCCTAGCTAACATGGTGAAACCCCATCTCTACTAAAAATACAAAAAAATTCGTGGGGCATGGTGGCAGGTGCCTGTAGTCCCAGCTATTCGGGAGGCTGAGGCAGGAGAATGGTGTGAACCAGGGAGGCAGAAGTTGCAGTGAGCCAAGATTGCGCCACTGCACTCCAGCCTGGGTGACAGGGCGAGACTCCATCTCAAAAAAACAATAATAATAATAATAATAGCCAAAAGATGGCTATAATGTAGCTAAGACCTATGAGCAGAACTTCCTGTCATCAGAGAGGCAGGAGCAAATTCTGATTATACTACTTGTTGTTAAATACTACATTTCTTTTGTAGTAAGCATCACATGATATATATATATTTTATGATAGAATGTCACACAGTGATGCTTAGGGACTAAGGAGTAAAACATGTTGTCCAGTCCACCATCACTCACTGTCTCCATCAGGAACTACTGTTGATTCTCTTCAATGGAAGAAAAAATCATAAAAATCATAACTTAATTTTAGTATAAGTATACAATAAGTATACACCTCTGACACCACCACTGCAATCTGTCATAAACATATCCAATGCCTCAAAAAGTTTTTTTCTGCCGTCTTTATTATTTCATATTTTTATAATACAACCTAAGAACTACTATCTTAACAAATTTTTAAGTATACGATACAGAATTAACTATAAGCACTGTGTTATTCAGTAGATCTCTAGGACTTTTTCATCTTGCATAACTGATACTAATTACTACCTCACCATTTCCCCACTCTGCACCTAGCAACCGCCATTCTATTCTCTGTTTCTATGAGTTTTACTGTTTTCAGTTCCTCATGCAAGTGGAATCATGTATTTGTTCTCTGTGTGGCCTGTTTCATTTATATAATATACTCCAGTTTCATTCAGGTAGTCTATAGCAAATAGCAGAATTTCCTTCTTTTTTAAGGCTGAGTAATATTCGTGTGTGTGTGTGTGTGTGCGCCACATTTTCTTTATCCAGTCATTCCTTGATGGACATTTAGACATGACTTGGCTATTAAGAATAAAGCTGCAATAAATATGGAAGTCCCTATCTCTCTTCAAGATCGTGATTTTAATTCTTTTGGATATATATCCAGTAGTGGAATTACTAGATCATGGTCGTTTTACTTTTACTTTTACTTTTATTTTTATTTTTATTTTTTCCTGAGATGGAGTCTTCCTCTGTTGCCCAGGCTGGAATGCAGTGGCATGACCTCGGCTCACTGCAACCTCTGCCTCCCGGTTTCAAGCAATTTTCCTGCCTCAGCCTCCTGAGTAGCTGGGAGTACAGGTGCCCACCACCACACCCAGCTAAATTTTATGTTTTTAGTAGAGATGGGGTTTCACCATGTTGGCAAGGCTGGTCTTGAACTTCTGATCTCGTGATCCGCCCACCTCGGCCTCCCAAAATGCTGGGATTACAGGTGTGAGCTGGTGGCCTATTTTTAGTTTTTGAGGAACCTCCATACTGTTTCCATAGTGGCTGCACTAATTCATATTCTGACCAACATTGTACAACAGTTCCCTTTTCTCCACATCCTGGACATTGCTTGTCGATTTTTTTTTCTTTAATGGTCATCCTGATATATGTGAGATCATATTATGTTGTTGATTTGCATTTTCCTGGTGATTAGTGATATTGAGCACCTTTTCATGTACCTAATGGCCATTTTTATGTTCTCTTTGGAAAAAATGTCTGTTCAGCTCTTTTGCCCATTTTTTATTGGGTAATTAGTTTTTTTGGCTCTTGAATTGTAGGAGTTCCTTACATTTTTTGGATATTAACCCCTTCTCAGATACATAGTTTGCAAATATTTTCCCATTCCATAAGTTGCCTTTTCGTTTTGTTGGTTGTTTCTTTTGGTGTGCACAAGTGTTTTGGTTTGATGTAGTCCCACTGGTCTATTTTTGCTTTTCTTGCCTGCGCTTTTGGTGTGATATCCAAGAAATCATTGGCAAGATAATGTCAAGAACATTTTCCCCTGTGTTTTCTTCTAGGAGTTTTACAATTTCAGGTAAAACTAAAGACACAAGGTAAATTGAGTAAATTTACCTTGAGTCTTTAGTCAATTTTGAGTTTATTTTTATTTATGGCATAAGATAAGCATCCAGTTTCATTCTTTTGCATTTGGATGTACAGATTTCCTAGCACTATTTACTGAAGAGAGCATCTTTTCTCCATTATGTATTCTTGACACACTTGTCAAAGATCAGTTGATTGTATATGTGTGAGTTTATTGCTGGGCTTTGTATTCTAGTCCTTTTGTTTTGTGTCTATTTCATGCCAGTACCATACTGTTTTGATTACCATACCTTTGTAATACACTTTGAAATCAGGAAGTGTGATACTGCCAGCTTTGATACTCTCGCTCAAAATTGCTTTGGCTCTTTTGGATCTTTATAGTTCTATATATTTTTTTTTTTTTTTTTTTTTTTTTGAGATGGAGTCCTACTGTGTGGCCCAGGCTAGAGTGCAGTGGCGCGATCTTGGCTCACTGCAAGCTCCGCCTCCCAGGTTCACACCATTCTCCTGCCTCAGCCTCCCGAGTAGCTGGGACTACAGGCGCCCACCACCACGCCTGGCTAATTTTTTGTATTTTTAATAGAGACGGGGTTTCATCGTGTTTTGCCAGGATGGTCTCGATCTCCTGACCTCGTGATCTGCCCGCCTTGGCCTCCCAAAGTGCTTGGATTACAGGCGTGAGCCACCGCACCTGGCCATAGTTCTATATGAATTTTAGGATTATTTCTTATATTTTTGTAAAAAGTGCCACTGTGATTTTGATAGGGATTGCATTGACTCTGTAGATTGCTTTGAATAATATGGACATTTTCATAGTATTAATTTCCTAAGTTCTTGAACATAGAATATCTTTCCATTTATTTGTTTTGTCTGCTTTAATTTCCTTCATTAGTATTTTATAGTTTGCAGCATGCAAGTCATTTACCTGTTTGGTTAAGCTTATCTTATGTTAAAGTCACATGGGGAGTGACTGCTTAATGGGTACGGCATTTCTTTTGGAGATGATAAAAATGTTTTTGAACTAGACAGAGGTGGTGGTGTATAACTTTGTGAATGTACTAAATGCCACTGAATTATACTTTAAAATGGCTAATTTATTTGTTTTATTTTGAGGTGAAGTCTTGCTCTGTCGCCCAGACTGGGGTGCAGTGGCATGATCACTGCTTACTGTAGTCTCCACCTCCCAGGCACAGGTGATCCTCCCACCTCAGCCTCCTGAGTAACGGGGACCACAGGCCCATGCCACTGTGCCCAGCTAATTTTTAAAAATTTTTTGGTAGAGATGGAGTCTCACTTTGTTGCCCAGACTGGTCTCAAACTCCTGAGCTCAAGAGGTCCTCCCGCCTCAGCCTCTCAAAGTGCTGAAATTACAGGTGTCAGCCACTGCACCCAGCCTAAAATAGCTAATTTTATGTTACGTGAATTTCATCTCAGTTTAAAAAAATAAAATCAGGGATATATAAGTTGCTTACATTAACTCACATAAATCAGTCACATCACTCTGGCCAAGTGAATATTTACACCTCTTTTCTGTCATTTTGTGTGAAAATAAGAAATTTTCCTGTGTCCACTTGGTGAAGTGTGTTTTTATTTCAGGGACTGTTTACATTCAAGGATGTGGCCATAGAATTCTCTCAAGAGGAGTGGGAGTGCCTGGACCCTGCCCAGAGGGCCTTGTACAGGGACGTGATGTTGGAGAACTACAGGAACCTGCTTTCTCTGGATGAGGATAATGTCCTTCCAGAAAACGGTAACCACCCTTGTACATCTTTACATTTTTCCTTGTGAGTCTCTTGGGAGCCCCCAATATGCTTGTCTGAATCCGATCCCTGTTCTGAAAGGGGAGATTGAAACTTTTTGATTCAGAGTGGAAATGCTTCATAATGTGGCATATAGACTTTAAACTTCCCCTTTCGTCACAAGTTCTGCACATAACCAGGTTTGACGAGTGGTGGTTCCAGAACATCAGTACTTACAAAACCTTATGGAAAACACTTTAAAGTATCTGGTATCATGGGTTTATCCCCGTGCCTTTGAGTCAGTAGTTTTTTCAGAGTCTGCATATTTAAAATAATCCCTAAGCATTCAGAAGAAGGCAGTTAGTTGACTGATTTATTAAATCATTTTGGGAAATCGTTTTCCAGACCCATCTGTAATATCCTCTCTTCATAGCTGAACAAAGGGCTGGGAATGTATCCAGGAAAAGCACAACACACCATGTTCCTTTTTTCTTTATAAGTTGAAATCTTTCCTGAGCTGAATATTATCTTCATTTTTGGAGCATAGGGTGAGTCCTGACTCATGGAGGAGGAAGTGAAAAGGGAAAACTAGGTAGGACTGGAATGTGGAGCATAAATAAGCACTGGATGGCTAAGTAGAGGGGGTTTACTCCATTGAGGCATTGTTTGGGAACTCTGCAAAATGGAAAAAGTGATCAAGGGAAACAAAGTCTATTCTCATGAGCTTCCTAAAATTCAAAGTCCACACTCCTCCTAGAGACTGTCCCCTGCAACACAGTTATCTAAATAAAAAAGTCAGTTGAACTCCCACTCCCAAGGATGCCCCAGACCTGCAGACAAAAGGTGCTGTACCTATCATGACTCCAGCCACTCTGTCGGCCCTCTGATCATTTCCTGGTCTCTTTGCCTTGAGGGACCAGATGGCTTAATACTTTAAGGACTGTCTTTTTGTGTATATAATTTCATCTGATATGTGGTTTTCAGTCTGTGCAGATCAGAGCTGGGGCCTTTTAGGCCTTGGTCGAATCGACGAAGTTTTTATCTGGTTTTCTGAGACGGTGAATTTGGGAAAATGGGAAAACAATGGCTCCTCTAGAGATGGTATCTTATGGGGTCTCTGAAATTTCAAAGACTGGCTGGGCTCTACTTGTTCCAGTTTTCCCTTTGCCATTCTTCAGTTCTGCTTTTGCTAAGTATGTGTGTGGCTCCAAGGAGGCTTAGATTGCTATCAGCAGGCTATAAAGGACCCCAAGCAAACTCCACAGATCTGCAGCCAGGGTCCTGGACTGCTAGCTGGCACCAACAAACAGAAAGCAAGACACCTATTAGCTCCAAAACCTCTACTCAGTATGCCACCATCATCACAGACGGAAGGCAGATGTTCATGGCAAGATGGGGAAAAGCAGCATTGGAAATTCAAAAAAATCAGGAGTTTCTACTTCCCATTCAAAGGAACGAAACTCCGCCTCGCTAAAAGCAAATGGAACAGCTGAACGGAGAGGACCCATCTGAAACAGAGTACAAGGCCCAGCCCACCAAACTTCCCAGAGCCAAAGGAGAATCCATACACCTGGCGCAAAGAAACTAAAACCTTGAAAAAGAATGGATGAAATGGATAACTAGAGTAATCAAATGGAGAAGACTCATAAAAAGAACTGATAAGAGATGAAACCAAGGGACATGTAAGAATCATAATGACAAATGGATAAACTTCAGTAAATCCCACCTAATCAACTGGAAGAAAAGAGGACAGATTAAAGAAAGATCAGCCGAAATGAAATGAAGCAAGAAGAGAAGTAGAGGAAAAAGATAGTAAGAAATGAATAAAGCCTAAGAAATATGGATGTGAAAGACAAAATCTAAGGATCTGAGCTAGGTTTGAGAGGCGGAGAGCTGGAATCTAAGAAGATTTCAGAGATATCCAGGAAACTCCCAACCTAGTGTAAGCAGCCATCCAAATCCGTGAAATACAGAGAACGCCTACCAAGATAATTCCCTGAGAAGAGCAACCCATGATACATAAATTGCCGATCTACCTAAAGTTTAAAATGAAGGAAAAAATGTTAAGGGCAGCCAGAGAGAAAGGTTACACGGCAAAGGAAAGCCCATCAGACTACTGGTAGATCTCTGGGCAGAAACCCTAAGGCTTTCAGAGGAGGAGGATGGGGCCAAGATTCAACATCTAAAGAGCCAATTCCCCAACCCAGAGCTCTCAGATTCAGCCAAACCAAGCCTATGGGCGGCGTAGGTACAAAATCCTTTATAGATATGATATTGCAGTATAAGCCGGGCGCTGGTCAAGCCTGTAATCCAGCACTTTGGGAGGCCAAGACGGATGGATTTCGCAGCCGAGATCGACCATCCCATAATACGTGAAACCTGGCCTCTACTAAGAAATACAAAAACTAGGCCACAGGGGTGAGGTTCTCTGTAGTCCTAGCTTACTCTGGAGGCTGAGGGGCCGAGGAATGGCGAACCCGGGAGGGCGGAGCTTGCAGTGAGCTGAGATCCACTGCACTCCAGCCTGGGCTGCTGGAGGCAGACCTGGCCCCAAAAAAAAAAAAGATAATGTGCTGAGATATTTTATCAAAATACCTAGGCCTGGCTCTTGTGAGGTAAGATCTTTTGAAGGAAGCACTGGGCCATGGAAAGGAACAACTAGTACCAGCCTCACTGCAAAATATACTAAAATTGTGGAAGATCTATCAACACCTTAAGAACTGACCAACTAATGAGCAAAATAACTAAATATCATAACGACAGTGACCATTCACACATACCACATTGAACCTTTAAAACGTAAACGACTAAATGGTCCAACTAAAAGACATAGACTGGCAGATTGGATAAAGAGTCAAGACCCACTGCCTATGGACCCAGGAGACCCATCCTTACATGCAGAGACGCATATGTGGCCTAAAATAAAGGGATGGAGGAAGATCTCCCAAGCAAATGGAAATAAAAGTAGGGATTAACTGAATCTCTTGAGGAAAATAGACTTTAAATCATCACAAAGACTGGGTAAGAGGAGATAAAGAAGGCTATTATATAATGGTGCAGGTATGGATCAACTAATTGTAAAGAATCCAATCCATCCTAAATATATATGCACCCAATACAGGAGCACCTGATCTATGTGCTTGCAAGTCCTTAGAGACTTACATAAAAGACTTAGACGCCTACAGCAATAATGAGACTTTGAACACCCCACCGTCAATACTAGATGCGACCCCAACCAGACAAGCAAGTGCCACGCTGACAATCCCAGAAACTGAACCCAACCCCGCAACCAGCCTGGACCTAACAGACAATTCATAGAACTCCCAATTCTGGAACCACAATAGAATAACATATGACTCTCCTCAGCATCAGCATCACACTGACCCAAAACTGACTACAGGCCAAAGTACAGCACCCCAGCAAACAAAAAAATAGAATTATAATAAACTGTCTCCTAGACTACAGTAACCAAACTAGAACTCCAGGATCTATGAAAACTCCACCAAAACCACTTCAAGCACACTTGGAAACCCAAACAACCTGTCTCTGAATCGATCTACTGGCAGCAATCTAAATGAAGGAAATAAAGCATGTCTTTGAAACTGCCAAGAATAAAGATAAAATATTATACTCAGGAACTCTGGGATACAGTTAAAGCAGGAGGGAAATCGAGAAAGTAATTAAATGCCCACAAGAGAGGCCAGAAAGATCTAAAACTGGATAATCCTGCATCACAACTAGTGCGAACTAGAGAAGCAAGATAAAATACATCCAAAGCCAGCAGAATAAAAGAAAATAACCAAGACCAGATAAGAACCGAAGGATAGAGACACAAAACCCAAAAACCTATTGAATCCAGGAGCTTTATTTTTGTGCAAGATCAACAAAATTGATAGGATCTACTAAAGGAAAGACTTAATAGTGAAGAAGTGTAGAGGAAGAATCAAATAGATGCAATAAAATGATAAAGAGGATATCAATGACCTTACAGAAATAAGCAACTACCATCAGAGAATTATTACAATACTCATAAATAAATCCAGGTAAAACTGAAGAAATGGATAATTTCTGGAGCATTTACTCAAGACTAAACTATAGTTGGACTTTGATAGATCAATAGTGAGCCTGGAAATTGAGGCAAAGCAATTATAGCCTACTAACCAAAGTAAGTCTAGGTCCAGGATGGATCTATGAGCCAAATTCCACTAGAGGTACATGAGGATGGTACCATTCCTCTTGAAACTACTCCAATCATTAGAAAAGAGGGAATCCTCCCTAATCATTTTATGAGGCCACACCATCCCTTGATACCAAAAGCCTGCAGAGATAAATGAAAAGAGGAATTTAGACCATTATCCTGATGAATATTGATGTAAAAATCCCTATTAGAATACTGGCAAACCGAATCAGAAGCACATCAAAAAATTTCATCCTCCCACTAAGGATCAAGTGGGTCATCCTGGATGCAAGTATTGGTCTAACATATGCAACCACAACGAATCCATCATATAAATAGAATCCAAAGATAAAACTATATGGATTATCCTAATAGATGCAGAAAAGGCCTTTGATAAAATCTAATAGCCTCTATGAAAACTCCCACAAATCTGCATTGATGGAAATATATCCCAAAATAATAAGAGCTGCTTATGACAAACCCAGCCAATATCACACTGAATGGGCAAAAGAACTGGGGCCATCCCTAAAACTGCTATAATAAGACAGGGATGCCCTCCTCACTCACCATTCACTACAGTGCTGAAGTCCTGGCCAGTGCAATCAGGGCAAGAGAAAAGTAGCCACAGGCATCTGGCTAGGGTGCATATTAAATTGTCCCTGCCCCAGATGACATGATTGTACATTTTAGGAAAACCCCATCACCCCAGCCTAAAATCTCCTTGCTTGGATAAGCAACTTCCAGCAAGTCCTAGGATACACCAATGTGCAAAATCTCATAAGGATTATATATATATGAATAGGATAGCAATCAATATGGGGAATGAATGAACGAGCCCACAATAGCTTCCAAAGAGAATAGAAATGAATTTAGGAATCCAAACTTGCTATGATGTAAGGGACCTCAAGGAGAAACTTACAAACCACTGCCTAAAGTGGAAGCAAGAGGATATAAGCAAATGGAAGAATTATACGGCGCTTTATGGATAGGAAGAATCAATATGAAATGGGCTTATACGTCTCCATGTAACTCCTGAGCAGGGATCTGTTCAATCCCTACTGGCTTCACTAAATGACCTCTCACAGAATTGGAAAAACTGCTTTTAAAGTTCATATGGAACTGTGACCCGCATTTCATGTATAATCCTAAGCCAAAAGAATAAAGCCAAGTAATTACGCCACTTGATTTCAAACTATACTACAAGGCTATAGTAAATTCAAAACAGTATGGTAATTAAAAATAAATAGATATAGATCAATGGAATAGAATAGAGCCCCTAGAAATAATACTACATCTGTAAATTCATCTGATCTCTTTGACAGAAACGCAGTGGGTCCCTATGTATACAATGGTTCTGTGGAAAATGGCTTAACGGTATAGAAAGCTGCAATTGGATCCTTCCTTAATTCCTTTATACTGAAAAAAATTTAATCCAGACTTTGACTAGAGACTCTAAAATGTTAGACCTAAAAACCAAGCAAAACCCCAGAAGAAAGCAACCTAGGTAATACCCATCATCCAGGATACAGGGCAGCAATGGGGTACAAGGGACTCATGTCCAAAAACAATCAAAGCAATGCTAGCAAACAAAAAAGCCAAAACTGACAAACGGATCCAATGAAACTAAAACATTCGGGTAATGGCAAAAGAGAAATCCAGCCCATCAGATGGAATAGGGCAACCAACAGGAATGGGAGTAGGTAATTTTGTAATCTACTCATCTGACAAGCAATAACATCCAGGAACTCATAAAGAACCCAAAACAAATTCCCATAAGAGGAAACAGCCCCATCAAAAAGGGCAGTTGATAAGACCAGACACACCCCAGAAGAAGATATTTGCGAGCCAATAGGATATTATGAAAATGCCTATCATCACTCACTATCAGAATGTAACTAAAACTACAATGAGATACTTCCATCCTATACTCAGTTAGAATGGCAACTGTTGGCAACCAGGCACAAGGCGCTGGAGAGGGATGTGGAGGAAATAGGAACACTCTTTTATAATTCACAGGGACTGTAAAACTAGTCTGCAACCATTGTGGAAAGAGTGTGGCACCTCAAGGATCTGGAACTAGAAATACTCATCTGACCCAGCCATCCTACTAATGGGTATATAACCTAAAGGCTGATCATAGATCATGCCACAAAGACACATGCACACATATGTCTATTGCATCTATTCATAAATAGCAAAGACTTGACCAACCTCATAGATGTCCATCAGTGACAGGAGTGGATTGGCAAATCTGGTACATATATACCCACATGAATACTATACAGCCATAAAAGGATGAGTTCGTGTCCTTTGTAAGGCATGATGCAGCTGAAACTATCATTCTCAAAGTAAACTGTCGCAAGAATAGAGAAAACCAAACACCGCATGTTCTCACTCATAGGTGGGAATTGAACAATGAGATCACTTGGACACAGGAAGGGAAATATGCACCAGGGCCTATTGTGAGGAGGGGGGAGAGGGAAGGGATAGCATTAGGAGATATACCTAATGTAAATGATGAGTTAGTGGGTGCAGCACACCAACATGGCACATGTATACATATGTAACAAACCTGCACGTTGTGCACATGTACCCTAGTACTTAAAGTATTACAATAATAATAATAATTTAAAAAGAATCTATGCTCTGTCTGTTCACCTCTCCCTCCCCGTGGCACCTGGCAACTACTGATCTCTTTACTGTCTCCACAGATTTGCCTTTTCCAGAATGTCATATAGTTGGAACCATATGGTATATGGCCTTGTCAGATTGGCCTCTTTCACTTAATAATGTGCATTTAAATTTCTTCCATGTCTTTTTATACCTTGACAGCTCATTTCTTTTTAGCACTGAATAACATCCCTTCATTGCACACACTGTGTAAAGAATGACTTTATACACTTCATTGCACACACTGTGTAAAGAATGCTTATACACAGGACAGCTTATGCAGGACAGCAACATGATCTGGTCACTGTCTAAACAACATGTGCAAGACAAGGTGACTCATGCTATCTGAGAGCAGTGGTGCTGTCACACTATAGGTGACACAGCTCAAGTCCCATATCTGCCTTGAAACATTGCTTCCTACATTCCTGGTACTTGCTGTGACTTATAATCTGTCCTGCCCTGGGTGGGTAGTGGTGCTTAATGTTATGAACATGGCATCTTAGGCTGTACAGGCAGGTTCAGATTCTGCCTCTCATATTTGTTTTCTGTGTGAGTGAGGGATAGATATGTAAACCTCTTCAGCCCTTTGTTGTGGTATGAAAAGGTGTAATAATTTACCTCAAGAGGATTTAAATCAATTAATGCTGTTAGAGACCTTCATAACTTGCATAGCATTTAGTATGCTTTGAAAAGTTACCTTTATTAATAAGATATGTCAAGTGTCTGTCATGTTTCTTATGAGATTGACCTTTGCCTGCATTATCTTACATGTTTTATTTTTTGTAATTTTTTTCATATCAACATTTTCTCTGACGCTACATAATAAAATGTTAAAGCACATAGCTTTCATTATACATATTTTTTTTTTTGGCCATAGAACTGGAAAACTAGATGACATTTCCTAGTCAGGGAGTTTCTCTGTATACTGCTATGATATAACTGCAGGCGTGAAATTATTTCAGACTCCCCTCCTAATTCTTCATCTTTATAATAATGTGCATTTACCTGAAGCTGATATTTCAAAATTTAGTGATTCTCAACATATTATTTTTCCTGTTGTGTGTTCCTTCTGTTTTTTCTGTAGGTCATAAGCAATAATTCTTTAGAATTTCACTGACAATTTTGTGTAATTGTGGTTATTAACTTGCCTGTTAGATTTTCACAGGTTACTAAAAAGTGTTTTGTTTTTTGTTTGTTTGTTTGTTTTGAGACAGAGTCTTGCTCTGTTACTGCAAGCTCCGCCTCCCGGGTTCATGCCATTGTCCTGCCTCAGCCTCCCAAGTAGCTGGGACTACAGGCGCCCACCACCACGCCCGGCTAATTTTTTGTATTTTTTTAGTAGAGACGGGGTTTCATCGTGTTAGCCAGGATGGTCTCGATCTCCTGACCTCGTGATCTGCCTGTCTTGGCCTCCCAAAGTGGTGGGATTACAGGCGTGAGCCGCTGCGCCTGGCCTTTATTTGCTTTTATGATGATTTACAGATGATGGTTTTTCAGTATATATTATGCAATATAACCACCATGCACAAATTTTGTTAATGCTACAAAATGCACATTCTACATGGGTATAGTAGTTTTATAACAAGTATTCATATTTGCAATTTGTAAATATTCAAAATTTTATTAAATTCTTCCTAATTTTTCCTTGCAGTGTTTTTTTGCAATTATGAATTGCCATTTTAAAATATCTTTATTAGATAAGTTTGAGCTGTGCCTTACCTTTTATTTGTGTGTAATAATTATGTACTAAATAATGCATTACTATTTATTTATCTTCTAATATGAGACTACAATATAGCTATGCCAGTTTACGTGTTCCTTGGAGTGGTGGTGGAAAAATACCTCTTCGTTCAGGGTTTATGTGGATTTACATAGTATGAGTGTTTCAGCTATAGGGTATTTTAAACTGTGCTTAAAGTAATTTGTTGCATGTTTTGTTACTATGTTACTTTACTGAGGACAGCTAGTCCCTTTGTGTTCTTAAACGTTTAAAAGACGATTGAGAAGTTTCATAACTCTGTTCGTTGTAAATCTTAGTTTTCTTGTAATATTATGTATTTTAATAAAATATTTACCTTGCACCTCTATTTGATGGAAAGCCTGTGGATTTTTATATCTTTCAGATATTTCTTTTGGATTTACAAGCAAGGGATTATCACCAAAGGAAAACAATAAAGAGGAATTATACCATCTGGTGATATTAGAAAGAAAGGAAAGCCATGGCATCAACAATTTTGACCTCAAGGAAGTCTGGGAAAATATGCCTAAGTTTGACAGCCTGTGGGACTATGATGCAAAAAATTACAAAGGAACGCCTTTGACCTCTAACAAAAATCTCACTCCCAGAAAAGATCAACAACATAATAAATCCTCAATACATTTCTCTTTAAAGCAGAGTGTTTCTATAAGAGATAGTGCATACCAATATTTCATACATGACACGCCATTTATAAGGAATTTGTTAAAACTGAAAAATAACATAAGGTATGCTGGAAACAAATACGTGAAATGTTTTGAAAATAGAATTGGATTAAGCTTACAGGCACAGCTGACTGAACGACAGAGATTTCAAACTGGGGAGAAAATGTATGAATGTAATCCAGTGGAGAAGTCTATCAATAGTTCCTCAGTTTCACCACTTCCTCCTTGTGTCAAAAACATTTGTAATAAATATAGGAAGATTTTGAAATACCCTTTGTTACATACACAGTATGGGAGAACACACATTAGAGAAAAATCATACAAATGTAATGACTGTGGAAAGGCTTTTAGCAAAAGTTCGAACCTCACTAATCATCAGAGAATTCATTCTGGACAGAGACCTTACAAATGTAAGGAGTGTGGCAAAGCCTTTAACCAGTGTTCAAACCTCACTAGGCATCAGAGAGTCCATACAGGAGAGAAACCATATCAATGTAATATATGTGGCAAGGTCTGTAGTCAAAATTCAAATCTTGCAAGTCATCAGAGAATGCATACTGGAGAGAAACCTTACAAATGTAATGAATGTGGTAAGGCATTTATCCAGCGTTCACACCTTTGGGGTCATGAAAGAATTCATACTGGAGAGAAGCCTTACAAATGTAGTGAATGTGACAAAGCCTTTGCTGAGCGTTCAAGCCTTACCCAACATAAGAGAATCCATACTGGAGAGAAGCCTTACATATGTAATGAGTGTGGCAAAGCTTTTAAGCAGTGCTCACATCTCACTAGACATCAGAATATACATCCTGGAGAGAAACCACACAAATGTCATGTGTGTGGCAAGGCTTTTATCCAAAGTTCAAGTCTTGTGGAACATCAGAGAATTCACACTGGAGAAAAACCTTACAAATGTAATAAATGTGATAAAGCTTTTATCAAACGTTCACACCTTTGGGGTCATCAGAGAACTCATACTGGAGAGAAACCTTACAAATGTACTGAATGCGGCAAAGCCTTTACTGAACGTTCAAATCTTACTCAGCATAAGAAAATCCATACTGGAGAGAAACCTTACAAATGTACTGAATGTGGCAAAGCTTTTACCCAATTTGCAAACCTTACTAGACATCAGAAAATACACATTGAAAAGAAACATTGTAAACATAATATACATGGTAATGCTTTATTCCAAAGTTCAAACCTTGGGGATCATCAAAAAATTTATAATACAGAAAAATGTATCAAATATAATGAGATAAAAATTAAATAAGTATTCAAGCTGTACTTAGCATCAGGGGTTCCACTGTGAAAAGAAACCATATAAAATGAAAATGTGGTAAAGCCTTTAGCTATGGCTTGTACCTTACTTGATACCAGAATATACATCTTTGAGATAAACCACACAAAGATAACGTGTATGGCAAGGCTTATCCAAAGTTCAACCTTGTGGAACTCACAGAATTCTTACTGTGGAGAAGCCTTACAAATATAATGAATGTGAACAGCTTTATAAAAATATTTACCCTATTATGGATATAACAGAATACATTCAGGATGGAAACCATACAAATGTGGCAAGTCCTTTAAGCAATGTTCTGACTTCAGGATACACCATTCATTTTGGAGAGAAACATTACAAATGAAGGTGATAAATTATTTTAAATTTCTCAATGGAAATTCATCCTTATACGAAAGCATTTTGTCATACAAAAATTCAGGATAGAGGGAACTAAGTCTTTATTCCTTCTTGAAGATTAAGCGATTGATGTTAAATTCACAGATAATTTTAAAAAGTTACAAACTCATAAGATGGTGTGTGTCAGAGGAGCAAGGACATCTGTGGAAAGATGTAACTCTTCAGTGTTAATTTTTTATTCAGTTATTTCATATTGTTTATTGATGAATTTACACCTTGAAATTTGAAATATGTTGATGTTAAATCTTCATGGCATGCTTTTCATTTATCATGTTTGTCTCAAGGAATGGATGTAAGATGGAAGGGACTACTTCCAAAGGTGTGGCTTATATATATTATTGAAACCAGGAAAAAGCAAGAACACTAATTTTTTTTTTTTTTTGGAGACAGAGTCTTGCTGTGTTGCCCAGGCTGGAGTGCAGTGGCACGATCTCAGCTCACTGCAACCTCTGCCTCCCGGGTTCAAGCGATTCTCCTGCCTCAGCCTCACGAGTAGCTGGGATTACAGGCATGTGCCATAATGCCTGGCTAGTTTTTTTGTTTTGTTTTCTTTGTATTTTTAGTAGACATGGGGTTTTGCCATGTTGGTCAGGCTGATCTTGAATTCCTGACCTCAGGTGATCCATCCACCTTGGCTTCCAAAGTGCTGGGATTACAGGCGTGAGCCACTGTGCCCAGCCAAGAACACTAATATACAATATCCTATAAGAGCATGGGGGTTTGTGACAGAAGAGAGGTAAAACTATTGTCTAACATATGCTTTATGTGGTCAGGACCCCTTAGAATTGTTGATATGACTGGGGACCTTTGTCGATTGTAGGAAAGATAGGTTACACTACAAGATGACCATGAAACAAGAAGAGTAGGATGGGACATTGAGAGATTTCATGGAAGTAAAATGGTCAGTCACTAGAGACTGCATATGTGGTAGAAAGAAATGGAGGGGGAATGATGATCACCTCTCTTTTGAAAGGTAGTAACTGTTGCATATCACAGATTATTGAACATAGGTCTTATTTTTGGAAACTGAAGAGAGAATGGTTACCATAGAGGACAGTCCATCAAAAGAACCAGAGTAGAGTGTTCTTATAAGGGATTCACATTTGGCCCCTGAGATTGCATTTGATACTCTTTTATTTAGAATATATTATACTTCTGAAGTCTTAGTAAAATATAATTGTTTTTTGTAACGCTGAATAAATCATGTGCCTTCTGTCAACCCAAGCATATCCCACCTCATTGGGACACTTAAACACTATAATACATCATTAGACTCTCAAGGTTGAATGTCGTCTATAACAATTTCTATCCATGTTATGTTCAAACAGTATACAATTTGAGAAATACATATTCATAATTTGCACTTGAAATATATTCTCCACACTCTGCCCCAGGTGTCTTCTATGGCTATAATGCAAATGCCATGCCATAGTGGTACAATATCAGACCCCCTGAAACCTGCCTTCCCATTCATGAATGTGCACTGTGCGATCATATTTCTACATGCCTTTTTTCTACATAACTTTCTGCACGCTGTACCTCCTTTTACATGAGAGGAAAATACAAATGTAAGCATATGAAAATTATTAGTAAATAAAATTTCTGAAATAATAACACAACTACTTTTTTTGTACTTGGAGCACTCCATGAAATAATTTGAAAAAAATCAGTGTTCATGAGTTTCCTCTTAATAATGAACATAGACAATGGAAATTTTTTAAAAAATAAACTAGAAACCTCATGTATTTAACTTTTTTTTACTGATTTGCACTTGTCACCACTCCACTAGAACAGGAGGGAACCCCATGCAAAGTTTGGTTTAGATTTCAGGATCGGTGCTACTCTACATCAAAGTATTATAAGAATGTTTATTACAAAAGGCTTTCTGGAGAGAACAGGGTAGACTTCCCAAGCTGGTGGCTAGAGAAGGCAGTGAAAGATGACTGACTTGGGGTGTTATGATGTTTATCTGGTAGGGCTGGAGTGAGTACTCATCTGTGGTTTAAATATCCCACTAGCCAGCTGGGCATGGAGGCTGACATCTGTAATGTCAGCACTTTGAGAGGCCCAGGCGAGAGGCTTGCTTGAGCCCAGGAATTTGAGACTAGCATAGGCAACATGGCAAGACTCTGTCTCTACAAAATTTAAAAATTAGTTGGGCATGGTGGCACATTTCTATAGTCCCAGCTACTCAGGAGGCTGAAGCAGGAGAATTCATTGAGCTCAGGAGTTGGAGGTTACAGTGAGCTAGGATCATGCCACTGCACTCCAGCCTAGGTGACAGAGCAAAGCCCTGTCCAAAAAAAAAAAAAAAAAAAAAAAAAAATCAATTTCTAGGCCAGGCACAGTGGCTGATGTTTGTGATTCTAACACTTTGGAAGGCCAAGATGAGCAGATCGCTTAAACCCAGGAACTCGAGACCAGCCTGGGCAAACTTTGTCTCTATAAAAAACACCCCCACCCAAAATTAACACTTGTTAGTACCTCATAACTTCATTCATTCATTCGTTTATTTATTTATTTATTTATTTATTTAAGATAGAGGCTAACTCTGGTGCCCATTCTGGAGTGCAGTGGAGCAATCTCAGCTCACTGCAACCTCCACCTCCCAGGCTCAACTGATTCTCCTGCCTCATCTTCTCGAGTAGCTGGGACTACAGGCATGCACCACCATGCCTGGCTAATTTTTGTATTTTTAATAGACACAAGGTTTCACCATATTGGCCAGGCTGATCTTGAATTCCTGACCTCAAGTGATCTGCCTGCCTAGGCCTCCCAAAGTGCTGGGATTACAGGTGTGAACCACCATACCCAGCCTAGTACCTCATCACTTTGTGTTGCTGA
This sequence comes from Papio anubis, assembly GCF_008728515.1. Classification (NCBI taxonomy): domain Eukaryota; kingdom Metazoa; phylum Chordata; class Mammalia; order Primates; family Cercopithecidae; genus Papio; species Papio anubis. The sequence goes on along the minus strand of NC_044995.1, from coordinate 8,034,877 downwards.
ATAATATTCTACAGTTTGTCTATTGATTCATTGTTTGATGGAGATTTGAACTCTTTCTACTCTTTGAAATTAGGCTATTATGGGCCAGGTGCAGTGGCTCATGCCTGTAATCCCAACACTTTGGGAGGCCGAGATGGGCAGATCACGAGGTCAGGAGATCGAGACTGTCCTGGCTAACACAGTGAAACCCCGTCTCTACTAAAAATACAAAATATTAACCGGCCTGGTGGCGGGCACCTGTAGTCCCAGCTACTCGGGAGGCTGAGGCAGGAGAATGGCGTGAACCCGGGAGGCAGAGCTTGCAGTGAGCCTAGATCGCGCCACTGCACTCCAGCCTGGGTGACACAGCAAGACTCCATCTCAAAAAAAAAAAAAAAAAAAAAAAAAAATAGGCTATTATGGAAAATGCTGCTATGAACAACTTTCTACAAAATGTTTTTGCAGATACATGGTTTCACTTCTCTTGGGTATGTTTGTAAACATGAAATTTCTGGGTCATATGGTAATTATCGGTGATTATCTTTTTGTGGATCTGCCAAACTGTTTTTAAATGCACCTGCACCATTTTACTTTTCTATCAGCAATGTTCCAGTGTTCGTTTTCTGCACTTCCTATCGATTATTGATGTTCGTAGTTGTTGGATTAGCAGTAGTAATAGTATATACCCTTCTAGTCACTTACAAGTGATATTTCATTGTGGCTGGATTTTCTTAATGATGAATGTTGAGTATCTGTTCATATGCTTATTAGCCATGTGTATCTTCATTGGAGAAATGTCTACTCAAAAATGTCTTTCAATATTTTAAAAATCAGATTGTGTTTTTGGTTGAGTTGTAAGAGTTATTTTATATTCTGAATACTACACCCTTATGACATATATAATTTGCAAATACTTTTTCCACTTCTGTGTACTGTTTTTCCACTTTCCTTTTTTTTTTTTTTGAGATGGAGTCTAGCTGTGTCGCCCAGGCTGGAGTGCAGTGGCGTGATTTCGGCTCACTGCAAGCTCCGCCTCCCAGGTTTACACCATTCTCCTGCCTCAGCCTCCTGAGTAGCTGGGACTACAGGCGCCCGCCACCGCGCCCGGCTAGTTTTTTGTATTTTTTAGTAGAGACGGGGTTTCACCATGTTAGCCAGGATGGTCTCGATCTCCTGACCTCGTGATCCGCCCGTCTCGGCCTCCCAAAGTGCAGGGATTACAGGCTTGAGCCACTGCGCCCAGCCTTTCCACTTTCTTAATAGCATTTTTAATTTCGGCAAAGTTGGCAAGGTTCTTTGGCTCATACCTGTAGTCTCGGCACTTTGGGAGTCCCAGGAGGGAGGATCACCTGTGTCCAGGAGTTCGAGACCAGCCTGGACAACATAGTGAGATCTCATCTCTACCAAAAAATAAAAAATTAGCTGGGTGTCATGGCATGCACCTGTAGTCCCAGCAACTTGGGAGGTTGAGGGGAAAGGATAGCTTGAGCCAGGGAGGTTGAGGTTGCAGTGAGCCATGACTGACACTGCACTCAGTCTGAGTGACAGAGTGAGACTCAGGATCAATACAGTAATGCAGGTTGTGATGAATAAACTTTGAAAACATGAAATTAGCTTTATTCTGGATGATTGTATCAGTCTGTGTTTAGAAAAATGTATACAATTATTTCAAGAATAAGAATAGTTATGGCCGGGCGCGGTGGCTCAAGCCTGTAATCCCAGCACTTTGGGAGGCCGAGACGGGAGGATCACGAGGTCAGGAGATCGAGACCATCCTGGCTAACACGATGAAACCCCGTCTCTACTAAAAAATACAAAAAAATAGCCGGGCGAGGTGGCAGGCGCCTATAGTCCCAGCTACTCGGGAGGCTGAGGCAGGAGAATGGCGTAAACCCGGGAGGTGGAGCTTGCAGTGAGCTGAGATTCGGCCACTGCACTCCAGCCTAGGCGACAGAGCGAGACTCCGTCTCAAAAAAAAAAAAAAAAAGAATAGTTATATAAGTTAAGAATATTGGAGGTGCTTGAGCAGTGAAATGTGTGGAAGACTCCAGTAGGAATATCAAAGAAAAATAGTCACTGGCAGCTTCAGTGAGAAACCATAGCTCATGGAGATGTCTTAGAAGTTACTGCTTTTGGCTGCTTGATTGGGATTAGAGATGGTGAAGTCTGTGCAGTATTCATCTAAGATTAATGGCTTAGTGCTTCACTTCTACCTTTCCTATTCCATTCAGGTTTTCCTTTTTTTTTAAACAGCATTTTAATTTTTTTTAATTTTCAATTTATTTATATTTATTTGTTTTGAGACTGGGTTAAGAGATGGGCTAATTTTTGTATTTTTGGTAGAGACAGGTTTTCGCCATGTTGCCCAGGCTGGTTTTGAACTCCTGACCTCAAGCAATCCACCCACCTCAGCCTCCCATAGTGCTGGGATTACAGCTGTGAGCCACTGTGCCCATCCCATGCAGGTTTTTCTCATTGGCAAAGTTTAGCAAGAACCATACAGGAAAAGCCTTCTGGAAAACAGTTCTGAGCACCAGATTGCAGTGGTGGTAGTGTTAAGTGGACAAAGGATATTGCAGTATAGAAAAGTAGCTGAGACATATTGACCTCAAAACTAGAGATGGTTTTAGAAACTTTGAGAGGGAATGCAAATGGTGCCTAATGTCTTTGTTCAGTAATTTTGGGTAGCCGCAGTATTACTCTTTTAGAAAATTGTGACTCGGTGCTGTGTCTGAATGTATTCCCCAAAAGTTCACGTTGGAAATTTAATCCTCAAATCCATATGTTGATGGTATTCAGAGGTGGGAGCCTTTGGGAGGTAATTAGGGATAGATGAAGTTATGGGGGCCGGTCCCTATGTTGGGATTAGTAGCCTTAGAAGAAGAGGAAAGGAGAGCTGAGCTGGCATGTTTCCTCTCTCTAACCATGTGATGACTTCTGTTATGATGCAGCAAGAAGGGCCTCACCACATGTGGCCCCTCCGCCTTGGACTTCCCAGCCTCTAGAACTGGAAGAAATAAATTATATATGTAAACATACATAAATTATATACATACATATAAATTACCCAGGTCAGGTTTTCTGTTACAGCAACAAAAAATGGACTAAGACACAGGATAGGCTGAGGTTTAGGGGAGGTATTGTGAATATCTAAAAAAATTGGCAGTGGAAACATGACACAGTGATTTAGAGCAATTGATGAGCATCACTGAGGAGGAAATGATGTAGAAAGACAGATTTTATTGTCCTTTCCTTGCACTTCAGGCCTAGATCTCTAACAGTTTGTCAAGAAAGAGGGTATTGCTAAAGCTGTCTAGGCTTTGCTTTTAAAAATCTTGTAAGGAATGGCATGTCCTGTCGTGCCTGGAGACACAAAACCATTTTTTGTTAAATCCCAGAAGCTTACTATATAAAATGAGTCTTTTCTGTCGATTGCACCACTGGGATAGTTGACCCTGTAGGGCAACTGATGCTTATGTGGTAACTCAGAGATGGAGGTGCTTCCATATTATGGCTTCTGCATCTCAAAAATAGGCCTCTGATTATTGCAAAGGAAACGAGCAAGAAGGTCACACTTAGTTTTAAGTGGTTTGGCCTGAAAGTGATACATTACACTTACACCCTGTTTGACAAAACTGGTCTCATGGTTTTAACTTGAGGCAAGGTGGCTGAGAAATTAGGGGAATGTTGGCTATATATGTGAAGCTGTTAAAAGAGTGAGGAAAGTCAGGGCTGGGCGCGGTGGCTCGTGCCTGTAATCCCAGCACTTTGGGAGGCAGAGGCGGGCAGATCACGAGGTCAGGAGTTCAAGACCAACCTGACCAACATGATGAAACCCCGTCTCTACTAAAAATACAAAAATTAGCTGGGCATGGTGGCATGCTTTTGTAATCCCAGCTACTCTGGAGGCTGAGGCAGGAGAATCACTTGAACCCAGGAGGCAGAGGTTGCAGTGAGCCGAGATCGCGCCACTGCACTCCAGCCTGGGCGATGGAGCGAGACTCCATCTCAAAAAAAAAAAGAATGGGGAAAGTCATATTGGAGTGATCGCCACCATAGCTAAAAAATAAGGTATAGAATATCATATATGGTATTCTCTTTGTGATTAAAAAAAATCTAAAATTAATACCTATCAAGAAACCTATTTAAAAAAATAAAAAGTTCGAGAAGGCAAATCAGAATAGGATTTTCGTATATTTGTAATATAATTTTGACTTTAGAGACAAAAAAATTTTACATGTGGAAAAACAACAAAAAAGGAAACTAAAATTGAAAACTAAAACAAGGCCGGGCGCGGTGGCTCAAGCCTGTAATCCCAGCACTTTGGGAGGCCGAGACGGGTGGATCACAAGGTCATGAGATCGAGACCATCCTGGCTAACACGGTGAAACCCCGTCTCTACTATAAAATACAAAAAACTAGCCGGGCGAGGTGGCGGGCGCCTGTAGTCCCAGCTACTCGGGAGGCTGAGGCAGGAGAATGGCGTGAACCCGGGAGGCGGAGCTTGTAGTGAGCTGAGATCTGGCCACTGCACTCCAGCCTGGGCGACAGAGCGAGACTCCGTCTCAAAAAAAAAAAAAAACAAACAAAAACAGAAAACTAAAACAAGATGGGATTATTCATTTTTTGGAACAAATATATCCTTAAACATTTTAAAAGTTCACCCCAATTGAGTATAGTCTATGTACCCGAGGAAATCCTGTTAAGGTCTTTAATGCTTCATTGGAAATACAGGCTCCCTCTGAAAATTCCCGAGTTATGATATAACAGTTAGATTACCTTTAAGTTGTAGTCTAATATGAAAATACATTTGGAAGTGTATACATCTCTCACTTTAAGGTAAGAGGGCATGCATTTTAAAAAAAATCTCAAATTCTTTCATTTTCCTACTTTGATAGTGGAATTAGAATATATTAAAACTCAGAGAAATATTTTCATTTAGATACAAATAGAGCTCAATAGAAGTAAATCTGTAAGTTAAAAAAAAAAAAAAAAACTAAGGACAGTTTGATAATTTTTGTCTTTCATTTCGAACACCTAAAAACAGGCCATAGGTTACATAGAATATTAGACTCTCAGGATAAAGAACAAAGTCAGTTGATATAATCTGGCTCTTCCCAAAATTATGGTGACTACGTTGTCATTGATATAATTGGTAACAGGTATGCAGCATGTTTGTGGATTTTGCTGCTGTTGGTTGAGAAAGGGTGTCCCTCTGTCCAGCCCCAGCTGCAGTGCAGTAGTGTGATCACCGTTTGTTGTAGCCTCAACCTCCTGGGCTCAAATGATCCTCCCACCTCAGCCTCCCGAGTACCTGGGACCACAGGTGTGTGCCACTACAGCTGGCTAACTTTTTAATTTTTATGTAGAGATGAGGTCTCACTATGTTGCTCAAGCTGGTCTTGAACTCCTGTGCTCAAGCTCAAACCATCCTCCAAACTCAGCCTCCCAAAGTGCTGGGACTACAGGCATGAGCCACTGTTCCTGGCTTTCTAACTTACTGTTTCTTTCTCTTCCTCTGTTTTTGATGTGTGAATATGAAATTTGAAAATCCCCGTTCTTCATTATAATTACAGTAGCCTTTTAACAGAATTAATATTCTTTGGAAAAAAATATGGAAATATTGCTTTCAGGTAAACAAGACAAAGCCTAAAAATGAAAATGGTTTTGCCCCTCATCCTATACCCTGCTCAGTTGTACACCAGCCATCTGCATTCTCCTCAAGGAGAAGGAAGGCTGAGTGCTGATGGAGGTGGAGTAGGCGGAATGGACTTCTCAGAGGACCTGCCACATCCCAAACTGCAGCCTCTGGACTTGCTATTATGTGAGAAAGATAAATTTCCTACTTGTCTTTTAGTCCCTGTTTTTCAGATTGTCATTACTCACGTAAGTTTTTCTACCTGACAAATAAGAGTGTTATTTTTCATTGGGAGTAGAATGGAACATTTGAGAGTGAATCTTCCATTTTCATGGCTTAGAAAAACTTCATGAAAACCTTTTTTCACTGCTGAGGTGGATCTATTTAGCTCATGTTGCCTGAGATATAAAATGTGGGAATAAAAGTAGAATCTGTTACCTGCTAATCTGTGAGCCCATGCATTGTAGTAACTTATTTATTTGCATCGAAAAAAGTGCATTCATTCATTCATTCATTCAACACAAATGCAGAGTCCCTGCTCTCAGGGATTATTCTAATCATTGATGATCTAGCAAGAAACTAAACCAGTTCCCTGCTCTCAAGTAGCTTATGTTCTATACGGGTAAGTCAGCCTTAATTATAATATGGGGATAAGTTCAATGAAGTGTACATGTAGTGATAGAATGACAGGATGTCCTACTTTAAACTGTTCAAGAAATGCCCATAGGATAAGATGTTTGAGCAAAATCATTAATTTTACTCTGTCTTATAGATACAAATGGGGAAAAATAATTGGGCAGAGGAAATGGAGAAAATTGTCAGGATGGGAACATATTGATAATGATTGAGGAATATCCACAGTCAGAGTGGCTTGGTGAGGTGTGTGATCATATCTGTTGGAGACATTTAAAATTTGAGACTTCTTATGGTTCACAATTTTTTATTTCGGGGGACTTAAAAGTCAAAACACCTATATAAACTGTGTATATTTTTGCATGTTGATTCTTCTAACAACAATTCTTTTCCTAGAGGGGTTAAGATACAAGTGTGGATCCAGAATCATGATGACCTATTTGTGGAATGCACAGACATATGTATTGACAGGAGCTCACAGCTTACTGGGAAGATGTGGGGGTAGGGTGGGGAAATGGGTTAATGAAAAGATAGCAAATACCATTTGTCAAAACTGTCTGAGAGATTTGATGGTACCAGTTGTGCAAAGACTTGTTAGGATACACACCTCTGTCATCTACCCCTGGGGCCACTTAGGGGCATATTGCTGCTTCCACTTATGAATGCTTGTCAAGTAAAATTAGTGGAGTTTTTAAGCCCCAGTTTATATCTTTACTGTCAGTGTCATCAAAAATTACTTTCACATAAAGTACTGTAGTTTCTTTTTTTTTTTTTTTTTGAGATGGAGTTTCGCTCTTGTTACCCATGCTGGAGTGAAATGGTGCGATCTCGGCTCACCACAACCTCCGCCTCCCAGGTTCAAGCAATTCTTCAAGTAGCTGGGTTTACAGGCATGCACCACCATGCTCAGCTAATTTTTTGTATTTTTAGTAGAAACAGGGTTTCTCCATGTTGGTTAGGCTGGTCTCGAACTCCCGACCTCAGGTGATCTACCTACCTCGGCCTCCCAAAGTGCCAGGATTACAGGCCTGAGCCACCACGCCCAGCCAATACTGTAGTTTCAAATCAAATAGCAACACAATCACATATTTCCTATGTTTTCCCTGGTATAAGGGAAAAGACCTACCAGTTCTTTTCCGATTAAGAGAAACCTTGTGTCCCCCTTGCACTGGACTACAAAACTGACTGTATGCTTTATCTCCCCAACTTTATTGTAATTCAGATATGTGATGAAAATATGACTCTCAGCCAGGTGCGGTGGCTCACGCCTGCAATCCCAGCACTTTGGGAGGCTGAGGCGGGTGGATCACCTGAGGTCAGGAGTTCGAGACCAGCCTGGCCAACATAGTGAAACCCCATCTCTACTAAAAATACAAAAATTAAGCAGGTGTGGTGGCGAGCACCTGTAATCCCAGCTACTCGGGAGGCTGAGGCATCTTATTTAAGTATGTATTTATAGTAATTTGGCCCATGAAATAAAAATACAGACATAATGCTTACTACAGTCACAATTATGTGTGAAAATAAACCAGTATAAAATGACAAAAGATACTAACAAAATTAAGTCAAGATGTTGAGTTCGTGAAAGAAATAACTAGCCATGCTGGGCGAGATGGCTCACACCTGTAACCTGAAACCCTGTCTCTACTACAGCTACAAAATTAGCTGGGTGTGGTGGTGCACGCTTGTAATCCCAGCTACTCGGGAGGCTGAGGCAGGAGAATCGCTTGAACCAGGGAGGCAGAGGTTGCAGTGAGCCAAGATTGTGCCATTGCACTCCAGCCTGGGCAATGAGTGAAACTCCATCTCAAAAAAAAAAAAAAAAAAAAAAAAAAAAGAAAAGTAACTAGCCATGTTAGTGGAGCACCATGGTTAAGACATTCACTGTATTGGTCCATTCTTGCACTGCTATGAAGAAATACCTGATATTGGGTAAATACCTGATATTGGATAATTTATGAAGAAAAGAGGTTTAATTGGCTCACAGTTCTGCATGCTGTACAGGAAGTATGATGCTGGCATCTGCTCAGGTTCTGAGTAGGCCTCAGGAAACTTATAATGATTGCAGAAGGCAAAGTGGGAGCAGGCACTTCACATGACCAGAGCAGGAGGAAGAGAGAGAGGGGGAGGTGCCACACACTTTTAAACAACCAGATCTCATGAGAACTCACTCACTATCACAAGTACAGCACCACAGGGGAATCTGCCCCTATGATCCAGTCACCTCCCATCAGGCCTCACCTCCAACACTGGGGATTACAATTTGACAGGAGATCCAGGCAGGAACACAAATCCAAACTGTATCACTCATCTTTGCAGCCAAACGTGAATCCTGATTCACCCACTTACAGGGATGTGGATGAGTCCTTAAACCATCTTGGCCCTAAGTTTCCTTGTTTGTGATATGTGAATAACATCAGTACTTATCTCACAGGTTCAGTGATTACACATAAAGCTCTAATAACACTGACTCTTACTCCAAGTGTAGTGTAAAGGAGAAAATAAATGCAACCTTGAAAAATCACTTATTAAAGAAAAATATGTGGATCAGTTTTGGATGAGAACAAATTAAAGGGGAGGATACTGGATGTCAGTTGCCACAGTTAAAGCCCAAACCTCATGTTTCCTTGCAAGACTCCTTCAACCTAGAGAGCCTAATGGTGCACCATCACTGTCTGTTATGAAATACCCAACTGAGGTGAGACAAAACTGTGGTAGAAGAAACGTGAGTCATTAAAAGTTATGATTAAATTTTATTAACGCATAAAACGTGTGAAACTTTCTAAATAAAACAGTAGTAAAACATAATGCCAGTTGTGAAACGTCTACGTACACGTGCAGACGCTCTTCTGGTTCTTTTGTCCGGTTTGGTTTTTGTTTGAGGCAGTCTCACTCTGTTGCCCAGGGTGCTGATCTCGGCTCACTGCAACCTCCGTCTCCGGGGTTCAAGTGATTCTCCCCTCAGCCTCCCAAATAGCTGATGTTACAGGCATCCACCACCATGTCTGGCTAATTTTTGTATTTTTTGTAGAGACAGAGTTTTGCCATGTTGGCCAGGCTGGTCTCAAACTGCTGGCCTCAAGAGATCTGTCTGCCTTGGCCTCCCAAAGTGCAGGGATTACAGAACGTGAGCCACCATGCCCAGTCCTGGTTCTTTTACTTGAACTACCCTCTATGATAACCATTCTTTCTTCAATTTACAAGAATAACTAATTTTTCATTAGTTATTCAAACAGCTATTGCTTTTTAAAGAAGATGATCGCCATTTCCCCTACATTACTTCTACCATACAATCAGGTCCTAGTAATCTATCACTCTCATAAAAAGCCCAGTGTCGGTCGGGCACAGTGGCTCACGCCTGTAATCTGAGCACTTTGGGAGGCCGAGGTGGGCAGATCACGAGGTCAAGAGATTGAGAACATCCTGGCCAACATGGTGAAATTCTGTCTCTAGTGAAAATACAAAAATTAGTGGGGCATGGTGGCATAAGCCTGTAGTCCCAGCTACCTGGGAGACTGAGGCAGGAGAATCACTTGAACCCAGGACATGGAGGTTGCAGTGAGTCAAGATCACCTCACTGTACTCCAGCCTGGCAACAGAGCGAGACTCCATCTCAAAAAACAAACAAAAACCCAGTGTCTTAATGTCCTGGCATGCCATCTCATGGTCAATTGGTAGAGCAGCAATCCTTTCCTATAAGCCAGTGGCCCTCTGGAGAAGGGCACACTGAACACAGTAAGCATGACTTACAGTTTTGTATTATTCTCCACCTCTCCCTGACGCTAATTCATACAATATTAAATTTTAAAATTCAGCATTCTTGTTCTTCCAGGGAGCATGAATAGGAATGAACCACACCTAATGAAGTGGGCCCTGTCATTTTATTGATTCCTTCCGAAAGACCATAATGAAAGGCCTGTAAGAAAAGCATAAAATCGACAGATCTCAAACTTCAGATGGAAACCAGTAATAGTAGTGTAGCCTTTCCAAGAAACTTCACATAAATGACTATTTTATACACTAATGTGTCATTTCCACATGTCCTTTTTTCCTTTGATATACATCATGTTATGAATTTATCATATTTTGGCCTGGAACTATTCTGCAGTTTGTAATATTTCCAGTTAATTTTGGGAAATTAGAGACTTTGTGATTCCTGGTATGAATTCTATGATGTGTAGACTGTTGTGGGTATTGGTTTAAAAAACTACCACCTTCATTACATCATTGCTACTTGAAGGTCTTTCCATGTTTAGTCCATTTTTAGTAGATTCTGTATGAATTTTCTCATGACCCCAAAGACAAGGACATTTGATAAAAAGCCTTACCACTTTCATTACATTTGTGAGGCTGCTCTCCAGTATAAATCCTGTGATGTGCTAGTTTTGACCACTGGGTAAAAGATTTAGCATAAGCCGGGTGCAAGGCTTATGTAATCCCAGCACTTTGGGAGCCCAAGGCGGGCGGATCACGAGGTCAGGAGTTTGAGACCAGCCTGGCCGATATGGTGAAACCCTGTATCTACTAAAAAACACAAAAATTAACCAGGTGTGGTGGTGTGCACCTGTAGTCCCAGCTACTTGGGAGCCTGAGGCAGAATTGCTGGAATCCAGGAGGTGGAGGTTGTGGTGAGCCGAGATTGGACCAGTGCACTCCAGTCTGGGTAATGGTGCAAGACTCCGTCTCGGGAAAAAAAAAAAAAAAAAAGCCTTAGGTTGCATGTTACTTTTGTGTGATTTCTCTAAAAGATGTATACTGTTTTTTTGTTTTTTGAGACGGAGTCTTGTGCTGTCACCCAGGCTGGCATGCAGTGGCACAATCTCAGCTCACTGCAACTTCCGCCTCCCAGGTTCAAGCAATTCTCATGCCTCAGCCTCCTGAGTAGCTGGGATTACAGGCACCTACCACCACGCCCAGCTAATTTTTGTATTAACAGAAACAGGGTTTCACCATGTTGGCCAGGGTAGTTTCAAACTCCTGACATCGGGTGATCCACCCGCCTCAGCCTCCCAAAAAGTACAAGGTACAGCCTCTGCCACATACCTTGTACTTACATGGTTTCTCTTCAATATGAACTCTCTGATGTCATGTAGTACCTGAACTGATAGTAAAGTTTTTCCCATGCTCATTGGATTTCTAAAGTTTCTCCCCAGTACAAATTATTCTGTTCCCAACTTCTGATCCTCAGATAAAATCCTTGTCATACACATTACATTTGTGTGCCTTTGCCCCAAGATATATTAGATACTAATATCTAATGAGTAGTGAGCACTACTTTTAAAACACTGCTACATTAATTGCATTTGCAAGTATGATCTATTTGGTGAGTCCTGAGTTTAGGGCCATGCTTAAAAGCCTTGGTACATTCAGTACCTTTGGAAGGTTCTCTCCAGTATGAACTATCTGATGATTAATGAAGTGTAAGCCTTCAGTAAAGGCTTTGCCACACTCATGACATCTGTAGGATTTCTCTCCAGTCTGAATTCTCCCATGATTTACAAGGTGTGAATTTTGACTGAAGATCTTGCCACACACATTTGTAAGGCTTCTCTCCAGTACGAATCCTACGATGACTTTCGAGATGTGAATTTTGACTGAAGACTTTGCCACATATATCATATTCATATGGTTTCTCTCCAGTATGGATGATCTGATGTATAGTGAGGTGAGAGGCCTGGGTAAAGGTTTTTCCACACTCATCACACTTGTAAGGTTTCTCTCCAGCATAGATTGTTTGGTGAATCCTGATGTCCGCCCATTGTTTAAACGCTTTGCTGCGTTTGGTACATTTGTATGACTTCTCTCCAGTATGAATACTCTCATGATGTCTAAGTTGGGACCGCTTCATATAAGCCTTTCCACACTCATTACATTTGCAAGGTTTCTCTCCAGTATGAATTACCTGATGGTTAGTTAGGCTTGAATGCCCAATAAAGATTTTACCACACTCATTACACTTGTAAAGTTTCTCTCCAGTGTGAGTTCTCTGATGGTCCACCAGACTTGAATTTTGAATAAATGCCTCTCCACATTAATTACATTTGTTTGGTTTCTCCCCAGAATGAATCCTGTGATGTTTCACAATTTTGAACTCTGAAAAAAAGCCTTGCCCCACTCATTACATTTATAAGGTCTCTCTCCAGTTAAGTTTGAGTACATGCTAAAGGCTTTGCCACACTAATTACACTTGTAAGGTTTCTCTCCAGTGTGAATTCTCTGATGATTTTCAAGGTATGAATTTTGACTGAAACCTTTGCCACATGTATCACATTTATATGGTTTCTGTCCAGTATGGATTCTCTGATGTCTAGTAAGGTGGAACATTCTATTAAAGGTCTTGCCACACTCATTACATCTGTAAGGTTTCTCTCCAGTGTGAATTCTATGATGACTTGCTAGGTTTCCAATTTGCCTGAAACCTTTGCCACATATATCACATTTGTATGTTTTCTGTCCAGTATGGATTCTCTGATGTCTCGTAAGTTGGGATCTGTAATTAAAGGTCTTGCCACACTCATTACATCTGTAAGGTTTCTCTCTAGTGTGAATTCTCTGATGATTTTCAAGGTATGAATTTTGACTGAAACCTTTGCCACATATATCACATTTATATGGTTTCTGTCCGGTATGGATTCTCTGATGTCTAGTAAGGTGGGACCTGTAATTAAAGGTCTTGCCACACTCATTACATCTGTAAGGTTTCTCTCCTGTATGAATTCTATGATGACTTGCTAGGTTTGCAATTTGCCTGAAACCTTTGCCACATATATCACATTTATATGGTTTCTGTCCAGTATGGATTCTCTGATGTGTAGTAAGATTGAACGTCTGATTGAAGGTCTTGCCACACTCATTACATCTGTAAGGTTTCTCTCCAGTATGAATTATATGATGACTTGCTAGGTTTCCAATTTGCCTGAAACCTTTGCCACATATATCACATTTATATGGTTTCTGTCCAGTATGGATTCTCTGATGTGTAGTAAGATTGAACGTCTGATTGAAGGTCTTGCCACACTCATTACATCTGTAAGGTTTCTCTCCAGTATGAATTCTATGATGACTTGCTAGGTTTGCAATTCGCCTGAAACCTTTGCCACATATATCACATTTATGTGGTTTCTGTCCAGTATGGATTCTCTGATGTATAGTAAGGTTGGACCTCTGATGAAAGACCTTGCCACAATCACTACATTTGTAAGGTTTTTCCCTAATGTATGCTTTCTGGTCTTGTGTGAGTAATGAAGGATGCATAAAATCATTCCTATACATATTAGAAATGCTGGTGTTGACACGAGGAAGATTTGTTTGAAGTAATGAAACTGAGGAGCCACTGGTGACAGACTTCTCAATTTGATTACATTCATAAATTTTCCTTTCAGTCTGATATCCCTGTAGTTCAGCCAGATGCGACCAAAAGCTTAGTTCAAGCTGATTTTCAACTGGTTTATTTCCTGCATTCCTTCCATCACCTTGATCTCTTCTTCCAGTGATGTTTTTAATTGCAGGTATTTCTCTGTAATTTCTTTCATCATTGTGACACTGACACTCAAAGTCATGAATATTTTGCTGCATTTCCCTGAAGTAAAAATCTTTGATGTCATGGATTTCATGTCTTTCCAACATCACTGCTTGGAATACTTTTTCTGTGCTATTGTTCTGTTTTGGTGGTGATTTCTTGATCATATGTGTAGGAGAGACGTCTACAAGATATTTAAAAAACAGGTTTTCTATTAACTACAGTTGGCAAATCAGTAGTTCATATTGAAAAAGATATTGGCCGGGCGCAGTGGCTCACACCTGTAATCCCAGCACTTTAGGAGGCCAAGGCGGGTGGATCACGAGGTCAGGAGATTGAGGCCATCCTGGCCAACATGGTGAAACCCTATCTCTACTAAAATACAAAAAATTCGCTAGGTGTGGTGGCGCGTGCCTGTAGTCCCAGCTACAAGGGAGGCTGAGGCAGGGGAATCACTTGAACCCAGGAGGTGGAGGTTGCAGTGAGCCAGGATTGTGCCACTGCACTCCAGGCTGGTGGCAGAGCAAGACTCCATCTCAAAAAAAAAAAAAAAAAAAAAAAAGAGAGAAAGAGGGAAGAGAGAAAGAGAGAAAGAAAAAGATATTATACCAAAAATAGTATTTATACTGAACAATTATAAAATTTTCAACCATGATCTTCAAATTTTTAGGAACAGGATTTTTAATAAAGAAAAAGTGATTACATGTAATGCAAATTAATTTTAGGGAAATGCAGTTTCAAATGACCTATAACCCAAACATTTGTGTTGTGCAAACTTATGTTAACTCTAAAAAGGGGGAGCAGGCTGTACAAGAAGCATGGCACCAGCAGCTCCTTCTGGTGAGGGCCTCAGGCTGCTTCCACTCATGGCAGAAGGCAAAGGGAAGATGGCATGTGCAGAGATCACATGGCAAGAGAGGAAGCAAGAGGGGAGGAGGCGCCAGGCTCTTTTCAACAGCCAGCTCTCACGGAAAGTAACAGAATAAGAACTCATTCATTACCTCAAGTACAGCACCAAGCCTTTCGTGAAGGGTCCACTCTCATGATCCAAACACCTACCATTAGCCCCCATATCCAACACTGGGGATCAAATTTCAACATGAGATTTGGAGGGGACAAACATCCCCTCCAAACTATAGTGGTAACCTTATAAAGAAAATAAGTAAATGACCCACAGTGGGTAATGGCTTATACTGAAGGGAACTGTTAGTGAATGCAAAGTGCAGAAACATTTCCTGGTAGTGCATGGAGACCCGTGGAGCTAGGTTTTCAGCAACATAGCAGCACATAAGGAGCAGAGAATAACAAGACAGCACCAAGAAGTGGATTGACAGGAACCAAGTGAACGTTACAGAAAATTCAGATGTAAAGAAAGGTGGGGAACAAAACAGTCATGTATTAACTGAAGAATGTGACTTGCAGAACTTCAGAAATTTGTAGAAAATACAGGTGATATACATAACAGTGGAGAAGTCCTTGAAGTATAAGAAATGAGACAGGTTTCCTGTAAAATACTGTGAGATATTTAAATATTAATTTAGTATACCAAGATGGATGTGACAAGTCTAGATAAGCAGCATAATTTTTATAAAATAATGTATGGAGAACATAAAAATTCAGTGACATTTAACCCAAACTCAAAAAGTTATGATTAGAAAATTGAAAATATACTATAGAAAAAGCAATGTTATGTTCTATAACAAATTATGTCAAGTCAATGTAATGGTATTTCTGAAAATAAGGCATTGAATTAATTGTAAAAAGTATATTCTCAACAATAAAAAAAATTTTTAAGGAAAAAAAAGAAAAAGAAGTGTATTCTTAAGACAGAAAATCCCCCAATTTAGAAGCTATAACAAATTAGCCTGACACTTTAATAATAGATATTAAGTCAGGTGAAACAAAAATAAACAATTTAGACAATATTTTCAATATATTCTGGAGTTTATGCAGATTTTAAGGAAACTGCTACTCAGCCATTCCCTCAAACTAAAGAAGGAAAGCTTGTAAAATATACTTAAAAATGCATTCCCCAATACAAAGCCCTATTATATTGTAGACATAAAACAATCACTAAACTCATCAAAATATGGACTGCTGATTAAATAAAAACAAGTTCATTTACAATATATAGAAATGTACTTGGCCGGGCGCGGTGGCTCAAGCCTGTAATCCCAGCACTTCGGGAGGCCGAGGCGGGTGGATCACGAGGTCAGGAGATCGAGACCATCCTGGCTAACATGGTGAAACCCCGTCTCTACTAAAAATACAAAAAAAAACTAGCCGGGCGTGGTGGCGGGCGCCTGTAGTCCCAGCTACTCGGAGGCTGAGGCGGGAGAATGGCGTGAGCCCGGGAGGTGGAGCTTGCAGTGAGCCGAGATCGCGCCACTGCACTCCAGCCTGGGCGACAGAGCGAGACTCCGTCTCAAAAAAAAAAAAAAAAAAAAAAAAAAAGAAATGTACTATAATAAAAGTAGCACTGGCTTAAACAAGACAAGGTACGGTAGACATAAAGAAGGTAGGCATCATTCAATTTCATAAGCTCCCTCGAGATGCTTCACAAAGAGAAGACCTACAAAGAGACTTAGACTCCCACACAATAATATGGGAGATTTTAACACCCCACTGTCAATATTAGACAGATCAATGAGACAGAAAATTAACAAGGATATCCAGGACTTGAACTCAACTCTGGACCAAGCAGGCCTAATAGACATCTACAAAACTCTCCACCCCAAATCAACAGAATATACACTCTTCTCAGCACCACATGGCACTTATTCTAAAATTGACCACATAATCGGAAATAAAACACTTCTCAGCAAATGCAAAAGAATGGAAATCATAACAAACAGTCTCTCAGACCACAGTGCAATCAAATTAGAACTCAGGATTAAGAAACTCACTCAAAACCGCACAACTACATGGAAACTGAACAACCTTCTCCTGAATGACTACTGGGTACATAACGAAATGAAGGCAGAAATAAAGATGTTCTTTGAAACCAATGAGAACAAAGACACAACGTACCAGAATCTCTGGGACACATTTGAAGCGGTATGTAGAGGGAAATTTATAGCACTAAATGCCCAGAAGAGAAAGCGTGGAAGATCTAAAATCAACACCCTAACATCATAATTAAAAGAACTAGAGAAGCAAGAGCAGAGAAATTCAAAAGTTAGCAGAAGACAAGAAATAACTAAGATCAGAGCAGAACTGAAGGAGATAGAGACACAAAAAAATCATTCAAAAACCAGATGAATCCAGGAGCTGGTTTTCTGAAAGATTAACAAAATAGGTAGACTACTAGCCAGACTAATACAGAAGAAAAGAGAGAAGAATCAAATAGATGCAATAAAAAATGATAAAGGGGATAGCATCACCAATTCCACAGAAATACAAACTACCATCAGAGAATACTATAAACACCTCTGTGCAAATAAACTAGAAAATCTAGAAGAAATGGATAAATTCCTGGACACATACACCTCCCAAGACTAAACCAGGAAGAAGTCGAATCCCTGAAGAGACCAATAACAAGTTCTGAAATTGAGGCGGTAATTAATAGCCTACCAACCAAAAAAAGTCCAGGACCAGACAGATTCACAGCCAAATTCTACCAGTGGTACAAAGAGGAGCTGGTACCATTCCTTCTGAAACTATTCCAAACAGAAAAAGAGGGAATCCTCCCTAACTCATTTTACGAGGCCAGCATCATCCTGATACCAAAATCTGGCAGAGATACAACAAAAAAGGAAAATTTCAGGCCAATATCCTTGATGAACATCGATGTGAAAATCCTCAATAAAATACAGGCAAACAATGAAGCAGCACATCAAAAAGCTTATCCGCCACGATCATGTCAACTTCATCCCTGGGATGCAAGGCTGGTTCAATATATGCAAATCAATAAATGTAACCCATCACATAAACAGAACCAATGACAAAAACCACATGATTATCTCAATAGATGCAGAAAAGGCCTTCGACAAAATTCAACAGCCTTCATGCTAACAACTCTCAATAAACTAGGTATTGATGGAACGTATCTCAAAATAATGAGAGTTATTTATGACAAACCCATAGCCAATATCATACTGAATGGGCAAAAACTGGAAGCATTCCCTTTGAAAACAGGCACAAGACAAGGATGCCCTCTCTCACCACTCCTATTCAACACAGTACTGGAAGTTCTGGCCACGGCAATCGGGCAAGAGAGAGAAATAAAGGGTATTCAATTAGGAAAAGAAGAAGTCAAATTGTCTCTGTTTGCAGATGACATGATTGTATATTTAGAAAACCCCATTGTCTCAGCCCAAAATCTCCTTAAGCTGATAAGCAACTTCAGCTAAGTCTCAGGATACAAAATCAATATGCAAAAATCACAAGCATTCCTATACACCGATAACAGACAAACAGAGAGCCAAATCACGAGTGAACTTGCATTCACAATTGCTACAAAGAAAATAAAATACCTAGGAATACAATACAAGGGACATGAAGGACCTCTTCAAGGAGAACTACAAACCACTGCTCAAGGAAATAAGAGAGGACACAAACAAATGGACAAACATTCCATGCTCATGGATAGGAAGAATCAATATTGTGAAAATGGCCATACTGCCCAAAGTAATTTATAGATTCAATGCTATCCCCATCAAGCTACCACTGACTTTCTTCATAGAATTGGAAAAAACTATTTTAAATTTCATACAGAACCAAAAAAGACCCCATATAGCCAAGACAATCCTAAGCAAAAAGAACAATGCTGGAGCCATTACACTACCTGACTTCAAAGTATACTACAAGGCTACAGTAACCAATACAGCATGGTACTGGTACCAAAACAGAGATATAGACCAATGGAACAGAACAGAGGCCTCAGAAATAATGCCACACATCTACATCCATCTGATCTTTGACAAACCTGACAAAAACAAGCAATGGAGAAAGGATTCCCTATTTAATAAATGGTGTTGGGAAAACTGGCTAGCCATATGCAGAAAGCTGAAACTGGATCCCTTCATTACACCTTATACAAAAATTAACTCAAGATGGATTGAAGTCTTAAACATAGGACCTGAAACCATAAAAACCCTAGAAGAAAACTAGGCAATACAATTCATAACATAGGCATGGGCAAAGACTTCATAACTAAAACACCAAAAGCAATGGCAACAAAAGCCAAAATTGACAAATGGGATCTAATTAAACTGAAGAACTTCTGCACAGCAAAAGAAACTATCATCAGAGTGAACAGGCAACCTACAGAATGGGAGAAAATTTTTGCAATCTATCTATCTGACAAAGGGCTAATATCTAGAATCTACAAAGAACTTAAACAAATTTACAAGAACAAAACAACCCCATCAAAAAGTGGGCGAAGGATATGAACAGACACTTCTCAAGAGAAGACATTTATGTGATCAACAAACATATGAAAAAAAGCTCATCATCACTGGTCATTAGAGAAATGAAAATCAAAACCACAGTGAGATACCATCTCACACCAGTTAGAATGGTGACCATTAAAAAGTCAGGAAATAATAGATGCTGGAGAGGATGTGGAGAAACAGGAATGCTTTTACACTGTTGGTGGGAGTGTAAATTAGTTTAACCACTGTGGAAGACTGTGGCGATTCCTCAAGGATCTAAAACTAGAAATACCACTTGACCCAGCAATCCCACTACTGGGTATATACCGAAACGATTATAAATCATTCTACTATAAAGACACACGCACACATATATTTATTGTGGCACTGTTCATAATAGCAAAGACTTGGAACCAACCCAAATGCCCATCAATGATAGACTGAATAAAGAAAATGTGGCACATATACACCATGGAATTCTATGCAGCCATAAAAAAGGATGAATCCGTGTCCTTTGCAGGGACATGGATGAAGCTGGAAACCATCATTCTCAGCAAACTAACACAACAGAAAATCAAACAGTACATGTTCTCACTGATAAATGGGAGTTGAACAATGAGAACACATGGACACAGGGAGGGGAACAGCACATACCAGGACCTGTTGGGGGTTGGGGAGCTAGGGGAGGGATGGCATTAGGAGAAATACCTAATATAGATGACGGGTTGATGGGTGCAGCAAACCACCATGGCACATGTATACCTATGTAACAAACCTGCACATTCTGCACATGTACCCCAAACCTTAAAGTATAAAAAAAATTACAAAAATTAGCCAGGTGTGGTGGCATGTGCCTGTAGTTCCAGCTACTCTGGAGGCTGAGGCAGAATTACTTGAACTTGGGAGGCAGAGGTTCCAGTGAGTTAAGATCTCGCCACTGCATCACACACAGCCTGGGCAAGACAGCCAGACTCTGTCTCAAAAAAAAAAAAAAAAAGGACCTCTCTGTCTAGTGCCATTCCAGTACTGAGTAAACAATCCAAGAAAACCCAGTGTACTCCCCTGTTGCACACACTGCAATCTGTGGCAAGAGCAGAACAAAAGAAATGACTGAGGCTGAAAGACTTCAACAGGCAGAGAGGGCTGGAGACAGCACCATGAGGTTTCCGGAGCCCCAGATGCAAAGGAGGAGTTGCCAATGTTTTCCCATCAACTGATTAGGCCTCCCAAGTACAGGAAATGGGGCAAAACCTGAATACGTCAAGGGGGCAGGTCTATGGAGGCCTCAGCTCTGATCTGTATAGACAGAGAACTGAGCATCAGATGCAGTTAGGTACAGGAGAGATCACAGGAGACCCCTTTGACACAACCCTCCCTGTGCCCCTCAGAGTGAAGAAACCAAAGAGGTCACAGAAGCCACATGACAAGGTGCTGTCCATCATGATAAAGACTTTGCCTTTGTCACTGTTTGAGCTGTAGCACCATGGAAGAGTGAAAGGATAAACCATTACATGTCAGAAGAGCCCAGGGATAAATGAGGGCAAATAAAAGTTTCCATTGAGAGCTCACAGGATTTAAACCCTTTTTGTCCCATAGAACTCTTCAACTCAGAAAGAGTTACCTGACTACTAACGGTGCAGCTTCCTCTCTGTCCATTTGAGCTCTTACCTGTGTTCACACCTTTGATGCGTTCCCAACCATTTGATGTTTTTGTTATTCTCACTTCACTCTCCACAGTCCAGGGCTCTTTCCCTTGCCCCAACATGGAGATAATACTCATTTCAGAAAGAGAGATTCCTGCTTAGAAAAAGAAAGGAATGTGATGTGCTGTGGCTTTTACAGAATCTCAGCCCTTTGTTTAGAGGAGGAGAGAGGACATTACACATGGATCTAGAAAAATGTTTCACAAATTCACCCACTGAATGCCTCCTTCTGAATGTTTAGGGAACATGGTAAGATACAGGCATCAAGCTGTCCTCTAAGAAGTACTAAATCACAAGCAAAGGGATAGAAAACAGCAAAGTGGGGTTTTTTTACTTTTTCTTTTTCTTTTTCTTTTTTATTTTTGAGATGGAGTTTCGCTCTTGTTGCCCAGGCTGGAGTGCAGTGGCGCAATCTCTGTTCACTGCAACCTCCGCCTCCCGGGTTCAAGTGATTCTCCTGCCTTGGCCTCCCAAGTAGCTGGGATTACAGGCGCTTGGCACCATGCCTGGCTATTTTTTGTATTTTTAGTAGAGATGGTGTTTCACCATGTTGGCCAGGCTAGTCTCAAACTCCTGACCTCAGGTGATCCACCCGCCTTGGCCTCCCAAAGTGCTGGGATTACAGGCGTGAGTCACCACGCCCAGCCCAAAGTAGATATTTTTAAAGTCTACCATAGGATTTATTTCTGCTTAAGCTATGGAACCACCAATGACATATCTTGAAGCGGGTAGATCATTTGAAAACGGGATAATTAAACAAGTCCAGATGCTGCACTATTAAGCTTTTCATCTGAGAATTAACATAGCTTCAATCTTAATTGAGCAATGCAGGAGCTCCCAAGAGGCACACAAGGTAACACACAGAGATACAGCGAAGCAGATCCCAGCTTCTGGAGGGGCATTCTCCTCACCCAGGGAGACCAGGTTCCTGTAGTTCTCCAACATCACGTCCCTGTACAAAGCCCTCTGAGCAGGGTCCAGGCATTTCCACTCCTCCTGAGAGAATTCGATGGCCACATCCCTGAATGTCAACCTTCCCTGATATGAAAAAACACATTTCACCAAGAAGTCATGGGTAGGGCTATTATCTTCACACAAAAGGCGAAAAGAGAGGTATAAGTCAATTTAGTTTAAATGAACGTTCTGGGAAATCCATGGAAAGGTATTTTCAGGCAAACTGTGTCTGAAAAACACTTTTTACCAAGCACGTGTGGGGAGAGTTATCATCTTTACATAAAATGAGAAGAGGAGAGAATTGTACGGATTTGCTGAAGGGAAAGTTCTGGCAGACCCATGCTAAAGTATTTTGGGGCACTTAGGGATGTTAGGAAGAACATTCGGTATGTCTCCCTAATTCCATTTTATTACACTCTTCTGTAAGAGCTCATGATATCTTCTAAATAAGTGTGGATTTCTCTTTCTGTAGACAATGGAAGAAACAGAGAAATAAAAAATCAACACACGGCTCTCTCTACAGTAGTGCTAGATATTATGTTTGACACACAGTGATATTCAGTATCTAGATGCGCCAGAAGAGGTGTGTTGTCTTCAGAGATGACAATGTCCACGGTGGCTTTAAAGAAAGAAAGGTCAGAATCTAAAAAGTGTGGCCGGGTGTGGTGGCTCACGTCTGTCAACCCAGCACTTTGGGAGGCCGAGGCGGGTGATCACGAGGTCAAGAGATCAAGATCATACTGGCCAACATGGTGAAACCCCATCTCTACTAAAAATACAAAAATTAGCTGGGAGTGGTGGTGCACGCCTGTAATCCCAGCTACTCGGGAGGCTGAGGCAGGAGAATCACTTGAACCCGGGAGGTGGAGGTTGCAGTGAGCCGAGATCACACCACTGCACTCCAGCTTGGGCAACAGAGTAAGACTCCATCTCAAAAATAAATAAATAAATAAAATAAAATAAAAAATGAAAATACAAAACTGATTCATGAAATGGTGATGTGTCTTCTATAAAAGCCATAGGATTGTGCGTCCATACATTCATGCACACACACATACACAAATGTAAATTAACAAAGAGAAAACATGCCTCTCAATGACATATTTTTTATGACTTTTTTCATTATCATTTTTCCTCATGTGCATTTCAGCATCTTGGGGACAGGAAAGTGTGTAAGTTGTATTTAACTTAGTTTGTCAACATTATGTTATATACGGCCGATAAAAGAATGGTAAAAACATGAAAAAATAGGCCGGGCGCGGTGGCTCAAGCCTGTAATCCCAGCACTTTGGGAGGCCGAGACGGGCGGATCACGAGGTCAGGAGATCGAGACCATCCTGGTTAACATGGTGAAACCCCTGCCTCTACTAAAAAATACAAAAACTAGCCGGGTGAGGTGGTGGCTTCGTAGTCCCAGCTACTCGGGAGGCTGAGGCAGGAGAATGGCGTGAACCTCGAGGCGGAGCTTGCAGTGAGCTGAGATCCGCCACTGCACTCCCAGCCTGGTGACAGAGCGAGACTCCGGCCTCAAAAACAAAACAAACAAAAAAAAACAAAACCATGAAAAATATTTAAAGCTTTAACTTCAATCCCTATGGAATAGTTATAGTCAAACTACAAATAAAATTCTATCCATTTAAATTTAAATATTTAGGCTGGGCGCAGTGGCTCACGCCTGTAATCCCAGCACTTTGGAGACTGAGGCGGGCGGATCACCTGGAGGTCAAGAGTTCGAGACCAGCCTGGGCAACATGGTGAAATGGCAGGCACCTGTAGTCCCAGCTACTCGGGAGGCTGAGGCAGGAAAATCGCTTGAACCCTGGAGGCAGAGGTTGCAGTGAGCTGAGATCGTGCCACTGTACTCCAGCCTGGGTAACAAAAACACAAAAACCAAAAACAAAAAAACAAAACCAAAAAAACAAAGCAAAAAAAAAAATGAATTAAAAGCCTGAACATAACACCTAAAATGATAAAACTCCTAGAAGAAAGTGTAGGAGAAAAGGTTTGTGAAACTGAATTTGGCAATGATTTCTAAGATAGGACACCAAAGACACACGCAAGAAAAGCAAAAATATCCAAACAGGACTACATCAAACTTACAAACATCTCTGCACCAAAAGAAAGAATCAAGAGATTGAAAAGCAGCCTCCAAAAGAAGGACGTGTGAAAATGACTTAAATAATCTCCTGCTGTTAGAGATTTAGATTGTTTTCTGGCCGGGAGAGGTGGCTCATGCCTGTAATCCCAACACTTTGGGAGGCCAAGGCGGGTGAATCACCTGAGGTCAGGAGTTCAAGACCAGCATGGCCAACATGGTAAAACCCTGTCTCTACTAAAACTACAAAAATTAGCCCAGCGTGGTGGCAGGCACCTGTAATCCCAGCTACTTGGGGGGCCGAGGCAGGAGAATCGCTTGAACCCTGGAGGCAGAGGTTGTAGTGAGCCGAGATCGTACCATCGCACTCCACCCTAGGGGATAAGAGCAAGACTTTGTCTCAAAAAAAAAAAGAAAGAGATTTAGATTGATTTCATATTTTAAAATCCGTGGAGCCAGGCATGGTGGCTCACACCAGTAATCCCAGCACTTTGGGAGGCCAAGGCAGATGGATCACCTGAGTTTGGGAGTTTGAGACCAGCCTGACCAACATGGAGAAACCCCGTCTCTACTAAAAACACAAAATTAGCCAGGCGTGGTGACACATGCCTGTAATCCCAGCTACTTGGGAGGCTGAGGCAGGAGAATTGCTTGAACCTGGGAGGCGGAGGTTACAGTGAACCAAGATTGCACCATTGCACTCCAGCCCGGGGCAACAAGAGTGAAACTCCATCTCAAAAAAAAAAAAAAAAAAATCTGGTAGAATAAAACACCCTCCCCTCAATAAGTGTTTCTTTCTGAACTTTCCATTCCATTCCAAATCATAACAGTTCTGGAGCCAAAAACATAGATTCATGTATTTATCTTCGAATGCATTATTAAATCAGACAAACAACATGCCAGAATTCCCCTTATCAGCCGACTTTTCTGGAATTTACCAGGTACTTGTGCACATTAGTACGTGACTTCCATGTGCAGCTTCTCTACTCCTGATCCACAGAGACCTCACAGCGCATCCAGATGTGGCTGCTAAACAATCCGCGTTGCCTAACAGTCCTGACACTACGGGGCCCACACACCATGTCCATCCATGTCTGGGTATGAGCGCTTCCCAGGACCATGCCCAGCAGGGCCTCTTCCCAAGTTCATGTCACTGGGTCACAGGCAATGGAATCTAAGTGAAATGAGAGGGACTGAGGGAAGGCACAGGTGAGTGCGAGCAAACGTGTCAGGCAGGACGCTTCAGACTCAGAGAAGATTTGCAACTCCAAAGAATGAAATTTCGGAAAGGAAAGAGAAACAGAATAAGCTGGGCATGGTGGCTCACGCCTGTAATCCCAGCACTTTGGGAGGCCAAGGCGGGTGAATCATGAGGTCAGGATTGGAGACCAGCTTGGCCAATATGGTGAAACCCCCATCTCTACTAAAAATACAAAAAATTAGCTGGGCGTGGTGGCGGGTGCCCGTAATTACAGCTACTTGGGAGGCTGAGGTAGGAGAATCGCTTGAACCCGGGAGGTAGAGGTTGCAGTGAGCCAAGATCACAACACTGCACTCCAGCCTGGGTGACAGTGTGAGACTCTCTCTCAAGAAAAAAAAAAAAAAAAAAAAAAGGAAACAGAACAATCCACCGAGAATATCATTTTACCTGAGGAAGAGCCATCCCTGTCTCCTCTTTCTTTCCTCTTTCTTCTCTTCTGGACTTCTTCCTGAGGCCACATGCGTCTTTAAAGGTTAATCTGGAATGTGAAAAAGAAGTTATTTAATGCCTAGAATTAACACACTCGCTCCCTGTGCCACGGCCATACACACAGGGAAGACCTCACCCCGTGCAAAGACAGCCCTCTGCCACCAACTGCACCAGGAGTGATGGAGGAGAAAGAAACTTGTAGGAAGACCAATAGGTGAATCTGTAACCGCTTTCTTCAGAACCCACTCTCCTCCTAGAGAAGCCCACACACACGCTGCAGCGGTGGGGAGCTGGGCTGGACTGAGCTCCCCTTCAGGGCACACACCTGGCCTTGAGCAAACCTCATGCAGAGCACAGCCGCCCTCACATGTCTATAGATCCCAGGCTGAGCTTAGCCCTCAGAAATGGAGGGCACAGTCTGTAATCCCAGCACTTTGGGAGGCCGAGACGGGTGGATCACCTGAGGTCAGGAGTTCAACACCAGCCTGGCCAACATGGTGAAACCCTGTCTCTACTAAAAATACAAAAATTAGCCGGGTGTGGTGGCGCACACCTGTAGTCCCAGCTACTCGGGAGGCTCAGGCAGGAGAATCACTTGAACCCAGGAGGTGGAGTTTGCAGTGAACTGAGATTGCCCCATTGCACTCCAGTCTGGGTGACAGCAAGTGAGACTCCATCTAAAACATTTTTAAAAAAGAAATGGAGGACACAGAGCCTCAGTATCAATGCTGGACACAGATTAGAATCAGCTGGGGTAACGTAACTACTATCAAGGCTGGACTCCAACCCCATTACATTAATGGAAATCTCAGGTAAAGAGGTACAAGAGTTTTATTTGCAAAACGACTCAGTACTCTCAAGTCAAACCAGGATTGAGCTCCACTTTGAGGGAGTGTGAAATAACAAGAAATATATTTTTGGTCTCTGCTCCTCGTTCCTGGGACATAGATCCTAAACCCCTCACAGAAAGGGGTGTTAGGAGAATCTTTTGTTCTCATACGTGGACTTTGACCCCGCATCCTTGCACAAAGCTCCTAAATCCCTTGGAATTTCCTGCATGATAGGAGTGGTTTTTGTTCTAATGAGGCAAGTCTTGGTGGGCTCCTGGACACAGCTAGTTGCCAGAAAGACTAAGCCATGATTAGAAGCTTGGAAATTTCAGCTCTATCACTCATTTCCTAGAGTGGAACAGGCTAAAGATTGAGTTAATAATCTCTCATGCCTACAGGATGAAGCCTCAATAAAAATTCCTGATCTATAGAGTCTGGAGAGCTTTCTGGTTGACAAACACATCTGAATGCCAGGAGGGTGGTACATCCAAATCCACAAGGACAGAAGCTCCTGTGCTCAGAACATTCTCAGCCCCCACCATATGTTTCTCTTCATCTGGCTGCTCATGGCTATCATTTATGATATCCTTTATTCATACACCAAATCCTCACTTGATCTTATCAATAGATTCTTGGAAACAGGAACTTTAAGTGAAATGGCAACTTTTTTCCTCATCAACATAAAAAATGGCATTGAATGGCCGGGCGCAGTGGCTCACGCTGTAATCCCAGCACTTTGGGAGGCCAAGGTGGGTGGATCAAGAGGTCAGGAGATTGAGACCAACCTGGCCAATATGGTGAAACCCCATCTCTACTAAAAATACAAAAATTAGCTGGGCATGGCAGCACGTGTCTGTAATGCCAGCTACTTGGGAGGCTGAGGCAGGAGAATCACTTGAACCCGAGACGTGGAGGTTGCAATGAGTGGAGACCGAGACACTGCACTCCAGCCTGACGACAGAGCTAGACTCCATCTCAAAATAATAATAATAGGCCGGGCGCAGTGGCTCAAGCCTGTAATCCCAGCACTTTGGGAGGCCGAGACGGGCGGATCACGAGGTCAGGAGATCGAGACCATCCTGGCTAACACAGTGAAACCCTGTCTCTACTAAAAAAAAAAATACAAAAAACTAGCCGGGCAAGGTGGCGGGCACCTGTAGTCCCAGCTACTCAGGAGGCTGAGGCAGGAGAATGGCATAAACCCGGGAGGCGGAGCTTGCAGTGAGCCGAGATCATGCCACTGCACTCCAGCCTGGGCAACAGAGCGAGACTCCGTCTCAATAATAATAATAATAATAATAATAATAATAATGACATTGAACAAAACAACGTTATTTGAGGACCTGCTGTATATCATTTCATTCATGACTCAATTTCCAAGAACCTATAGAAAACATTAAGCGAGGACTGACTGCAAAAAAAATCAGTAAACATAAGTAAGTGCTTCCAGCAGTTCTGTAAGCTGTCCTCACAAATTAATCAAAACCAAAGAGGGAGTCATGGGAGCCCCAAAATATAGGTCAGTTTTAAGGACAGGTGACAATCTATTACTTTTGACTGATGTCTGAAGTGGCGGCAGGGTGGGGCGGGGGGGGGGGGGGGGGGGGGTGGTCTTGTGGGACTAAGACCTTAACCTGTTGGATCTGACTCTAACTCCAGGTGCACAGTGTCAGAATTGAATTGAATTATAGGACACGCAGCTGGTGTCCACTGGAGAATTGCCTAGTGTGTGGGAAAAAAACTCCCACACATTTGCTGTCAGAAGTGTTCCATGTTGGCTGGGCGCAGTGGCTCATGCCTGTAATCCCAGCTACTCGGAGGCTGAGACAGGAGAATCGCTTGAACTTGGGAGGTGGAGGTTGCAGTGAGCCGAGGTCGCACCACTGCACTCCAGCCTGCGTAATAGAGGGGGAGACTCGTTCTCAAAAAAAAAAAAGAATACTGGGTGTCACAGGACAGGCCGAGGTCACCTCCTCCACCATGGGTGTCACAGAACAAGCCCAGCTCACCTTCCCACCACGGGAGGTGACTGCCTAGAGGGGCGTGGGAGCTGAAGGCCCTCCCTGAGAAAGATTTCAGATGAGAAAGACAGATGGCACCTTAGGACAGGGGTGGGGTCTGCAGAATCCAAGAACCAAGGTAACGAACCGGCCCCTCCGGACTGAGGCTGCAGTGCAGCGCATCTTGGAGAACCGGATAGACCTGAACCCACCTTGCAGGTGAAGCCTCTAAAAAGTGCCCCCGGCTGGGCGCGGTGGCTCACGCCTATAATCCCAGCACTTTGGGAGGCCGAGGCGGGCGGATCACGAGGTCAGGAGATCAAGACCATCCTGGCTAACATGGTGAAACCCCCTCTCTACTAAAAAAAAAAAAAAAAAAACAAAACCACCGGGGCGGGGGGCGGGGCCCTGCAGTACCAGCTACTTGGGAGGCAGAATGGCGTGAACCCGGGAGGCGGAGCTTGCAGTGAGCCGAGATGTCGCCACTGCGCTCCAGTCTGGGCGACACAGCGAGACTCCGTCTCAGAAAAAAAAAAAAAAAAAAAGGTCCCTCCTGCGTGGCGGGAAGAAAAATCGGTAACGGATTTTAGGCAGCAAAAGACGCGAAAGGCCATGTTTACCTAGCGCAAGGCAGAAAGACCAGATTCAGGAAGTAGCCTTAGAGTGACTTTAACCCAAAGGGAAAGCTTGATCCCCGCACTCTCGCAGCAACGTCAGAATTTACCTGGGGTGGAGGGCGCGGTGCGGGCATTTTAAGATCTGTAGGGATCCTCTCCAGACCCGGCGGATGGAAGAAGGGGGACTGCGAAGCGCAGATTTAATCTGGAGAGAGCGAAACTCACGCTCTGCGGCGCAGCCTTCTCTCCCCGCGATCCGCTTCCGGGTTTGCAGAAAACCGCGCGCAGCTGAGACCGGGCGGCTTGGGGGCGGGGAAGGGGCGGGGCCTGGCCAGGGAGCGAAGCGCAGGGGGCGGGGCCGGAGAGGACTGAGGGGTCCTAGGGGCGGGGCCTAGGAGGGGCGCGACCGGCACAGGGAGGGGGCCGGGGAGAAAACGCGCAGGGTGGGGCGGGGCCGGGAGGGACCAAAGGAGGGCGGGTGGGAACCTGCGTTCCCAAAGCGTCCCTATTTTCTGGGTTTAGGAACACTTAAGTCTATTTCGTGTCCTGCGGAGCGGTTTTGCTTTCTGCTTATTTTAAGTTAATGTTTCCATTTTAAGGTAAACCGTTAGAATTATGTGGGCCATCGCTATTGGAAACTAAGATGTTTTCCTAAGTTGCAAATTAAATTGCTCAACTAGTTTTAAAAAGTTACTGCTTTTTCTAAAGCAAGAGTTAATGTCACCGGTATTAGCCCTCCTCGCTCCACACCCCAGGTATTTACCATATGAAAATCTCTGCAACTGTGCACAGGGCTGACTCTCCCTTCATGGTGAATGGGTGTAGAATATGGAGGGGATTGTGTTAAGTTCTGTTGCGAGGTGACTTGAAATTACTTACACATTCTGCCCAGAGTTTTGCATTTCACATTCTAGTTTGCATACCCTTCACAGACATTTTCAGGGCTTTTTAGTTAAGCTTAAATTAATTCACATTGCAGAAACTTTCGGGCATTCAATCTACCCCAGACCGACACCCCCAGAGATGCCAGATCCCCACACCCAGGGTTGCTTCAGTCTCACTAGTAGCTCTTCTGTCCTACCTGCTGGCAGAAATAACCATTTCAACATAAACCATTTCAACTTCTGTCCCATTCGCTGGCAAAAATACCTTTTAACGTACTTTAACGTATTAACGTATTAACCATTTCAACTTTCCTTTGCCCAAGATTCCTATTCCCATGGTCAGGTTGGGATCTACCCTCAGTAATAACTACGGTGGCCCAGGGGATTGCAATCTGTGTGCAGCATTGAGCACCAAGGCTCTGTGTTCTGTGTTTCTGATTACATTTTTCAGCTCTAAAATTTCTGTTTCTCCTTTATAGCTTTTGTCTCTTTATTGGCCGTCTCATTTTGCTCATATCTTGTTTTCCTGATTTCCTGTGGTTGTCTATGTGTGCTCTTTTAATTCATTGACCATCTTGTGACTCTTATTTTCAATTCTTTGTCTGATAATTCACACATCTTCATCTCTTTAGTGTCAGTTTGTGGTGGTTTCATTTGTTCCTTTGTGTGGATCATGTTTCCTTATCTTCTTGAATGTCTTGTTATCGTGGCACCTCAGCATTTCACTAATCAGCCACTCCTACTTTTTTATTTCTGGCTTCCTTCAGGGAAGACATTCTCTATTCAGCCTGACTAGAGATTCTGGAGACCTCTGAAGCCTTTTCTGGGAATGTGGCATCTCTGGGCTTTTGCTTGTAGTTACCTGAGAAGATTTGCCAGTCTTTCTTTTTTTTTTTTTTTTTTTTTTGAGATGGAGTCTTGCTGTGTCACCCGGGCTGGAGTGCAGTGGCCGGATCTCAGCTCACTGCAAGCTCCGCCTCCTGGGTTTACGCCATTCTCCTGCCTCAGCCTCCCGAGTAGCTGGGACTACAGGCGCCCGCCACCTCGCCCGGCTAGTTTTTTTTTTGTATTTTTAGTAGAGACGGGGTTTCACCGTGTTAGCCAGGATGGTCTCGATCTCCTGACCTCGTGATCCGCCCGTCTCGGCCTCCCAAAGTGCTGGGATTACAGGCTTGAGCCACCGCGCCCAGCCCAGTCTTTCTTCAGGAACGCTCCTGTTCACAGCCTGCAATTCTGCAGTCCCTGTGTTTTCATGGTAAGCTGTGGTCTGGTTCTCCACCTAGTGTCTGCGTGCGTTACTGCAGACACTGGTTTATGTGGATTGCCTTTGTTCTCAGTGATTTCCCTGACCTGGCATCCTGTCACTTTCAGTGTTTGTGTTCAACCAAGACAGAAACTTGTCCCTCAGGCAGTGCCCTGAAAAGTCAGGATATCAGATGGACCTTTCCATACTTTCCCTGCCCTTTGACAAATCAAAAGTCGGTGGTTTCATCACAGTGATACCCCGTGATGCCAGGGTAGGACCTCTATCAGTAAGTGTCTCCAATTTTCCTACTGGGCATTTATTAAGAGTTCCAGGCTGGGCCGGGCGCGGTGGCTCACGCCTGTAATCCCAGCACTTTGGGAGGCCGAGGCGGGCGGATCACAAGGTCAGGAGATCGAGACCACAGTGAAACTCCGTCTCTACTAAAAATACAAAAAACTAGCCGGGCGCGGTTGTGGGCGCCTGTAGTCCCAGCTACTCGGGAGGCTGAGGCAGGAGAATGGCGTGAACCCGGGAGGCGGAGCTTGCAGTGAGCCGAGATCGCGCCACTGCACTCCAGCCTGGGCGACAGAGCGAGACTCTGTCTCAAAAAAAAAAAAAAAAAAGAGTTCCAGGCTGGGCTCAGTGGCTCACGCTCAGCACTTTGGGAGGGTGAGGTAAGGGATCACTTCAGGTCAGGCGTTCGAGACCAGCACAGCCAACATGGTGAAACTCTGTCTCTACTAAAAATACAAAAAATTAGCTGGGTGTGACGGCGTGCACCTGTAATCCCATCTACTCAGGAGGCTGAAGCAGGAGAATCGCTTGAACCCAGGAGGTGGAGGTTGCAGTGAATCGAGATCTTGCCACTGCACTCCAGCCTGGGTGACAGAGTGAGACGTGGTCTCAAAAAAAAAAAAAAAAAAGTCCAACCACTTACGTGGTGTCTAGATTTCTTACAAAGGCAGTTGGTAAATGTGTTATTACTAGATGTGTGTCTTCGTAATGGAGATAGTGTTTGGGACTTCCTATTCCTCTGTCGTATTGGCATCACCAATTCAGCAGTTTTGTAATTTATTTACATAGGTCTGGAAATGTATTTTAATTAGGTGCCATAGCATATTTTCTTTTTTTTTTTTTTTTTTTAATTTTTTTTTTTGAGACGGAGTCTCGTGCTGTGTCACCCAGGCTGGAGTGCAGTGGCTGGATCTCAGCTCACTGCAAGCTCCGCCTCCCAGGTTCACGCCATTCTCCTGCCTCAGCCTCCGAGTAGCTGGGACTACAGGCACCCGCCACCACGCCCGGCTAGTTTTTTGTACTTTTAGTAGAGACGGGGTTTCACCATGTTAGCCAGGATGGTCTCGATCTCCTGACCTCGTGATCCACCCGCCTCGGCCTCCCAAAGTGCTGGGATTACAGGCTTGAGCCACCGCGCCCGGCCGCATATTTTCTATTGGAAATATAGGATGTGGTGTGTGTGTGTGTGTGTGTGTGTGTGTGTGTGTGTGTTTAATGAGAGCTACTTTAGAAAGAAGATTGTTTTCATTATACTGTTACTAGTTCTTTTTTATTTTTTACTTTTTTTGACAGAGTCTTGCTCTGTCACCGAGGCTAGAGTGCAGTGGCACGATCTCAGCTCACTGCAACCTCCGCCTCCTGGGTTGAAGTGATTCTCCTGCATCAGCCTCCCGAGTAGCTGGGATTACAGGTGCATGCCACCATGCCTGGCTAATTTTCATATTTTAAGTAGAGATGGGGGTTTCACCATGTTGGCCAGGCTGGTCTCGATCTCTTGACCTTGTGATCCGCCTACTTGGGACTCCTAAAGTTCTGAGATTACAGGTGTGAGCAACCGCGCCCAGTCCTATTGTTACTAGTTTTTTACGTAAACAACATTGTTTTTCTATATTACGGTCATGTCTTCTGTTAGTTTTAACAAACAGATCTCTTTATTCCCTTTCCCGCCCCCTGATTTTCCACCCTTTTCCTTTTTATTGGTTCCTGCTCAGCCATTCTGGACAGTGGTGTTTCCTGGAGCCCTGGCCAGCCCCCTTTTCACCATCTTAATTAAAGGAAATGTATCCCATGTTTACTGGTGATCATGATATCTGGTATAATTTTGTTGCTTTAATGTTTGATTGTGATAATTTTTTTTTCCAAATTTCCTTTTCGGACTGATTTTTAATGACCCAATAATTTTTTGAGGTAAGTACTGCTGCTAAACATATTTTTCTTCTAAATCAGTTAAATTAATACGTAATACTAAAAAACTGTCTAATTGTTTGTTATGGTTTTATTAGTGGAATAAACTAATAAACTCCATTGGGCTTTTGTTAATGCCTAAATATCTGAATTTCATTGCATAAACTTGTATTTTTTTTTTTTTTAAGATATGTGTATTTAATAGATATTGGAGTTCAAGTTTTGTTTTTTTGGGTTTTTTTGTTTTTTGTTTTTTTTGAGACGGAGTCTTGCTCTGTCGCCCAGGGTGGAGTGCAGTGGCATGATCTCGGCTCACTGCAAGCTCTGCCTCCTGGGTTCACACCATTCTCCTGCCTCAGCCTCCCGAGTAGCTGGGACTACAGGCACCCGCCACCACGCCCGGCTAATTTTTTTTTTTTTTTGTAGCAGAGATGGGGTTTTACCATGTTAGCCAGGATGGTCTCCATCTCCTGACCTCGTGATCTGCCCGTCTCGGCCTCCCAAAGTGCTGAGATTACAGGCGTGAGCCACCGCCCCCGGCCTGAGTTCAGGTTTCTATATGGTACTTTTATGTTGTACCATTTTTTAATAGTTTTAATTTTTTTATTTTTTAGACAGGCTGGAATATGATGTCTATCATAGCTCACAGCAGCCTCAAAATTCTGGGTTCAAGAGATCCTCCCCCTCAGCCTCCTGAGTATCTGGGACTACAGGCATGTACCACCATCCCCAGCTCATTTTTAAATTTGTTTTGTAGAGATGATGTCTTGCTTTGTTGCCCAGACTGGTCTTGAACTCCTGAGCTCAAGTGATCTGCCCGCCTCAGCCTCCCAAAGTGCTGGGATTACAACCATGAGCCACAACAGCTTGTACAATTTTTAGTAGTTTGATATACAGTAGTGTTTATAAACTACATTAAGTGCAATTTGTACATTTCCAGTGTCCCAAACTTGCTGAAATGCACATGAGGAAAAGTGGTGATTTTAAAAATCATTGAAAAAAGTGAGTCCTTGAGACACAACTCTTCTTATTTAATTGTGTGTACATGTGATGTGCGTGCATTAGTGTATGGAGGCAGAAGCCCATGGTTTTTATCAAGGACACATCATCCTGTGAAATAAGTTTTGTATTTTTTTAACAATTGAAATTATATCTTAAATGTTTTCCATGGCCTTAAATTTGTTCTCTGCTATCACATGACTGACTTAATCGTAAGAGTAGTAAAGGTCTTATGGATGTCGATGTGTGTGTGTATGTAATGACCTTTTATGCAGCTCCATGTTGGTACCCTTGAACTATTTCAACTTTTCTCACTGAGGTAACCTACTGTCAATTTACTTGTGAAGCTGTAAAATACAAAAATTATACAAAAATTAGCCGAGTGTGCTGGCAGGCACCTGTAATCCCAACTCTCTGGGAGGCTGAGGCAGGAGAATCGCTTGAACCCAGGAGGTGGAGGTTGCAGTGAGTCGAGCTCATGCCATTGCATTCCAGCCTGGGCGACAAGAGCAGGACTCCGTCTTAAAAGTGGAAGAAGAAGAAGAAAAAAAAACAAAAAACTTCACGTGTTTAAGAATATAGGAAAGGCCGGGCACGGTGG
Organism: Papio anubis; assembly: GCF_008728515.1. NCBI lineage: Eukaryota > Metazoa > Chordata > Mammalia > Primates > Cercopithecidae > Papio > Papio anubis. The sequence continues at coordinate 7,999,915 of NC_044995.1, read as the reverse complement.
CTCAAGCCTGTAATCCCAGCACTTTGGGAGGCCGAGACGGGCGGATCACGAGGTCAGGAGATCGAGACCATCCTGGCTAACACGGTGAAACCCCATCTCTACTAAAAAAATACAAAAAACTAGCCGGGCGTGGTGGCAGCGCCTGTAGTCCCAGCTACTTGGGAGGCTGAGGCAGGAGACTGGCGTGAATCCGGGAGGCAGAGCTTGCAGTGAGCTGAGATCCGGCCACTGTACTCCAGCCTGGGCGACAGAGCGAGACTCCGTCTCAAAAAAAAAAAAAAAAAAAAAAAAAAGAATATAGGAAAAACTGATTCAGTTTCTTCTACTATTCTCTCACAACACAGAACGCTACTGTTAGCCCAGAGGTACTGGGTTTTCCCACATGCACCAAGCAAGCAATCCTGCCACACACACCAGGTGCGTGTTCTCTCATTCCGTTCCATTCTGACACTATCTGCCTGGACACGGCATGAGATCCCACACTTTGAGGGCTCAGTCCCACCATAGTGCACACATTTCAATGCCAGTCTCAAGCACAGGTTGTGACCTGTGCTTACTGATCAGATATAAATCCTGGAGTCCCTTGACCCCCTCCTTGGGTTCAACGAATTTGCTAGAGTGGCTCACAAAATACAGGGAAACACTTTACATAGATTTACGTATTATTATTATTATTTTATTTATTTTTTTTTTGAGACGGAGTCTCGCTCTGTTGCCCAGACTGGAGTGCAGTGGCCGGATCTCAGCTCACTGCAAGTTCCGCCTCCCGGGTTTACGCTATTCTCCTGCCTCAGCCTCCCGAGTAGCTGGGA